>NC_089504.1:133119340-133422370 GCF_036850995.1 Saccopteryx leptura
TAGCTTTTATTTTTATTTTTTTAGAGAGAGGGAGAGAAGATGTGAGAGGCTTCAACTCCTAGTTGCTTCACTTGAGTTGTTCATTGATTGCTTCTCACAGGTGCGGGGGGGGGGGGGGGGCGGCTCAAGCCAAGGCAATGACCTGTTGCTCAAGCCAGTGACCATGAGATCATGTTTGATTCCATGCTCAAGCCAGTGACTTTCCCGGGGTTTGGAACTGGGGACCTTAGCATCCAGGTCGATGCTCTGCCCACTATACTACCAAGAGTCAGGCTTGGATAGGTAGCTTTTAATGAGTTTGTTGAAGGATTGTTTTTCCAAAGTGGATGTAGATTAATGGATAGGAGAGGGGGGACATTTTAAATACAGGAAAAAGCATAAACAAGGTGATGAAGTTGAGGTAAGCAAAGAACTCTTTTTTTTTTTAGATCTACCTTGATCTAGAAATAAACAAGTAATAAATATGATATGATTTATTTTCTCTTCATCCAGTCTGTGGCTCCAGCGGCTTTATTTCTAGCAGCTAAAGTAGAGGAGCAGCCAAAAAAACTGGAACACGTCATCAAGGTAGCACATACTTGTCTCCATCCACAAGAATCACTTCCTGATACTAGGAGTGAGGTAGGGGATTAATTACATATACCTGTTTTTCTTAATTTATTTTGATCATAACTTTATTTTGTAACTTTGATTTATTGACGTGTAAATGGGGACTGCCACAGGAACCTTTTAGTGTTTAATTTTTCATCAACAAAAACACTGTAGGCAGAAACTAATTGTACTCATTGTAGTAAAATTGGAAAATGCAGAAAAAGAAGAAAATATATCACCTGGATATAATTTGAATCACATATATAAGTGAACCGTTGTTATTTCCAGCTTCTTTTCTGTGAATAAGCCATACATGTATATATTTTGTTTTTTTAATTTTAATATGTTCCAAGTATATTCCATTTTATTAACTTTCCACTTGCTTTAAATGTGGCGATAGTGTTTTATCATATACATGTATATATATATTAACCATTTGCTGTTTCTAAGAGAACTTTCCAAGAAATTACAAAAGTTATATATGCTCATTATAAAAGAACCTAAACACTTAAGAATCATTTAAAGTAAAAGTTAAAGCATCTCTTCTCCTCCTTCTAGGAGAATACTGCTGATTACAGTTCTAGTATAGTATTTTCTTCCAACTCTTTATCCTATGCATATACATAGGGCTTTTTTTTTCTTCCATTCTTCCTTGACTTTCTTAAAGAAGGGAAAGTCTCCCCTGGCTTTTAAGTCAGTGAGAATTTTGAGATGTTTGACATTTACTAGTGCAGAAATATTGTAGATTTTTGTTACTAGATTATTTAAGTCTCTTGGTGGGTACATGAGTCATCCTTAATCAAATAGGTAAATGAAATTGTATGTTCTACTGAAAGTGGTTTTTATTTTGGGGGGTATTTATTTTGTACATGTGTGTATTGATAATAGCTCCTAATTATGTGAATTAAGTGTTCTGCATGGCAATGTCTTCTTTCATTTTCTCTCTGAACTACACCAGTAGCTCTTGTAAAGAAGTATTGCTCTGAACTTAAGTTTGAGACAGGTTACTAAATATCATTGGTATATAGAATTGACCAAATAAAACATTTTTAACAAAAATAAACCAAAAAATAATGCCTGTTTGTTTTTTTTTTTCTCTGAAGTATATTTACTTAACTTCTCACCTGAGTCTATTATTCCTTATAAGGTGATTGGGGAAGATAGTTCCTTTACTGTATGGAACTGAGAACTATCATAGTTTAAGTCCTTATTGGACTTAAGATCATAAAGTTGGTGGAAAGTTAACTACAACATAAATCTCTTAACTCCTGGCCCAGGTCTCATTCTCTTAAAGTTCTAGATCAGTGCTGTCCAGTGGAAATGTAAGGAGAGTCATGTAATGAATAATTTTTAAACTTCATTTAAAATTCTTAATTTAAAAAAGTAAAATTAATTTATCATTTTAGCATATAATCAACATTAAAATATTATTAATGAGATAATTTCATTATTATTGTTACCTTTTCCTTTGAATTCTTCTGTGAATTCTTAGAAATCTAGCATTAAACCAAAGGGGAAGTTTTAACAGGAGTCAAATGTCTGAGATTGCCTACATTGTCTATAGGAAGGCATTTCAGATGTATTTTGATGATATTGAAGGTGTATTTTTAGTTTTCTTGTGTCTATATTAAATGAACCTTAGAAACCTAAAATGTTAATCTGAAAATTAACCAGATCTCAGGGTTTTTTTGTTAAGTGTTTATGAATAAAGTGTTTTCTCTCAGTATACCACTTTTTTTTTCTTTCAATCTGTATTGAATAGGGATAAAGATTAATTTCAGTTCCTATTCTACCTCGTAACTCCACCCCTGCCTCTTGTGGCTTTGGCTTTTCTTTCTGGGAGAGGTTGTTAGAGTTGCTTACACTTTCTATATATTTTACCTCCTGTGTCTTCTCACTTGCAGGTTTACCTGCAACAAGTTCAAGATCTGGTGATATTAGAAAGCATAATTCTGCAGACTTTAGGTAAGTTTATTTTCCTTCAGAACATTAAAGAAATATACATGTAAAGTGGTACAATTTTTAAATTTCCAGAATGGGAAACAGGAGGAAAATGTCTTGGAAAGGTTTTGCAAATTTATAGATTGTAAAGCTCATTTTATCCTAGCCTGTACAAAAGAAAGAATGAAGGCACAGCTGACCTTTGAAATAGCGGTTAGCAGTCTTTTTTTTTTTTCATCTGGGATTCATAATTTACTTTTTAATGTTTGGCAGCTTTTAATTTTCTGATAGCAGACCCTGACCGGATAGCTTGGTTGGTTAGAACATCGTCCTGAAGTATAGAGATTGCTAGTTCGTTCCCCAGTTTGGGCATATACAGGAACAGATTGATGTTCCTGTGTCTCTCTATATATTTACCTCCCTCTCTCTCTAAAATCAATAAACATTTTAAAAAATATTTCTTATAACAGCAGAAACTACTGTTTAAAGAACTCTCCCTTCTTTGGCTTTTTCTATAGTTTGTATTATATTTAGATAATATTTGTTTTTAAACTGGTAATCAGAGTTTAGAACAGCAGAGTGGAGGTGGAAGAATTCAAGCTACAGTAAGTCCTCACTTAACTTCATCAATAGGTTCTTGGAAACTTTAAGTGAAATAATAAATAATGAGCCTGACCTGTGGTGGCACAGTCGATAATGTGTCCACCTGGAATGCTGAGGTCGCTGGTTTGAAACCCTGGGCTTGCCTGGTCAAGGCACATATGGGAAGCAACTACTGCGAGTTTTTGCATCCCACTTCTCCTCTTGTCTTTCTCTCTCCCCCTCTATCAAAAAATAAATTAAAAAAATTAAAAACAAAGTGAAATAGCCTGACCTGTGGTGGCGCAGTGGGATAAAGCGTCGACCTGGAACACTGAGGTCGCCGGTTCGAAACCTTGGGCTTGCCTGGTCAAGGCACATACGGGAGTTGATGCTTCCTGCTCCTCCCCCTTCTCTCTCTCTCTCTCTCTCTCTCTTTCTCTCTCTATTACTCCTCTCTCTCTAAAAATCAATAAAGAAAATATTTAAAAAAAATTAAAAACAAAGTGAAATGATAAGTAACAAAATTATTTTAGTTTAGGCTAATTGATATAAATAAAAGCTAGGCTCCTATGGTTTATTTCTGGTCACAAAAACATCACCAAACTTGTAAATTAATATCTAAAACACTCCTTTTTATTTTTTTTTCTTAAGTGAGAAATGGGGAGGCAGAGAGACAGACTCATACACACCTGACCGGGATCCACTCAGCAAGCCCTCTATGGGGTGATGCTCTGCCCATTGGGGGCCGTTATTCAGCAGCTGAGCGATTTTAGTGATTTTAATGCCTGAGGCGAGGCCATGGAGCCATCCTCAGTGCCTGGGGCCAGCTTCCTCCAACTGAGTCATGGCTGCAGAAGGGAGCGAGAGAAAGGAGGGTACGGGGAGAAGTGAAGAAGCAGGTGGTAGCTTCTATGCACCCTGACCAGGAATCAAACCCGGGACATCCACACTCCGGGCTGACATTCTACCACTGAGCAAACCGGCCAGGGCCAAAACATTTATAATATTATACATTGAGTTAAATGTGACTTATACGTACATTTAAGAAAGATTAATAAAAACAAGATAATGATTTTCCAACTTGGGTATTTCAGCTCAGGGTCATGGATTGCTGGAAATCTTTTCTAGTAGCGCAGAGCACAAGGCAGGAACCCACCCTGACAGGATGCCTGTCAATTCAGGGTGAGCTCACTCCCATACTCAGACTGGGACAATTTACATAGTATGCACATCTTTGGGATTCAGGAGGGAACAGAGTACCTGGAGAAAACCCATGCAGACATAGGGAGAACATGCAAACTTCACATAGATAGTGGTCCCAGCTGGGAATCAGGTTTTTCTTTGTCTCATTTAGGAATCAATATTTTTTGTCTTATCAACATAATAAAGTGACATTGAAATGAAGTTTTTTGAGCATCTGCTTTATAGCTGTTCATGGGCAATCCTAATGATATCCTGTTATCTATTATTCATCAGAGAAATGCCTTAAAAAGCTTAGCAAATATGGAAAACAAAGGTTTTTTTTTTCTAGTTCTAGTTCTTTTGGGCTATCATTTTTCTCTTTAGGAAGGGGAAGATTTCATGAGCTGTGTTGGAAAGTTACTGGTACAGCTGTATTTTATTGCATATATATGTACATGTATATACACATATGTGCATATACTCAGTGAGTTCTTTAAAGTCTACCTCTGAAATCAATTTCTGCTAAGTTTTTGTTTTTTAGAGAGAGAGAGAGAGAGAGCCAGAGCCAGACAGACAGGAGGGGAGAGAGATGAGAAGCATCAGCTCATAGTTGTGTCACTTTAGTTCATTGATTGCTTCTCATGTGCATTGATCGGGGGGCTCTAGCCGAACCAGTGACCCCTTGCTCAAGCATTGATCTTGGGCTTCAAGCCAGTGACCTTTGGGCTCAAGCCAGCGACCTTGGGGTTTCAAACCTGGGTCCTCAGCATCCTAGGTCAATGCTCTATCCACTGTGCCACCACCAGTCAGGCTCTGCTAATTAACTTTTTTTTTTTTTTTAAGTGAGAGGAGGGGGGAGATAGTGAGACAGACTCCTGTGTATGCCCTGACCAGGATTCACCTGGCAATCCCCGTCTGGGGACAATGCTTGATTCAACCAAGCTATCCTCAATGCCTGGGAACCAGTTGAGCCACTGGCTTCAAGAGGGGCTGAGAGAGAAGGGGGAAAGGGAAGGGAAGAGAACCAGATGGTCACTTCTGTGCCCTGCTTGGGGATTGAACCTGGGACATCAGCATGCTGGGCTGATGCTCTGTCCACTTAGCCCGCCGACCAGGACCAGCTTTTTACTTTAAATAAATTATTTCCATTGTAACCATATTTTCAGAGACTGGTATTTTTCTGGTGTAATAAATTTTTATTAATATTTTAATGTGGAAACTAGTAAGATCTAATTTTCAAGAATCAGTTACCCTTTAAGAATTATTTGTTACATAAATTTCTCAATAGAATTTCTTTTTTTGTTTGTTTCCTTTTTATTGAATTTATTTGGGTGGTGACACTGGTTAACAAAATTGTACAGGGTTCAAGGACACAATTCTACAATGCATCATCTTTACACTGTATTGTATGTTCATCACCCCAAGTCAAGTCCAATAGAATATCTTTATCTAGATAATTTTATTTACTTATGTGAAAAGAGAAACTAAAAAAATTTCTGTAGTCACGCTGATCCTTTTTTATTAATTTTGGTAAAGACTTGAGGGTGGATAAAATGATTAGTACTTATTATAATTAGTATGTTGAAAAGGGATAAAACTGTGTATTGAGTTTAGAGGTTATTAATTTTCAGGGGTCTTGAGACTATTAGCTTTATTATTTTAGTGGTATCTTCTAGCTCAAAATATAAGCATCTTTGGAAATAATGATGTGTTTTTAGAGAAGACCATGCTGTATACTTTGTGTGACTCAGCCTCTGAACACCAATTTCGGGATAGGAAAATGGGAGAGGCCTTTAATGATGACTTAGGTAAAAGAAGTATAAAATGTCTCAAATACTTGTTTTTTAACCAGTTCCTTTTTTTTAAGGCTTTGAACTAACAATTGATCACCCACATACACATGTGGTAAAGTGCACTCAACTTGTTCGAGGTAAGAAATCCCAGCTTGAGATGGTACTCCTATTTTTTTTTTTTTTTTTTTTTTTACCATTTAGAGGCTTAAGATTGCTGTGTACAAATATATAACTCAGCTGCTAATTAATGTTTTTGGATTATCTGTTTTAAAAGAAGTAACCTCTTAAAAAAAAAAGAAGAAGTAACCTCTTGACAGTGTTTGTCAAAGTTGGCAGATTTTGAAAAGTCACAGAATCATAAGTAACTAATAGCAACTTTTCAGTATGTCTTGGGAGTGGGTGGTCTTGATTCTAGGGTTGATTGTTCTGGCCTTTTTTCTTTTTTTTTTTTTTAAAGCAAGAGAAAGGGACAGAGGTGAGAAACATCAACTCATAGTTGTGGCGCCTTAGTTGTTCATTGATTGATTCTCATATGTGCCTTGACCAGGGGGCTCCAGCCAAACCATTGAGCCCTGGCTCAAGCCAGTGACCATGGGGTCATGTCTATGATCCCATACTCAAACTGGTGAGCCTGTGCTCAAGCTGGTGACCTCAGGATTTCAAACCTGGGGCTTTAGTGTCCCAGGCTGACACTCTATCCACTTCACCTTAGGCTGTTCCAAACCTTAAAGACTATGTTTGGAAATTATTTGAACTTCTTTCCATGATTGACAATCCTTTGACAATACTTTTTTTATTTTAACTTTAGTAGCTATAATTGCATGAAACCTATTTTCTCTTACTCAGTTTAAATAGTTGTATCAAGAATATCACACCATTGTGCATTTCAGTGCCTTTTATATATCAAACTGATAATTGGCCTTAATTTGAATTTTGCTAATGTTTTATATGAAAATTTCAAAGTTTTCCCTAAAAGCATTAAATTGGTTTTTTTTGGTGGTGTTTATTTTTATTTTATTTTATTTTATTTTTGTATTTTTCTGAAGCTGGAAACGGGGAGAGACAGTCAGACAGACTCTCGCATGTGCCCGACGGGGATCCACCTGGCACGCCCACCAGGGGCAATGCTCTGCCCACCAGGGGGCGATGCTCTGCCCATCCTGAGCGTCGCTATGTTGCGACCAGAGCCACTCTAGCGCCTGAGGCAGAGGCCACAGAGCCATCCCCAGCGCCCGGGCCATCTTTGCTCCAATGGAGCCTTAGCTGCAGGAGGGGAAGAGAGAGACAGAGAGGAAGGAGAGGGGGAGGGGTGGAGAAGCAGATGGGTGCCTCTCCTGTGTGCCCTGGCCGGGAATCGAACCCAGGACTTCTGCACACCAGGCCGACGCTCTACCACTGAGCCAACTGGCCAGGGCCTGGTTTTTAGTTTTTTGAAGTGAGAAGCCAGGAAGTGCCCAACCGGGATCCACCTGGCAAGCCATTAGGGGGTGATGCTCTGCCTTTCTGGGGCTTCTTTGTAACCGGAGCCATTCTGGCGCCTGAGGCAGAGGCCATGGAGCCATCCTCAGCGCCTAGGCCAACTTTGCTCCAATGGAGCCTTGGCTGTGGGAGGGGAAGAGACAAAGAGAAAGGAGAGGGGGAAGGGTAGAGAAGTAGATGGGTGCTTCTCCTGTGTGCCCTGGCCGGGAATCGAACCCAGGACTTCCACATGCTAGGCCAACGCTCTACTGCTGAGCCAACCGGCCAGGGCCAAGCATTAAATTGTTTACGTTGAGCATAGGTAGACTTAAACAGAAATGGATATATGCTAATACAGTATATTTAATCAAAGGAAGGTTAAAATTTGCTTTGGCATCCAGAAGAGTTGTTTTGTTTTGGAAGAAGGATATTTCTTTTGGTAATATTAAGTAACTTTTTTAATGTTTATTTTATTGATTTTAGAGATAGAGGAAGGGGTAGAGAGAGAGGAGCATCAATCTATTCCTCTATGTGCCCTAACTGAGGATCGAATTGGCAACCGCTGTTCTTCAGGACGATGCTCTAGCCTACTGAGCTATCTGGCCAGGGCGATATAATTTGTTATTTGATTATTTCAGGGTTAAATTTTTTTAAAGCACAAATCTCTTTTCCCAGACATCAAGACCTTCTGGATTCTAATTTTACCTCTAAATAAATTTATCCCCTAGGTTAATGTTTCTCAGTGGACCCTTGTATCAGAATCTCTGGGTTACTTGCTAAAAATACTTGCATCCATTTCAAAATAAATATACTGAGTCAAACTATAAGGTGAATGCACAGGAATTGCACTTGAAACAAGTGTCAGTTACTTGGTGTACAGAATAAGCTTGAGTTTCTAGGTGTGGAAGCAATCCAATTATTAATTAAAAATTGCTAATCTGTCTTTGGTAGATGGTAAACTTTGGGTGGTCAACCTCTTTTACCGCTGTATTCTGTATATTAGCACTATATTTGCAAATATTAAATGCTTACTAATTTATTATTGAGAATAAATGGAACTAATAATTTTTTCCCTTTCCCCACCTTTTTTTTATAGCAAGCAAGGACTTAGCACAGACTTCTTACTTCATGGCAACCAACAGGTTTATATTTTAATATTTTTCCTTTGTATTTGTGGGATAGGACTTCACTTGGGGTGGGATTGTTACTTTTTGAGAGGCATGTGGAAAGATGTCCGGTCTGGCACTTAGTAAACTAGAACCCAAAGACCCAAGAAGAGATCTTTAATTCAGTATGTTACAGACAATTCTCTGGTAAATATTGAATTTTATGCAGTTTTCATGTAATATTTTATATTTCCATAGTGCTTTTTTAATTTGTTAAGGTGGTGTAATTATTTACTACTGATTGATAACCTACTTAATTCTGCATGTTACTGGGCTTAAAATATCCAAGAGCATAGTTCTGAAAGTTGGTAAACTTGAAATTTGTTGACAGTGGCTATAAAACTCTCAGAGGATTCTGAAATTAGGATATTTTAAAAGACTCCTTGTTTTTTCCATACTCCCAGATAAATGGGCATATATATGTATAAAGAGTTGTAATACTATTTCTTTTTCCCTTTTTAAAGAAAAAATTAATACATAATTTATATCACCAAAATAACTTATTCATTCTCATCTCCAGCCTATGGTTGGTTGTAGAAACCAAAGATATTCCTTTTTTTTTTCTAAATGAGAAGAAGGGAGATAGATTTCAGCATACACCCTTACCGGGATCCACCTGGCAACTCCTGTCTGGGGCCTGTGCTTGGTCAGCCAAGCTGTCCTCACCACCCAGGGTCGACTCTCGAACCAGTTGAGCCGCCGGCTATGAGGGGTGAAGAGAGAGAAGGGGGAAAGGAAGGGGAAGAGAAGCAGATGGTCGCTTCTCATGTGTGCCCTGACTGGGGATCGAACCTAGGACATCTGTACACTGGGCCAATGCTCTATCCACTGAGCCAGTTGGCCAGGGCCCAAAGATACTCGTAATGAATGTCAGGGGTAAGTAATTTTCATAGACTGATAGGAGAAATTTTTTAAATAAACCATCAGTCAAACATATTCACACTTGATAGAGTGATTGTCTATTAATTATTTTTAAAAGACCAGACCTATGATTGGCAAGAAATAAGATAATTTTTAATGTATTTCCTTAAGCATTTGATTTAGGAATTATACATTTCAAAAATCTTATAATTTTCCTTAAATTCTGAGCTTGTTCTCAAAATAATTAATCCTTGTTTTTAAAAACAGTATCCAGTTTGTTTCAGTTTTCAGGGATTTTTTTTTTGTTGGTTGGTTCTGTTATGTAGATTGAATGATGTCTAGTCAGAAATTTTATAGGCCCTGGCTGGTTAGCTCAGCAATAGAGTGTCAACATAGTGTGTGGTTGTCCCGGATTCAGTTCCTGGTCAGGGCACACAGGAGAAATGACCATATGTCTCTGTACTCCTCCTTCTTGCCCTTCTCTTTCTCTCTCTCTCTCTCTCTCTCTCTTTTCCCCTCTCTTCCCCTCCTGCAGCTGTAGCTCGATAGGTTCAAGCACATTGGCTCCATGGAGCCTCTGCCTCAGGCATTAAAAATAGCTCAGTTGTGAGTATGGCCTCAGATGGGCAGAACATCGGCCCCAGACAGGTGTTGCCAGGTGTATACCAGTCAGGGCACATGCGGGAGTCTGTTTCTCTATCTCCCCTCCTCTCACTTGGAAAAGAAAAAAAAAAACAAATTAGAAAATTTATAAATGTGATCTGAGCAGGTAGGTTAATGGAAAATAATGTTTAGTGCTGGGTCAGAGCACTGGATATTTCTTACCATTCTTGCTTGCCAATGGTTTTTTTTTTTTTTTTACTTTTTATTTTTTTTAATGGAGAGTTTTAACTTTGGGTTCAGAATTCAGAGCTCATGATACTCTCTTGTTTCCTTTCCTCTGATGTCAGCCTGCATTTGACCACATTTAGCCTGCAGTACACACCTCCTGTAGTGGCCTGTGTCTGCATTCATCTGGCTTGCAAGTGGTCCAACTGGGAGATCCCAGTCTCAACTGATGGGAAGCACTGGTGGGAGTATGTTGACGCCACTGTGACCTTGGAACTTTTAGATGGTAAGTTTTAGAGTAAGGGTCCTTTAAAAACACTTGATCTTGATGTGTCACTTGTCTGGTCAAAGGTGACTTGATTCAGATGAAAATAGTTAGTTGAGGTTATTCTTGTTTCATTATTTCTGTCTCTCTGTGAGTTTTTCTTTTAAATGTTCTATTTTATTTATAGAACTGACACATGAATTTCTACAGATTCTGGAGAAAACCCCCAACAGGCTCAAACGAATTCGGAATTGGAGGGTAAGAATTATTGCTGTCAGCCTATGGAACAAACAAACCATTTCCTTTTCCTTTTTTATTATTACTATTATTATTATTATTACTAAGTGACAGGTGGGAGGCAGAGAGACAGACTCCTGCATGTACCCCAACTGGAGTTCATCTGGCAATCCCCCTATGGGGCGGTGCTCTGCTCAACTGGGGCTGTTGCTCTGTTGCTTGACTACTGAGCTAATTTAGCTCTGAGGTGAGGCTGTGGAACCATCCTCAGCACCCAGGGCTAACTTTGCTTGAGTGAGCTGTGGCTGCAGGGGGATGGGTGGAGAAGCAAATGGTTTTTTCTCCTGTGTGCCCTGACCAGGAATCAAACCTGGGACTTTCACACGCTGGGCCAACACTCTACCACTGAGTCAACTGGTCAGGGCCCTTTTTTTTGTTTTTGTTTTTGAGAGAGAGAGAGAGGGACAGTCAGAGACAGATAGACAGGAAGGGAGAAAGATGAGAAGCATCAACTCATAGTTGAAGCACCTTGTTATTCATTGATTGCTTTCTCATATGTGCCTTGATGAGGGGAGAGGGAGGAGGCAAGGGGGGTGCTCCAGCCAAGCTAGTGACCCCTTGCTCAAGTCAGCGACCTTGGGCTTCAAGCCAGCAACTATGGGGTCATGTCTGGGATCCCACACTCAAGCTGGATGAGCCTGTGTTTGAGCCGGGTGACCTGAGGGTTTTGAACCTGGGTCCTCAGCATCCCAGGCTGACACTCTATCAACTGCACCACTGACTGGTCAGGCCCTCCCCCCCCTTTTTTTTATTGTAGCAGTGAATATACCAAAAGTGGATATGTACCCTAGGTTTGGAAGTTCCCTTTTTGTAGTTTTGCAATAGTCAAGACTTCCAACTTCATATTTTGTGTTCTGGCCCAGAGTCAATGGCTGTAGGTGGTAACAGTGTTTTGTGTTTTGAAACTCTTGTGATACAGTCATTTGGTCAGCAACATTTGTTGAGTATTTTCTGTGTGGAGGCTGTGAGGGAAAATGTGGCTTTTCTGAGTCACAGCAGTTATCTTCTGCTAGAGAAAAGATAAAAGTTACAAGATTAGAGCTTATACCATAATTTTGTCTTTGACATTACCTGCTTTTTAGAATTTTGTTTTTATATAGAAGTCTAAAGTTGTCTTTCAAAGTCTTACTTATAAATAATGGAATTAGGCCTGACCTGTGGTGGCTCAGTGGATAAAGCGTTGACCTGGAAATGCTGAGGTCACCGGTTCGAAACCCTGGGCTTGCCTGGTCAAGGCACATATGGGAGTTGATGCTTCCAGCTCCTCCCCCCTTCTCTCTCTCTTCTCTCTCTCTCTCTCTCTCTCTCTCTCTCCTCTCTAAAATGAATAAAAAAAAAAGAGTAGGAAAAAAAATAATGGAATTATTCCTTTTTTCCATAATGTCAGAAAGTTTATTTAAAAATATTCCCTGCATTTATCAAATCCAGACTGATAAAACTTAATTTTCTTCTGAGTAAAATGAGTTGCAGAAAATGAGTTTGCTTAGGGTTCACTGGAAACTTGAGAGCATATGGACAATTTTTATTTTTATTTATTTATTTAAAAAAAAATTTAGCCTGACCTGTGGTGGCGCAGTGGATAAAGCGTCGACCTGGAAATGCTGAGGTCGCCGGTTCGAAACCCTGGGCTTGCCTGGTCAGGGCACATATGGGAGTTGATGCTTCCAGCTCCTCCCCCCTTCTCTCTCTCTGTCTCTCCCTCTCCTCTGTAAAAAAAAAAAAAAAAAAAAAAAAGTGTTTTAAAAAAAATTTTATTCATTTTTATTTTTATTTTTTTATTTAATTTTTATTTAAAAAATTTTTTTTAATTTATTTTTTTTTAGAGAGGGAGAGATGGGGAGAGAGAGGGAGAGAGAGGAGAGAGAGAGACAGTGAGAGAGAAGGGGGGAGGAGCTGGAAGCATCAACTCCCATATGTGCCTTGACCAGGCAAGCCCAGGGTTTTGAACCAGGGACCTCAGCATTTCCAGGTTGACGCTTTATCCACTACGCCACCACAGGTCAGGATTTTTTATTTTATTTTATTTTTTGTATTTTTCTGAAGCCGGAAACGGGGAGGCAGTCAGACTCCCACATGCACCCAACTGGGATCCACCCGGCATGCCCACCAGGGGGCAATGCTCTGCCCATCTGGGGTGTCGCTCTGTCGCAACCAGAGCCATTCTAGCGCCTGAGGCAGAGGCCACAGAGCCATCCTCAGTGCCCGGGCAAACTTTGCTCCAGTGGAGCCTTGGCTGCGGGAGGGGAAGAGAGAGACAGAGAAGAAGGAGGGGTGGAGGGGGGAGAAGCAGACGGGTGCTTCTCCTGTGTGCCCTGGCCGGGAATCGAACCTGGGACTCCTGCACGGCAGGCCAACGCTCTCCCACTGAACTAACCGGCCAGGGCCATATTTATTCATTTTTAGAGAGGTGAGAGGGAGAGAGAGGAGAGAGAGAGACAGAGAGAGGGAAGGGGGGAGGAGCTGGAAGCATCAACTTCCATATGTGCCTTGACCAGGAAAGCCCAGGGTTTCGAACCGGGGACCTCAGCATTTCCAGGTCGATGCTTTATCCACTGCACCACTACAGGTCAGGCCATTTTTAAATTTCATATAAAACCTCACCAAAATTTCTAAAATTTGCTTTTGGACTAGCTGCAATCACAAATAGTCATAAGGTATAAAATGTTCAGGAATGAATTTTAGATAGGCACAACCTTATTTTTATTTCCTTATACCATTGGTATAGATTGCTGCAACTTTTTTTTTTTTTTGGTGATAGGACACTTAAATAAATTTTTAAGTGAACAGTACTCACTGATTTTAGCCTAAAGGCCAAGAAGGAATTAAGTATACAGTACTATATTGTTAACTATAGGCATTGTGCTGTATAGTAAAGTCTTTGTACCCTTTGACTAATATGTCCTTGTCTCCCTCTCCCCCAGACCCTGGCAACAACTATGTTCTACTGTGTCTCTCTAGTGACTATTTTAGATTCCTCAATAAGTGTGATCATGCAGTATTTGTCTTTCTGTGTCTAATTTTACTTAGCCAAAGGTTCATCTATTTTGTTGCAAATGACAGGATTACCTTCTTTTTGTGTGTGTGTGATGAAATATGAATAAAATTTACCATCTTAACTATTTTTAGCTATAATGTTCAGTGGAATTCAATACATTCATATTGTTTTGTCACCACCATTACCATATATTCTTATAACTCTTCATCTTGTAAAGCTGCAACTCTATACACATTAAACAATAACTCCATTTCCTCTGACCTCCGCCCCAGTAATAACTATTATACTTGCTGTGTTTATGATTTTCACTACTGTTAAGATACCTCATATAAGTGGAATCAGTTAATATTTATGTTTTAGTTACTGCCTTATTTCAGTTAGCATAATGTCTTTTAGTGTCATCCACATTATAGCATATTATAGAGTTTTAATCCTTTTATTTGTTTGTTTGTTTTATTTATTTTTGTATTTTTCTGAAATGAGAAGCAGGAAGGCAGAGAGACAGACTCCTGAATGGGCCTGAACAGAATCCACCTGGCATGCCCACCAGGGAGTGATGCTTTGCCCATCAGGGCTGTTGCTCTGTTGCAACTCGAGCCATTCTAGCGCCTGAAGCGGAGGCCATGTAGCCATCCTCAGTGCCGGGGCCAACTTTGCTCCAGTGGAGCCTTGGCTGTGGGCAGGGAAGAGAGAAACAAAGAGAAAGGAGAGGGGGAAGGGTAGAGAAGCAGATGGGTGCTTCTTCTGTGTGCCTTGGCTGGAAATAGAACCTAGAATGCTGGAAACGCGGAGGCAGACAGACTCCCGCACGCGCCCAACCGGGAACCACCCGGCACGCCCACCAGGGGGCAATGCTCTGCCCATCCGGGGCATTGCTCTGTCATGACCAGAGCCACTCTAGCGCCTGGGGCAGAGGCCAAGGAGCCATCCCCAGCGCCCAGGCCATCTTTTGCTCCAGTGGAGCCTTGGCTGCGGGAGGGGAAGAGAGAGACAGAGAGGAAGGAGAGGGGGAGGGGTGGAGAAGCAGATGGGTGCCTCTCCTGTGTGCCCTGGCCGGGAATTGAACCCGGGATTTTCGTACGCTAGGCTGACGCTCTACCACTGAGCCAACCGGCCAGGGCGTTTATTCCTTTTAAAGGCTGAATTATCTATTATGTATGTATGTACCAATTTTGTTTATTCATTCTTCCATCAATGGACACTTGAGTTTCTTCCAATTTTTTTTTTTTTTTTTTTTTTTGTGGCAGAGACAGAGTCAGAGAGAGGGACAGATAGGGACAGACAGATAGACAGGAAGGGAGAGAAATGAGAAACATCAATTTTTCGTTGCAGTTCCTTAGTTGTTCATTGATTGATTCCTCACATGTTCCTTGACCTGGGGGCTACAGCAGACCGAGTGACCCCTGGCTTGAGCTAGTGACCTTGGGCTCAAGCTGGTGAGCCTTGCTCAAACCAGATGAGCCTGCGCTCAAGCTGGCGACCTCGGGGTCTCAAACCTGGGTCCTCCACATCCCAGTCTGATGCTCAATCCACTGCGTCACCACCTAGTCAGGCCCAAGTTTTAATAACGATTGTGAATAATGCTGCTATGAACAGGGGTCTACAAATAGCTCGTCAAGAACTTTTGATTCTTTTGGGTATGTACTTATAAGTGGAATCATTCAATCATATGATAGTTCTATTTTTAATATTTTGAGGAACCTCTATACTGTTTTTCGTAGTGGCTGTTCCAGTTTACACTCCTACCAGCAGTTCAGAAGGGTTCTCTTTTCCCACATCCTTGCCAACATTTGTTATTTGTTGACTTTTTGATGATAGCCATTCTGACAGGTGTGAGATGATATATCATGGTTTTTGGTTTTTTTTTGTATTTTTCTGAAGCTGGAAACAGGGAGAGACATTCAGACAGACTCCCGCATGTGCCCGACCGGGATCCACCCGGCATGCCCACCAGGGGCAACACTCTGCTGCGACCAGAGCCACTCTAGCGCCTGGGGCAGAGGCCAAGGAGCCATCCCCAGCGCCTGGGCCATCTCTGCTCCAATGGAGCCTTGGCTGCGGGAGGGGAAGAGAGAGAGAGAGAGGAAGGAGGGGGGGCGTGGAGAAGCAAATGGGCGCTTCTCCTATGTGCCCTGGCCGGGAATCGAACCCGGGTCCCCCGCACGCCAGGCCGACGCTCTACTGCTGAGCCAACGGGCCAGGGCCTATATCATGGTTTTGATTTTCATTTCCCTGATGCTTAGTGATGTTGAACATCTTTTCATATGCCTTTTGGCCATGTGTATATCTTTTTTTGCAGAAATATATATTCAGGTTCTCGGCACATTTTTAAAGTGGATTCTTTGTGTTTTTTTGATGTTTATTTGTATGAGTTCTTTATATGTTTTGGATATTAAACCTTTATTGAATATATCATTTGTAAGTATCTTTTTTCATTCAGTAGGTTGTCTTTTCATTTTGTTAATGGTTTCCTTGATATGCAAAAGCTTTCTAGTTGGATGTAGTCATATTTATTTATTTGTGCTTTTGTTGCTCTTGACTGAAGACACACATCCAAAATTATTGCTAAGACTGATGCCGAAATAACTAGTGCCTATATTTTTATGGTTTCAAGTCTTACGTTTAATAAATAAATGATATTTATTTATTAAGATTTTATTTACTGATTTTAAGGGAGGGGTGAGAAGTATAGTTACTTCACTTTAGCTCTTCTTTACTTGCTTGTTGCTTGTCGTATGTGCCTTGACCAGGCAAGCCCAGTGTTTTGAACCAGGGACCTCAGCGTCTAGGTTGATGCTCTATCCACTGTACCACAGGCCAGGCAGGTCTTACATTTAAATATTTTTGTATATGGCATAAGAAAGTAGTCTAGTTTCATTTATTTGCATGTATTTGTCTAATTTTCTCAACGAGACTGTCTTTCCTTCATTGCATATTCCTGCCTGATTAGAAATAGATTTATTAACCATATGAGTGTGGGTTAATTGCTGGGCTTTCTATTCTGTTCCATTGAACTGTGTATGTCTGTTTTTTGCCAGTACCATACTGTTTTGATTATATAACTTTGTAGTATACTATGAAATCTGGGATCATGATACCTCCAACTTTTTTCTTCTTAAGATTGCTTTGATAATTGAGAGTCTTTTATATAAATTTTAGAGTTATTTTTTTCTAGTTCTGTGAAAAATGCCATTGGTAGTTTGGTAGGGATTGTGCCGAATCTGTAGATTGCTTAGGACGTAATATGGACATATAGAAAACATTAATTCTTCCAGTTCATGAATATATCTTATAATTTATTTGTATCATCTTCAGTTTCTTTTATTAATGTCTTACAGTTTTCAGAGTATAACAGGTCTTTTGCCTCCTTGGTTAAATTTATTCCTATGGAGGGTTTTTTTTTTTTAATTGTAAATGGGATTGTTTTCTTAATTTCTTTTTGTGATAATTTGTTATTAGTGTATAGACATACCACTGATTTCTGTATATTTTTATATACATATATATTTTATATACGTATATATTATTTTTTAATCTTGTAACTTTACTGAATTCTTTTACTAGTTTTAATAGTTTTTTGGGGCCTAACCAGGCGGTAGCTCAGTGGATGGAGCGTCGGACTGGGATGTGGAGGACCCAGGTTTGAGACCTTGAGGTCACCAACCTGAACGCGGGCTCATCTGGTTTGAGCAAGGCTCACCATCTTGGACCTAAGGTCACTGGCTCGAGCAAGGGGTTACTCGGTCTGCTGAAGGCACATATGAGAAAGCAATCAATGATCAACTAAGATGTCGCAATGAAAAATGTAATGGTTGATGCTTCTCATCTCTCTCCGTTCCTGTCTGTCTGTCCCTATCTATCCCTCTCTCTGACTCTCTCTCTGTCTCTGTAAAAAAAAGAAAAAAGTTGATTTGGGCCTGACCAGGCAGTGATGCAGTGGATAGAGCTTTGGACTGGGACACAGGACCCAGGTTCGAAACCCTGAGGTCATCGGTTTGAGCATGGGCTCATCTGGTTTGAGCACAGCTTTCCAGCTTGAACCCAAGGTCACTGGCTTAAGCAAGGGATTGCTCAGTCTGCTGTAGCCCCCCTGGTCAGGGCACATATGAGAAAGCAATCAATGAAAAACTAAAGTGCTGCAATGAAGAATTGATGCTTCTCATCTCTCTCCCTACCTGTCTGCCTGTTCCTAAATGTCACTCTGTTAAACACACACAAAAAGTTATTTTGGTAGTCTTTTAGGTTATTTATATGTTGTATCATGTCATCGGTAACTGACAGTTTTGCTTCTTTCCAGTTTGAAGGCCTTTTCTTTTTCTTGTCTGATTGCTGTGACAGGGACTTCTAATACTGTGTTGAATAAAAGTAGTAAGAGTGGACATTCCAGTCTTGTTCTTGATCTTAGAGGATAAGCTTTTAGCTTTTCATTATTGAGTTTGATGTTAGTTGTGGGGTTGTCATACATGGCTTTTATTATATTGAAATAGGTTCCCTTTATTCCCACTTTGTTGAGAGTTTTTATCATAAATGGATGTTATATTTTGTCAAAATGTTTTTTTCTGCTTCTATTGAGGTCATGTAATATTTATTCATTGTTTTGGTAATGTAATGTATTTTGTTGATTGATTTGCAGATATTGAACCATCCTGCATCTCTGAAATATATCCTTGCTTATGGTATATGATCTTTTAAATGAATTATTGAATTTGGTTTGCTAATATTAAGAATTTTTTTTTCTTCTTTTCTAAGTGAGAGGAGGGGAGATACAGAGACAAACTTCTGCATGCATCCCAGCCAGGATTACCTGGCAGCCCCCATCTAGGGCCATGCTTGCAACCAAGCTACTTTTAGTGCCTGAGTTAGAAGCTCCACAGAGCCATCCTCAGCACTCAGGACTGATGCTCTTGAACCAATGAAGCCATGGCTGCGGGCAGTAGGGGGAGGAATGGAGAAGCAGGTGGTCACTTCTTCTGTGTGCCCGGACTGGGAATTGAACCCAGGACATCCATATGCTAGGCCAATGCTCTACCACTGAGCCAACTGACCAGGGCCTTGTTAAGAATTTTTGTATTGCCTGACCAGGCAGTGGCGCAGTGGATAGAGCATTGGACTGGGACGCGGAGGACCTAGGTTTGAAACTCCGAAATCACCAGCTTGAGCAAGGGCTCATCCTACTTGAGCGAGGGTTTCACCAGCTTGAGTGCAGGGTCGCTGGCTTGAGCCCCAGGTCACTTGGAAGGGGTCACTCGCTCTGGTGCAGCCTCCCAGCCAAGGCACATATGAGAAAGCAATCAACAACTATAAGAAGATTAAGGAGCTGCAATGAAGAGTTGATGCTTCTCATCTCTCTCCCTTCCTGTCTGTCTCTATCTGTCTCTCTGTCTCTGTCACACACAAAAAAAGAATTTTTATATCTATGTTCATCAGGGATATTTGTCTGTAATTTTCTTTTTTTGTATTGTTTTTGCCTTATTTTGATATAATTTTCTTCTTTTTCTTTTAAATTGATTTTAGAGAGATAGAGGAAGGGGGAGAGAGGAGTGTATTCATTTTTTGTTCCACTTGGTTGTGCATTCACTGGTTGCCTCCCATGTGTGCTCTGACCAGGCATCGAACTTGCAATCTTGGTGTTTCAGGATGATGCTCTCTAACTGGCTGAATTAGCAGCCATGGCCCTCATTTCTTTCTTTTTTTTTTTTTCTTAAAAATTTTTTTCTGGCCCTGGCCGGTTGGCTCAGCGGTAGAGCGTCGGCCTGGCGTGCGGGGGGACCCGGGTTTGATTCCCGGCCAGGGCACATAGGAGAAGCGCCCATTTGCTTCTCCACCCCCCCCTCTTCCTCTCTGTCTCTCTCTTCCCCTCCCACAGCTGAGGCTCCATTGGAGCAAAGATGGCCCGGGCGCTGGGGATGGCTCCTTGGCCTCTGCCCCAGGCGCTGTAGTGGCTCTGGGCGCAGCAGAGCGACGCCCCGGAGGGGCAGAGCATCGCCCCCTGGTGGGCAGAGCATCGCCCCTGGTGGGCGTGCTGGGTGGATCCCGGTCGGGCGCATGCGGGAGTCTGTCTGACTGTCTCTCCCTGTTTCCAGCTTCAGAAAAATACAAAAAAAAAAATTTTTTTTTTTCCTCACTGATTTGAGAGGAAGTGGTGGTGGGGGGGATCAGCTTGTTTTTCCACTTAGTTGTGCACTCATTGGTTGCTTCTTGTATGTGCTCTGACCAAGGATTGAACTCATGACCTTGGTATGCTGGGATGACGTTCTTTCTACTGAACAACCCAGTCAGGGCCTAATTTCTTTTTTTAATGTGTTGATAGCTATAAATTTTCCCCTTGTACCACTTTTACTGTATTCCATAAATTTTGATACATGTTTTTGTTTTCATTCATTCCTGAGTATTTTCTAATTTCCCTTTTTATTTCTCCTTTGATCCCATTGGTTGTTTAAAAGTGTCTTGTTCAGTTTCTACAATTTTGTCAATTTTCCTTCTGTTACTGATTTCTAACTTTATCCTGTTATGGTCAGAAGAGATACTTTGGCCTAACCTGTGGTGGTGCAGTGGATAAAAGCCTTGACCTGGAACGCTGAGGTCACTGGTTCGACAGGCCAGGCTTGCCTGGTCAAGGCACATACAGGAGTTGATTGCTTCCTGCTTGTCTAACCCCCCTTCTCTTTCACTCTCGCCTCTCTAAAATAAATAAAAAAATAAAATACTTAAAAAAAACCCCAGATACTTTGTATGATATCTGTTTTAAAATCTTTTGAGACTTAGTTTGTGGCCTAACTTATGGTCTATCCTGGAAGATCTTCCAAATACATTTGAGAAGAATATATATGCTGCTATTTTGGATAGTTTTTTATGTTTGTTACATCTAAGTGGTTTCTTTGTTAAATTTTTTATTTCCTATCTTCTGTGTGACCATTCTATCCATTATTGTGTGTGAGTTATTAAAGTCTCCAACTATTATTGTAAAATTATCTGTATCTCCTTTCAATTTTGTTGGGTTTTATTTCATATATTTTGATGGCCTGTCATTAGGTTTGAAAGGTTTATAATTGTTACATCATATTGCTGTAGCGAGCCTTTTAAAAAAATATGGAATGTCATTCATTGTCTCTTGAAACTTTTTTTTTTTTTTTTTTTGCGAGAGAGAGAGAGAGAGAGACACACACAACAGGTAGGGACAGACAAGAAGGGAGAGAGATGAGAAGTATCAGTTCTTTGATGCGCATGCCAGCTTAGTTTATTGATTGCTTTCTCATATGTGCCTTAACTGGAGGGCTCCAGCTGAGCCAGTGACCCTTTGCTGAAGGCATCGACCATGGGGTCATATCTGTGATCCCATGCTCAAACTAGTGGCGCTGCACTCAAGCCAGGGGCCTTGAGGTTTCTAATCTGGGTCCTTAGCATCCCAGGCTGGCACTCTATTCACTGCGCCACCGCTTGGTCAGGCTCTTGAAACCATTTTTTGATTTAAAGTTTGTTTTGCCTGATAGTTGTATAGCCACACTACTCTCTTTTGCTTACTGTTTCGTATGGTATATCTGTTTCTATCCTTTCACTTTCAACCTCTTTGGGTCTTTGTATCTCATTGCTTAGAGACAGGATATAGTTGGGTCTTGTATTTTTTTAATTTGTGTGAGTGTGTGTGAGAGAGAGAGAGATGGGGAGGGAGAGAAATGAGAAGCAACAGCTTATAGTTATGGCACTTTTTTTAGTTTCATTGATTGTAGTTTTGGCACTTTTAGTTTCATTGATTGCTTCTCATAAGTATCTTGACTGGGGGACTCCAGCCAATCTAGGAATCCTTTGCTCAATCCAGCGACCTTTGGACTCAAGCCAGTGACCCCATGCTCAAACTGGTGAGCCTGTACTCAAGCTGGCCATCTCGGGTTTTGAACATGGCACCTCAGTGTCCCAGGTCGATGCTCTGTCCACTGCACCACCACCAGTCAGGAGGGTCATATGTTTTTGTCCATTGTACTTAACTGTCTTTTCATTAAGAAGGTTAATCCAGTTACACTTAAAGTAGTTACAGATAAGGAGGGACTTCTGCTATTATGCTATTTTTTTTTATATGTCTTTTAGCTTCTTTGTCCCTCATATTCTGCATTATTAATAGTGAAATTTGAAATTTTCTTATTTCCTTTTTTATGTGTGCTATTGCTATTTTTTTGTTATCATGGGTATTACATTTAATACCCTAAAGTTACAACTCTAATTTGAATTCATGTCAGTTTTGCTTCAGTAACATACAAACTCCTTTTTTTAAAATTTTATTTATTGATTTTTAGAGAAAGAGAAGGGAAGAAGCAGGAAGCATCAAATCATAGTAGTTGCTTTCTGTACGTGCCTTGACCAGGCAAGCCCAGGGTTTCGAACTGGTTACCTCAGCATTCCAAGTCAATGCTTTTATTCCTTGTGCCACCACAAGTCAAGCCCAGACTCCTCTTCTTTTCAGCTGCATTCCTATCCCTTTCAGTTGTTGATGTGACAGAATTAAATCTTTTACATTCTGTACCCTAGAACATAAACTAATAATTCTTTTAAGTCCATTAGACTCTTATATAATATAGAAAACAAATAGGTTTGAAGTTATAAACCCAAATTAAAGTAATAGTAGTTTTATACTAATAATTGTTTTTTTCTTAAATTTTGTTTCATAAATCATGTAGAAAACAAAAAGCACAGCAGAGACCATTGTTACAATAATGGTTTTTTTTCCCCAGTATCATTTTTTTTCCTAGACTCTGGATACAATTAATTGTAGCACGACAGCTCTTCATATTATTTGTCTCATTTTAGTTTCTTTTAACTACCTATTTGTAAATGTGAATTTACATTCCAGTATAACTGGAAAACTAAAATTTGACATACCAACAAATTTAGTCAATATCGATTTAACTATAAAATTTTATATGTAACACATGGACTTTAACAGAATTTGGCCTTCATAAAGTAGCTAACACATAAACAAAAGTTACTTTTCTTACTGTCCTATTTAATATTAAACTAACAGACACCCATAGCTTTTTAGTATATATACAGATGATTCTCCTTCAGACAGTGAAAAAAAGTCAGCACCCAGGAAAATAAAACAAAACAGAATTATCCAATTCTAAAGTATCAGCACATGTAACACCAGAAATAGGCAACTCTTGAGTTGGGACATATTTTACTACTTTTTTAAGTAGTGTAATAGAAAGTTACAGTTTTGACTAAAAGAACACACAGGTTTCTCATTAAGCTTTGCTTTAATGGGTCTCAAAATTCTCTGACAGATTTTTGGTCAAGTTGTTTCCATTAAAAATTAGTGATTTTTAAAACTTTATTTTTTTCTTTCTCATTAAGTGAGAGGAGGAGAGGCAGAGAGACAGACTCCTGCATGTGCCTGGACCAGGATCAATCCAGCAAGCCTCCCATGGGGCAATGCTCTGTCCATCCAGGGCTGTTATTTTGTGGCTCGGCAACCAACCTATTTTTAGCTCCTGAGGCGGAGGCCACAGACCCATCCTTGGTGCCTGGGTCCAGCTCGCTCTAATTGAGCCATGGCTGTGGGATGGGATGACAGAGAGAGAGAGAGATAGAGAAGGGGGAGGAGGAGAGGTAGAGAAGCAGATATTCGCTTCTCCTATGGCTTCAAATTACTGTCTGGTCTTCTTTCATTTCACCTTGGTGAACTCCCTTGAGCATTTTGTGTATGGCTATTCTAGTGGTCACAAACTCCCTCAGCTTTGGAAATGTTTTCATTTCTCCCTCAATATTTTGAAGGATATTTTTGCTGGATTCTTGATAGGTTTTTTTGTTTTGTTTTGTTTTAGCGCTTGTATCAGCTCCCTTTCGCTGGCATTCAAGGTATCTGATGAGAAATCTTGTGATCTTGTATGGGATGATTTGCTTCTCTCTTGCTGCTTTCAGGATTCTTTGTGTTTGTCTTTTGAAAGATTGATTATAATATGTCTTGGTGTGAATCTGAGTTCTTAGTTGAAGTTTGCTGAACTTCTTGGATGTTTATGTTTATGTTTCATCAAATTTGGGACATTCGCAACTACTGTTTTTTCATATATTTTCTCTGCCCCTTTCTCTTTTCTCCTGAAATACCCATACTGCATATTTTGGTCCACTTTATTGTGTATCACAAGTCTTTTAGGCTCTGTTAACTTGCTTCAGTTTTTTTTCTTTCTGTTCCTTAGATTTGATCATTTGCATTGTTCTATCTTCAAGTTTGCTGATTCTTCTGCCTACTCAAATCTGCCTTTGAATACCTCTAGTATATTTTTCATTTCAGGTTTTTTATCTCTTTATTGATAACTGATATTTCCATTTTGTTCACACAGTGTGACTTTCTTCATCTTTCTGGACTTTCTTCATAACTTGCATTAATTCCTTAAATATCTTTAAGGGAGTCATTTTAAAATCTTTGTCTAATATATCTGCCATCAGGTTTTTTTCAGGGACAGTTTCTGTTGATTAATTTTTTTTCTTTGGATGGGTCACAGTTTTTTGGGTTCTTTTTATATGTCTTGTGATTTTTTTTGTTGTTGAGCACTGAACATTTGAATCTAATAATGTGATAACTCTCAGTCAGGTTTTCTCCCTCCTCCATGGTTTGCTGTTTTTCTTATTTTGTTCATTTTGGGGGGTGGGTGATTGATTTTTGTAAGGAGTCTTTTTGTGCAGAATCGGCCTGGAATATAAACTTAAGGTCTTTTCTGAGCCTTTCCCTTGACATGTATGGTCATTTTCTAATTTTCCCTGTGTATGGAGTGGGCTTTTTTTGGAGTTGCTTTTGAATGTGCTACTCTTTAAATGTCTGGCTCCCAAAAGGGGTAAAAGCAGAAAAGTGATGAGGGAGGGAGGGTGTTGGTCTTTTAAAAACCCTGGAAGTTGCTTCAGTCAGAGAGGGTGGGACTTGTAACAGTTGGAAGAGGTGCAACAACAGTGGCTGTCTGCCTTTTGGTGTGTACCTCTGTTATCAGAAGCCACAATCAGGGATCATAGCACAAATCCCCAATATTTGGAGGAGTTATTTTTGCTTAGCCTAGCTTCCCCGGGTTATATGCAAGCAACTCCCGAAATGGGTACACAGCTGCTTGTTACATAGCTGGGGGTGAGTGATGGATAATTTCTACTGTGCTGAGGAATAGACTTAATGGAAATTAATGCCAATTTACTGTTCAAGGCTTACTCTGGAAGTTGCAAGCTTCAACAGACTCTAGAGTTTCAAAATAGTTACATCAGACAGTTATTGCCATTGGAGTTGTTTCAGTGGGGAAGCTAATTCCTGGTGCTTCCTACTCTGCCATCTTCCCAGAATCTTTCTCTTTTTTAATGCTAAATAACACACTGCTCACAAACATTAGAGGATATTTCAAAAGGAATATGAAACATTGAAATATCCCCTAATTTTTTTCCCCTGATTTTTGTGAGCAGTATAATTCACTGTATGAATATACCACGTTTTGTTAATCCATGCATCCATAAATGGACATATAGGTTGCTTTTATATCTTGGTTATTGTGAATAATGCTGCAGTGAACATAGGATTACAGATATCTTTTTGAGGTCCTGTTTGCATGACTGTTGATTGAAGGTTTTTAAAATCTTACGTCTTTTGATGGTTATAATTATCAATCTCATGTTGAGTAGCCTCCTACTTATAAGCTATGAAAAACTTCAGTGTCACAGCAAGCACAGTCTACTTATTTCAGTGTTTTTTCTGTATAATAGAAGTGAAGAGATATTATTTGCTTCATTCTAGGCATGCGAGGCTGCCAGGAAAACAAAAGCAGATGACCGAGGAGCGGATGCAAACACTTCAGAGCAGACAATCCTCAATATGATTTCCCAAAGCTCTTCAGACACAACTATTGCGGGTTTAATGAGCATGTCAACTTCTTCTACCACAAGTGCAGTGCCTTCCCTTCCAGCCACTGAAGAGTCATCGAGCAACATAAGCAGTGTGGAGATGATGCGGGGTGAGCGTTGGCTGTCCTCTCAACCTCCTTTTAAACTAGAACATGCTCAGGGTCATCGGACTGGTGAGAATGCAGCACTTATGGGAGTTGATCATTCCTTGCAACAGGATAGTTCAAATGCATTTATTTCCCAGAAGCAGAACAGTAAGAGTGCACCATCGGCTAAAGTATCACTGAAAGAATACCGTGCAAAGCATGCAGAAGAGTTGGCTGCCCAGAAGAGGCAACTGGAGAACATGGAGGCCAACGTGAAGTCACAGTATGCATATGCTGCCCAGAATCTTCTGTCTCAACATGATAGCCATTCTTCAGTCATTCTGAAAATGCCTATTGAGGGCTCAGAAAATCCTGAGCGGCCCTTTCTGGAAAAGGCTGACAAAACAGCTCTCAAAATGAGAATTCCAGTGGCAAGTGGAGATAAAGCGGCCTCTTCAAAACCAGAAGAGATTAAAATGCGCATTAAAGTCCATGCTGCAGCTGACAAGCACAATTCTGTGGATGACAGTATCACAAAGAGCCGAGAGCACAAAGAAAAGCACAAGACTCACCCATCTAATCATCACCATCATCATAATCACCACTCACACAAGCACTCTCACTCACAGCTTCCAGCTGGTACTGGGAACAAAAGGCCAGGTGATCTGAAACATAGTAGCCAGACAAGCTCCTTAACACACAAAACCTATAGCTTGTCTAGTTCTTTCTCCTCTTCCAGTTCTGCTCGTAAAAGGGGTCCCCCTGAAGAGACAGGAGGAGCAGTGTTTGATCATCCAGCCAAGATTGCCAAGAGTACTAAGTCCTCTTCTATAAATTTCTCCTTCCCTCCTCTTCCTACAATGGCCCAGTTGCCTGGGCATAGCTCAGACACAAGTAGCCTTCATTTTTCACAGCCCAGCTGTAAAACTCGAGTTCCTCACATGAAACTGGATAAAGGCCCTACTGGGGCCAATGGTCACAACACAACCCAGACAATAGACTATCAAGATACTGTGAATATGCTTCACTCCCTTCTCAGTGCCCAGGGTGTTCAGCCCACTCCGCCCCCTGCATTTGAATTTGTTCATTATGGTGAATATCTGAATCCACGGGCTGGTGGAATGTCCTCCAGATCTGGCAATACAGACAAACCCCGACCACCACCTCTACCTTCAGAACCTCCTCCACCACTTCCACCCCTTCCCAAGTAAAAAGGAAAAAAAAATAACTTTAAAAACACTTTTTTTTTTTTTAACTACTGATTCTGGAACTAAGAAAATTACTTTCCTAGTGAAATATGTCTCTCTTTTTGGATTAGGGAATAAGTAATGAGACAGGTGGGAGGATGGTAGAAGGCCTTGGTTATTGTATCTGCTGCCTCAGAAATGGAACTATTTTATAGTTTTTACTGGTATTAGAGAGGTGAGAATGTATTGAAACTGTGAAAGATTAAGAATACTTTCTGTACTCTTGGCCTCTCTACTCCCTAATTAGGTTGATTTGAGTTGACATCTTCCCTCTTCTTGCCAGGACTGAAATGTGGAGGGTTTGTTTTATCGAACAGTTGTGGATCCTTTTGGGTTTTAATATGTCAGAAGAGAGGAAGTATTTAAACGTCAAAATCTTTTTAAGAGACTTTAAAAAAATAATTTAAAGAAAGTAAGTTATCTGTTTAGTTTTTTTATATAATTGGGGAAGGGATAGGTATTTTGCTGTGTATATCAGATACATAGCAATGAGTCCTGGGGGGTGGGATTTGAGGGTGGAGGGTGTTTAGGGGGGCTGGGAGGATAGACTTTTGGCCATGAGTTTTGAGATAGGCTCTGGCCACTTAAAGTGTTGAGACCTTTAAGTGTGTATGCAAGTGTGAGTATGTTATGTTTTCAAGTGTGTGTATTTAAATATCATGTTTTCTCTTCTCTTTCCCTCCCTGTCCCTCACCATTTTCACTTCCCAACAGTCTACTAGAGAGAACACGGTGTGGCCTTTAGAACATAAAAGAAGGAAGAGGCATGTATTTGACATGTCAATTTCCCCTTTATGTTGTAATTGAGTGGTAGACTTCTAAATTCTAGTTTGGGCAAGTGCAGCCAATGGCCTGATTTCAGACTCCATTATAAAAACTTCCTTTTACCCCCTTTTTCTTTTGATTCAGAACAAAGGTGGGATTGAGGAAGGTTTGGAGAGCAAGGCTGGCTTCTGCCCTTCAGAATTGAGTGTGTCTTTTTTCAAGTTGGGCTTTGGGAAAGTGTTCAAGTGAGAGCAGTCTCAGGGTCTCTGATGGGAAGGGGTATGTGCTCTACATACTACATGGGAAAGCGCAGACCATGTGTGGGAATAGTTCTGGGAGAAGCTAATGGAGCTAGAGGATCCTGGAAACTGTTGTGATTTGGAATTTTTAGGACATTGTATTTTAAATTATATTACGAATGTGAGACTTGCTTTTTATCTGTATAGCTGAAGGGAAACAGCTGCATCCTCAGTTTTTGCAGTCTATATGTCTTCAGAGATTGGACCTTGTGAATTTAACAGTACTGGTGTCATGAGGTTGAGCAAGCCTAGCACACATATACTGTTATGTTTAGATTGTCCATTTTTGGTGGCTTTAGATGCTAGGCAGAGGTGCTTCAGATTCTAAGAATCCTTTAAAAAATGGATCAGGTGTCTATTCTTATGGGTGCTTGATTATTCCAGATTTTAAAAGTGAACATTTTTGTTGGGGAAACAAATCTTTTAAGGGGCTTAGAAGAATCCTTATAAATCAAGTTGTATAACTAAAAATGCCACCTAGCCACAGATCATTTGATGTGCTAGTTGCTAGTCTTTGGTCTTCGTGGCATTTTTTTTTTCCTGTGGAAAAATGATGCAGTTTGAATTTGTCTTATTTTTAATGCGGCTTCCTTCACACCAAATATTCTTTATGGACAAATTGAAATATTTTTATTGTAAGTCACAGGGAGACAGGAATTGTACACGTGGTGCGGCTTACCAGGAACAGTTTGGGGAGAATAGTGAAGTATTTGGAACTGATGATGCACTGGCCTAATACCGAAAGGAATTTGTACAATAAACCTAACTGAAGGGTGAATAGTGTCCAGCATCTTTGCATATTTGAACTGTATAGAGTGCCTGCCATTGCTGTCTAAAATGAGTTCTCTGCCGACCTATAAATTAGTATTATTTTTTACTTGGAGTGTCATTTGTATAGATGGCATTTTCCTCTTTCTTCTTGATAGTTTGTGTTGTGCTAATCAGTGTAAGTGTGGAGTCTGCTTTCCTTCCTGACCTTCCTTGAAGACTGTTTAGTTTGTATCTGTATCTTTGTGGACTTGATGATCACTGATTTGATTATGAAAATGTCTTTTCCAGCTTTTTATTTTTCTCATCTAACATTGCATATTTTATAATCACATGCACTCCCTCACCAGAGAGACGTACATATTTGCTTGGCTTCATTAGCAGTTCTTCGAGGCAGTCTAGTTAGTTCCTTAGAACTCTGTCAGGAGTGAGCTAGAAAAAAGTGCTTACTAGAGCCTAAGAGCTGCTTTATGTCATGTAGTCTGGCCTGTGCACTATTAGATCATTGCTGGTATACATCAGTTTAGAGACTTCTATATTAATGCCTCCTGATACTGTTTTAAGATACCTACTGTGTCTGCCTTTAGATCTATGTATATATATGTCATAAACCACCTATGGGCTCTGCATGAAGCTGTTGCATTGGGTTAGCAGTGTGTCTGTCAGCCAGCATGTATATTGTCCAAATTTGCACAAACTTAAGTTTCAGCGGGTTGTGTGGTTTCTAAACTTTGTGTCTTCTCTACCCTCACACCTACAAAGGGTGAGAAACGGGATTGATACATCCAAAGTTAGTCTAGTAAACATAGATTTTTTTTTCTCTTTTTAACCTAAACTATCAAGGATAAGTGGCGGTAAGCAGACGTGGAGCCTCAAGGTCTATAAATCTCATTCTAAAACTTTGCTTGAATCTTATGTTGGCAAAACAAATACCTGTGGATTGTCTTTAGAGCTTTTAATCAATACCTGTGTTGCTCTTAACTGGACTCTAATGAAGCATTAATCTAAAGGTAAATTGGTCTTCTGAAGTATCAGTTATGCTTTCTGGGTTTAGAAAGTTTGTGGGAATTAGTTTAGTCTTTTCACTCATGAATCAATGTGTTTTCATATCTGAGATGCTCAGCTTGCTGTTTATTTTAAAAAAAAATAATTTTAGTGTTTTGATTTAATGTATTTTTTAATAGTTCTGTATTATTGGCTTCACCCATGTTGGTAGAAAAATTTTAAATCTCTAGTTGGAAATGGCAATGAATTAGGATATAGAAATAAAATCATGGTAACATTAGTGCTGGATTTCCTTAAGCTTCTGCTATCTAATTCCTAATTCCCCATATTGGAAATACATACCCTTCATACCTTGCTTTTTGGACAAAGGCAATTAGAGGGGGTCATATCCCAGTATGGTTGGATTTTAAACATTTCTGTGTTTTCCAGAATGTTTCTGGAACTTGGGAAATTATTACTTTTTAAAGAGGGTTATTCTTTTGTTGATGTTATTTTGATATTAATGGTAGGAAAAGGGAGATTCTAAAACATCCTGAAGTTGAATACAAATACTTTTCTCCTGGGTATGGGAGAATTTAAGCAGCCTCTGCAGCCCTTCCCATGGTGAGGAGTAAGCAGTCTGTGTAGTTCTTCCCACGGTGAGGAGTAAGCCCTCTGCAGTCCTGTTAAGCCTTCAGTGACTTGGACACCTCCCCAGATTTCTCTTGTTGCTGCTTGTTAACACCTTGCTTTTAAACTGAGTATCTGCTCCTGATGGTTTAGGAAATGTTCATATGGTATCACCCTGTCAAGTATTATCTTTATCCCTCTGTATGTGAGTCTGAAATAAGCATGGTACTGTAATCCGACCTGATAGAATGGTCTAGAATGAAAATTATTTTTAAGTGGGAGATTCGTTTTAGTGTTCCTAAATTTTTAATATTAACTTGGCATTGGAAAAGGGAGGAAAAGAAAAAGAATGTTTTCTAAAAAGTAGTGTCTACTCTTCCCCTTTATGAGTGTATTTATGGTTGAATGAAGAGACTCTTGGGTTTTCTCTTGTCATGTTAAGTGTGGAGAGGGATGCTTGTCAGCATGCTAATTGAAGCCAGAGCAAGTGTGTATCTGTCATGTTTATTAGGAAGTCTTCAGTTGAAAGCTGAGAACCTGATTAGTAATTGATCACATTGGAATTAATTACGAGATGGTAGCGCTGGCTGGGTTAAGCACCCAAAGAAAATAACGCAGCAGCCTAACTTCGTGTTAACCTAGGTTTCTTGATTTGAAACTGACCTTTCCCCCTCCTTACTCAACACACCTAAAATTGTCCATTTTCTTATCAGGCCAAAGAGGAAAAGCAGGAAAAAAAAAGTAAAACACTTTACCAGTCTGTGTCACTCAGGTACAGTTTTGTGGTGATATTTTTTGTCTGTTTTCTTGGTATTCTGCTGTTGCCTCTTTCTTTGGGGCATCTCAGCTCTGGATGCTACCCTGGTATCTCTACTGCTGATATGTGGATGATAGGATGTAAGTGACCATTACAGTAAGGGCTCTTTGTAAAAAATTTTAAAAAGGATATCATACAATTTATAGTCTGGCTATCAGTTTGATATATTGCTGTCAAGTATGTTTCTCAATCTGTATTTATCCATCCCATCAATAAATATTCAGTATAAAACACTCATCTGATGGTGGTTTTTGCATACTGAGTTTCAAATTAGTCTTTAACTGTCATTTTATTGATATGATTATAGTTTTGATAGTAGAATGTACCTTCTTACTGTACAAGATCCTGTGGTAATTGAGTCCATTGGCGAGACCTAAGATTTCGTCATAACAGTAAACCTGATAGTAAAAATAACCCCTCATTTAACATTGTGTGGATATCGAAGAGTAATTGGTACACAGAAATACATAACTCTAACAGATGATAGCAATATGTACTGCTTATTTAGCAGGCACTATCAACATGATTCATAATTTTATACTTAGTTTTGAAAAAACATGAAATGTTGGTATAGACAAGGAATGCATTTGGAAGGAAAAATTTTAATAGCATCCTTGGTACCTGGAAAAATTGATAGTGAATACTCTTACTGGGATATATCATAAAAAGACCATACACACAAGATAAATAATGAAAATTATACATTTAAAGGGAAATTTTTATGCAAAGTACTCCAAAATTACTAACACAAAGTTAGCAGTAGTTGTAAAACTCTAAAAGGGGAAAAATACTGAACAGAATTATATGTCTCTGAAAAATCATTTGAGTTGTTCATTACTTCCATTTTTAAAAAAGTTTTTTATTTATTGCCTGACCTGTGGTGGCGCAGTAGATAAAGCATTGACCTGCAATTCTGAGGTCGCCTGTTAGAATCCCTGGGCTTGCCTGGTCAAGGCACATACAGGAAGCAACTATTATGAGTTAATGCTTCCCGCTTCTCCCCCCCCCTTCTCTTTCTCTCTCTCATCCCCTCTCTAAAAATAAAATATTTTAAAAATTTATTAATTTAAGAGAGACAGGAACATTGATCTGTCTCTGTATGTGCTCTGATTGGTACTCGAACCTGCAATGTCTGTACTTTGGGACAAAGCTGTAACCAATTGAGCTATCTGACCAGGGCTCATTACTTCTATTTTTAAAAATAGGACAACTTAAGATTTTTGTTTACCGTGTACTTCTCCTGAAACCTGTGAAAGTCACTGACATTTTAAGAATTCTGGTCAGGTTTGAATGGAAGAATAGAAAAAGCAGTAAAGGAAGAATGTAGGAATGGATGATATTACAAAGTCAAATTTAGTGATTTGCCTTTGTTAAGGGAGTTAATATCAACTGTATTATCCTTGGGAATAGAAACATCAATATAAAGGTTGTGTACAGTTGTATCCCCAATTAAAGGGTTCATTAATTAATGCAGAACTAGGCTTCTTCTTATAATCAATGCCTAAATTACAAATTATCCTAACACTTAAAAAAATGTATTTATTGATTTGAGAGCAACAGAAACATCTGTCTGTTTCTGCATGTGCCCTGACCAGGGATCAAACTGGCAACCTTTGCATATCAGGATGACACTCGAACCAACCATGCTGTCTGTCCAGGGTGTCCTGACACTTTTGAGACCTAAATAAGATTGGCTTGAACTCTGTCATTCAACTTTCTGTAAAATGTTTGAAGCCCTTTCTATAACTTGTATGGATTCCCTTAGAGGCTTATACAGTGTGGGGCAAAAGTAGGTTTACAGTTGTCTATATGGAAAATAATACAATAATACAAGAATAAACTTTCACATACAACTGTAAACCCATTTTTGCCCCACTCTGTATTTACTAGCTCTGGGGCCTACTTCTGAATCGATTTTATGATTGTCACACATGCTACTTGTACCTTTTTGCACTGTGGAATCTCAACATTTCACATAATACTCAAAACCAACAGAAACTAAAACTGGTGGAAAACAAGTTTAAATTGAATACAGCAAGTCGTAATATAATGCCATTGATCGAGTCTTGAAAACTGACCTATAAGGAAACCAACGTTAGGCTCCGATAGCATATTTCTGGTAAAAAAAACCAACCCACAACAACTTGTAAATAAAAATAAACTAACATTAAACATTGAAATACATGTGAGGTATACATTCATTTAAGAAAGAATAAAAAGATAATGATTTTCCAACCAACCATGAACAGGACGCCCTTCCATTGCTGAGCACATCAAACACATGCACATTCAGACTGGGACAATTTAGACAAAATTGATTGCACATCTTTAGGATGTGGAGGAAACCAGAATATCTGGAGAAAATCCACACAGACAGGGGAGAACTTGCAAATTCCACACTGGCACTGGTGTGGAAATGTGTCGAATGCAAGGAAGTTAATTGAGGACCCGCTCTACTAGATACACCTTTTCTGGAAAGTAGTTTCAGGCACTTCCTTGCCTTTCATTTATTCCTTTACTCAAAAGAAGTACTATACTGATTACTGATGGGAATATGACAGTAAACAAAACAAGCATCCTTCCTTGTAGAACTTACATTCTACTTGTAGGTACACAAGTACACTCCAATAATAAGAACTTTGAAAACTAAACCAGGGAAGGAGGGAGAGGGATGTGTGTGTGTGAATGTGTGCAAGTAAGTAGGGTTGTTGAAATTGGAAATAAGATGGCTAGGGAGGAAGGACTCAAGAAATTACAGTTCAGCAAAGACGTGAAAGGTGAGAGAGCAAGCCATGGGAATAGTTGAGGTAAGATCATTCCAGGGAACAAGTGTAAAGGTTCCGAAATAATATAGTAAGGAGGCCAGTGTAGCTAGTATGGAAATGAGTGAGGAGGAGAGGATAGGCTATGTGGTTAGAGGGAAAATGAAAGGCTAGAGATACTGTAGGGCCTTGTAAACCATTATAAAGACAAGAGAAATAGGCACCATTGAAAAGTTTTGTACAGAGAAGTGGCATGCTGTAGCTTAAGTTTTAAAATGTTCATTTGGGCTTCTGTGTTGAAAATGGGTTGTAGGAGTCAAAGAGGTTCACAATAATTAAGGTTGAGAGATAAGAGTGGCTTGGACCAGGTTGGAAGTGCTAAAGGTGATGAGAAGTTACATATATTGAAGTTGCAGTCAGTAGGAGTTGCTATAACATTGGAAGAAAAAGAAGTCAAGGATCCTTGACTCCCATTGTTTGGCCTGACCAACTGAAAGGATGGAGTCATATACTGAGATGAGGATGACTACAGAAAGAGCAAGTTTGACATTCATTCTCTTATTCTCTCTCTCCAACACACACACACACACACACACACACACACACACACACACACACACTTACTTTAGGATTAGCCCATGAAACTCCCAATTTTTCAAAAATTATTTTCTTCGAGAATTCATTTTTTCCAACATCTATTTACAAACACCCTCACTCAGGTCTACTTTGCTAAACAGCACAAATAATTTGCTAATATATTGACCCTTTAATACTGTCTGCCCCCTGCCTGACCAGTGGTGGCTCAGTAGATAGAGCGTTGACCTGAGATGCTGCAGTTCCAGGTTTGAAACCCCCAAGTACGAGCTTGAGCACAGGCTCATCAACCCGAGTGCGGGGGCCCTGGCTTGAGCCTGGGTTCATCGACATGATCCCATGGTCATTGGCTTGAGCTCCAAAGTCACTGGCTTGAAGCCCAATGTCACTGGCTTGAGCAAGGGGTCACTGGCTAGGCTTGATCCCCCTGGTCAATGCACGGATGAGAAGCAATGAACAACCTAAGTGATGCAACTATGAGTTGATGTTTCTCATCTCTCTCCCTTTCAGTCTCTCTCAAAAAAAGTAATAATATCTGCCCCCTCCCCAACTTAGGAGGAAGTGATTCTAAATGGCAAGTTTTTGTCTGTTTGGGGCTTAGCAGGAGGATCTTTTACTTAAAAAAAATTTTTTTTTAGGAGGATCTTTTTTAAACTAAGGCCTTTGTTTAACTAAAAATCTTTGTTGCATCCCTATCTAGTTCCTAATGCCTCTTTACATTTTCCCCTGTACTGTAGTAGTTTTAATATTCCTTTTTGGTATTACCACATTTTTTTTTTCCAGAGAGAGAGACAGACAGATAGATAGAGACAGACAGGAAGGGAGAGAGATGAGAAGCATCAACTCATAGTTGTGGCACCTTAGTTGTTCATTTGATTGCTTTCTTTTATGTGCTTTCATGGTGGGTGGGGGGGCACTCCAGCCAGCCAGTGACCCCTTGCTCAAGCCAGCGACCTTGGGCTCAAGCCAGCGACCCTGAGGTCGTGTCTATGATCCCACCCTCAAGCCAGATGAGCCCCTGCTCACGCTGGCGACTTTGGGATTTCAAACCTGGTTCCTCTGCGTCCCAAGCCAAGGCTCTATCCACTGTGCCATTCATTGCCTAGTGAGGCTGTATTACCATAGTTTTTAAAAAAGATTTTATTTATTTTTTTTACAGAGACAGAGAGGGATAGATAGGGACAGACAGACAGGAACGGAGAGATATGAGAAGCATCAATCATCAAATTTTCGTGGCAACACCTTAGTTGTTCATTGATTGCTTTCTCATATGTGCCTGGACCGTGAGGCTACAGCGGACTGAGTAACTGCTTGCTCGAGCCAGTGACCTTGGGTCCAAGCTAGTGAGCCTTGCTCAAACCAGATGAGCCCATGCTCAAGCTGGTGACCTGGGGGTCTTGAACCAGAGTCCTCCACATCCCAGTCCGACGCTCTATCCTCTGCGCCACCGCCTGGTCAGCCTAAAAAAGATTTAGTTTATTAATGGGGGTGGGGGGGGTGGGGGAGGGAGGGAAAGAGGGAGTGGGGGAGGAGCAGGAAGCATCAACTCACAGGCTTCTTGTATGTGTCTTGACAGGGCAAGCCCAGGGCCTCAAACCGGCAACTTTAAAATTTTTATTTTTAATTTTTTTACAGGGACAGAGAGAGAGTCAGATAGAGGGATAGATAGGGACAGACAGACAGGAATGAAGAGAGATGAGAAGCATCAATCATCAGTTTTTCGTTGTGACATCTTAGTTGTTCATTGATTGCTTTCTCTTATGTGCCATGATCGCGGGCCTTCAGCAGACTGAGTAACCCCCTTCTCGAGTCAGTGACCTTGGGTCCATGCTAGTGAGCTTTTGCTCAAGCCAGATGAGCCCGCACTCAAGCTGGCAACCCTGGAGTCTCGAACCTGGGTCCTTCCGCATCCCAGTCCGACGCTCTATACACTGCACCACCGCCTGGTCAGGCTCAAACCGGCAACTTTAGCATTCCAGTTTGAGGCTCTATTTGCTGTGCCACCACAGGTGAGGCCATATTACCACATTTATTTCAGATTCTGATTCCAAGATTTTTTGTACTATGACTGTCTCTGGCTAGTCTTGAGTTATAGGGTATTTATAACAATTGTCTTCTTTGTATCCCTCTGAGGGTTAGAGTGTTTGCTTATGTATATAACTCATAGTTGCTGTTGTTTGTATTGTATCCACAATCCTAAACTGCTCTAGAATGTTTACTCCTAAAAAGCAGCGTTATCTTTCTTGTTCTCTCTGTATTTCCAGTGTCTGGCACTTAGGTGCTCAGTAAATAATTTGTTAAATAAATTTCAGAAAAGAACTTCTTAGGACCATCCTAATCTCTGGACTTCACCGGTCCCAGCACTCTCCTAATTTTTGTTTTAATCCTTTCTTGTGGCTAAACTTGACTGCTGTTCTTGAGTGCTGTGGATTCTGTGTTCTTACCTCCACTGTGAATTATACTCACCTCCTCACTGGCAGTGGGGAAATCTATTACTTAAATGAAACTGACAGCCAGTGAGAGTGCTTGTGAAGGCTGGGGTGTAAAAAAGATCCAGAAAGGTTATGGGGAGAAACTATTGGTTCATTTCCATAAGAGATGAAAAAAGAGATGCCTTAACTAAAAAAAAAAAAAAAAAAAAATCCTTACAGGATAAAAATTGGGGTTGTGTCTGCCATTTTTATATATTTGTATTATTTAGTATGGAATTAGAGAATTTTAGAGAATCAGGGCCTAAACCACAGCTCATATTTCCTTATTCTCAGTCCAATGTTCTTTACTATATTAGAGGCAAAAGGGATATAGGAGGAGGGCTGGGTTCAAATTTGCCTTTCTTCCCATTTACTACACATGGGCCTATCCTGTTCTTCACTTATCTGTAAAATGGAGATAATAGCCTCTACATCTTAGGGTTGCTCAGAAAATTAAATGTTTATGTATGTAATTTCTCAGGCTCAGTAAATACTCAGTAAATGAACTGCTCACAACAGAAAAACTATGGTCTTTTCCCGTATAAGCAGTGTAAAACGTCTGACTTTTTATTCGTTGTGTAGGTGTGCTGAGGTAGCAGCAGGCAAACACCACAAACTGAGCGCCCGAAAACGGCCTGAAAAAAAGCCACGCTTTGAAGTGAAATGACAAACTGCTCCCGCAGCCAGCGCGCACGCCGCCTCACTCTCCCGGGGGAGAAGTTCTGACAGACAGGTCGACTCACCTACCCTAGTCGCACATTTTTCAGGGACCAGCCCCTCCCCCCCCCCCCCCGGCCGCCGGCAGGATAACGGCCTCGACCAATGGCGTCGCGTCGCCATAAGCGCAGTAGCCAATCAGCGGTTGGGAGCCCGGAAAGGCGGGGGGCCGAGTTAGAAACGGCTGACGACGCCAGAAGAGAGAGCAGCGTGGCTTGGCGTGGCGGGGCGGCTGAGGTAAGATGTGGTGGTGGTTGACTTCATCTTTGCAGTTACGCCGCTGCCTTGTCCCTTTTGCCCCCTCGGAGGTGATACTCTACCTCGGTCAGCGTCCGGGTCACTCTCCTCTAATAGGCTCTTAGGACCGACCTAGATTCTCTGGTGCCTGGAGCCTTAGGACAAAATGGCGCTCGCACGGGCAGCCGGGAGTCGGTTGGGCTCAGCAGCGAGCTCAGGCGGGCTGGGACAAAGGCAGCTTGCAGGGGACGGGGGCGGGGCGGGGCGCGGCTCTGGCGTTGCTGCCGCCGCGTGGGGCTGGCGCTGATGGTCCCACCTCAGGCCGCGGCGGTGCGCGTCCTTGAGATACTTGGAGCGTGGAAGTGTTCGGAGTGGGGGAGGGACTGGCGGGAGAAGTGGAGGGGAGGCGGGTTCACTAATGCCTGGGAGACAAGGAGAGTGACTTCTGGTTGTCCTTTAGAAACTACTCGCGGTCTGCCCGGATATTGCGAAGGAGGAATTTTTGGCAAGGGTAAGGGCTTTTTGATTTTTTGTGTGATCCTGCAGGTTTTGGTATGAACAGGATTCGGATCCACGTCTTGCCGACCAATCGGGGGAGGATCACCCCAGTGCCCCGGTCTCAAGAGCCCCTGTATTGTTCATTCACACATCGCTCATGCTCGCAACCTCGTCTGGAGGGGCAGGAATTTTGCATTAAGCATATCCTTGAAGACAAGAATGCGCCCTTCAAGCAATGTAGTTATATATCGACGAAGAATGGGAAAAGATGTCCCAGTGCTGCCCCGAAGCCTGAAAAGAAAGATGGGTATATGTGTAGATGTTTTTGTCGTTCGTACTTTTAGTTTTAAAGTGAGAGCGGAATGGGGTATGATGATGTGGGCTTTAGCGTAGCCACCGAGTTGTTAACTAAGGTGCTTGTATTGTAGAATTGGGATTACAGTATGCATATTTCCTTGGAAAATAAAAAAAAATTAAAATGGTGAAAACTGGAAGGACATTACCTCCAGTTGGGCCACACAGCTCATTTCTTTGGATATTTTCCTTTATCTTTAAAATATAAGGGATACTCTAGATTTTTCTTTAACCGGGGGACCATGGCTTTTTTGGCCATCTCTGAACCTTGTTAAATCGTAGGCAGATGTGTATTATTCTGGGAAAGGCTTAATAGCTTTCAATATCTACAAAGGTATCCATACAGGAGCAAACTTTAGTAGATAATTCTGCATATACCTTTTAGTTTTAAAATTGTGTGTGACATCTTACTACTATGTATTAATATTGAAATAAAATATAGAGTTGCCTTCTGGAAGCAATTTTGAAAGATGAAAGAATTTCTTATTTGTTGTGAGATGTCAGCATTTTTATAGCTGAAATGTTTTGGTTGATGAGGATAGAGCACTACACTATACTACCTGTATTTCCCTTTAGTAAAACCAAGTAAGTTGACCTTGGGCCAGTTTAATTACTCTGCCTCCCTGAACTTTTAAATATTTGCAAATGAATATAATGATCTATTTAATTTCCTGAAAATGATCTAAGCATCAGTGAGTACAAAAATCATTGAACTTTTTAAAGAAAGAACCTGAGTATAGAATGTTAATATTTGTTTCCTTAGGGTCTCCTTCTGTGTTGAACATGCCCGTAGGAATGCCCTGGCACTTCATGCTCAGATGAAGAAGACCAATCCAGGGCCTGTGGGTGAAACACTCTTGTGCCAGCTGAGCTCATATGCTAAGACAGAGTTGGGGTCTCAGACTCCAGAAAGCAATCGCAGTGAAGCCAGCCGAATTCTGGGTAAGGATCTTCTCTCCTAGAATGAAAAGGGAGGAAGAAAGGTAACAAAAAACTTACTTTGGTTTTAGCACAGTGCCTTGAATATATATGATACTGGATAATACAATGTTACTAATTGATTAGCATTTTGGTGAGATTCCAGGATTGCTGGGTTGTTCACCAATTCTTTTCAGTTTGAAGTAGTATATGTATACTTAGGTTCACTTTCCCAAGTTTATAACTGTTTTCTTCATGGTTGTTTTTATACTTACCATCCTTGATAGGTAAGGTAATTTCAGGAAACAATTTTGAATTGGACTTTCTAATCGAGGGCATGGTTAACTTGCTTAATGTTAAGATTTGGGTTGATGTGTTAAGTAATCTAGTGTTGTGTGGAGTTACAGAGGTGGGAAGTCTTAATAGCTGCTCTCCCTTCCTTGCCTCAGATGAAGACAGCTGGAGTGATGGGGAGCAGGAACCCATTACTGTGGATCAGACATGGAGAGGTGACCCTGACAGTGAAGCTGATAGCATAGACAGTGATCAAGAAGATCCCTTAAAGTAAGTTTTAATTCCACATAAAGCCTTTAAATATTTTATGTAGTTAGTATGTGGAATGTAGTGCTGCATACTGTTAAACCATTAATAACCTAAGAGGGTTGAAGATAGCATAGGTATTTGTGAGCAAAAACAGCTTCCGTATGTTCAAGTGTCAGAATTCATCACCATCTTGCTTCAGGGCAGGATTTGATTCTTTTTTAGAAGTCTTGGATTTGAGAAAAAGTTTAGACATTAAATTCTGTACCTGAGAAAGTATAGGAGAGAAAATAGGACATTTCTTGGACATAGGAGTGGGAGGTCAGTAGAGAAATGCTTAGATCAATTAGAAAAGAGAAAATTGATATGAATGTGTTCTTGGCTTATGCTTCAGGAATAATAAAGTGATTGTGTTTGCATAGCTACATTTTTGCAAAGTTAAATTTTAAGAATTTTAGGATATTTTAAGAATTTTCTTTGGTTTTATGCCTAAGAAAGAGAAACTGATTTAGAAGCTAGGAAGTGAATAATTAGCTTAATTATATCTTACTACAGTTTTCCTCTCTGCATAACACATGATCATCTTAGGAGCTGTAGAAAGGTAAAAACATTGCTACTCCTAAGTCTCATATTTCTGTGTCTCATGGTTTGGGTGAAGTTTAATTTGTTTTTTTTTTTTCCTTCTTTCTGACTTCTGTTTCTCAATACTTTCTGACAGTTTTGGTAGAAGTATTTAAATAGTGAGAGAGGTGATGAACTTTTGATTAGAATTTTTGTTGAACTTCAGTTTTCAGAGTTTTCTTCATTGGCTCGGATTCTGAGGTTTATAAGAAGTTACTGAGGATTACATTTTCCGAGAAGAATAATTTCATCTATTTCTCTTGAGTAACCTCAGTGTAGTCAGCAGTTCGGGAAATACTTTTTTGAGAAGTTCATCTCTAAGTATTTTGAGAAGGAAAGTTTGTTGTATAGCAAGATTCTTTCACAGGTCCTGGTCAGGTTGCAGCGTGGCCCAGTATGCCAAGATTGTGTGTTCAATTCCTGGTCAGGGCACATATAAAAATCAACCAGTGAAGGCATAAATAAGTGGAACAACAAATCAGTGTTCCTCCCTTCCTTATCCTCTTTCTAAAATCAAAACAAACCAAAAAAGATTCTTTCACAGTAGTAACTTGATACCAAGCATTTGAACCTTTTTTTTTCATTGTGCTTCTAGAAATACCAAACTTGTTGGTTTGAAGAGGTACGTGCTCTGTAGGTTCACAAAGTGACTGCTGGCGTGGTAAAACACTCAGCTTTGAAGGTCCAGAAACTTGATTTTATCATTAGTAATCTGAAGAAGATCAATGAATGAAAATAGAAGACTGTCTCTAGGTGACACATTCATATTAATCTAACTTAAAAGAGACTGCTATATAAGCCAAAATATCAGTTATTGTGAAAAGTAAAACTGTTAAAAGGACTAGGTATTTGATGTTAGTTTCTCCTAAAAGGAACATACAAAGGGCAAAATTTCCCAAATATGTCCAACTATTAGGAAATGAAATATGGAGCTTTTTAATAATTCTGTCAGGGAGCCTGACTGGGTGGTGGTATCACAATGGATAGAGTGTCAGCCTGGACCCAGGCTTGAAACCCCAAGGTCACTGGCTTGAGCCCAAAAGACACTGGTTTGAAGCCCAAGGTCACTGGCTTCAGCAAAGGGTCACTCTCTCTGCTGTAGTCCCCCTGCCCCATCAAGACACATATGAGAAAGCAATCAATGAACAACTTAAGTGCTGCAACTATGAGTTGATGCTTCTCATCTCTTTTCCTGTCTCTTGCTTAAAAAAAAAGTTCTCAGTGAAATTATCCGGAAAAATTTTTGGCTCATTAAAATATCTGCAGTTTTAGGAATATCAGTAGTATTGTTAAGTGTCTGCTAATATTTTATTAATATGGCTACATATTACTGTCTTGTTATGTTTAATACAAGTATTTATTTAATGAAATTATTATTTTAGCGAAAGAGATAGGGATGGACAGGAAGGGAGAGAGATGAGAAGTATCAGTTCTTCATTGTGGCACCTTAGTTGTTCACTGATTGTTTTCTCATATATGCCTTCACGGGGTGGGAGGGGGCTACAGCTGAGCCAGTGACCCCTTGCTCAAGCTAGCGACCATGGGGTCATGTCTGTGATCCTGTGCTCAAGCCAGATGAGTGTGCACTCAAGCCGGTGACCTTGGGGTTTCAAAGCTAGGTCCTCTGTGTCCCAAGCCGATGCTCTTACCTACTGCCCTACTGCCTGGTCAGGCTGAAATTCTCTTTTTTTTTTTTGCTAGAGATACAGAGAGAGGGACAGATAAGGACAAACAGACAAGAAGGGAAAGGGATGAGAAGTATCAGTTCTTTGTTGTGGCACCTTAGTTGTTCATTTGTGTGTGTGTGTGTTTATTTTTCTGAAGCTGGAAACGGGGAGAGACAGACAGACTCCCGCATGCACCCGACCGGGATCCACCCGGCACGCCCACCAGGGGGCGACGCTCTGCCCCTCCGGGGCGTTGCTCTGTTGTGACCAGAGCCACTCTAGCTCCTGGGGCAGGGGCCAAGGAGCCATCCCCAGTGCCCGGGCCATCTTTGCTCCAGTGGAGCCTCACTGCAGGAGGGGAAGAGAGAGACAGAGAGGAAGGAGAGGGGGAGGGGTGGAGAAGCAGATGGGCGCCTCTCCTGTGTGCCCTGGCCGGGAATCAAACCCGGGACTTCCGCATGCCAGACCGACGCTCCACCACTGAGCCAACCGGCCAGGGCCCCTTAGTTGTTCATTGATTGCTTTCTTACATGTGCCTTGACGGGTTGGGGTAGCTACAGCAGAGTGAGTGACCCCTTGCTGTTCAAGCCAGTGACCACGCACTCAAGCTGTTGAGCCTGTGCTTAAGATGGATGAGCCCATGCTCAAGCTGGTGACCTCAGGGTTTTGAACCTGCATCCTCTGCATCCCAGTCCGATGTTCTATCCACTGCACCACTGCCTGGTCAGGCTGAAATTCTTTTAATTAAATTTTTTTTATTTTTGGCAACAGTGTTGGACATAACTGGGTGCACTTTTTGAATTATGAGCGATTTACAGCATGTACCTTTGCTTGCTTGTTTCAGAAAGGGTCCTTTTTGTATTTAGGATGAGGTTGTTAGAGATTGACCTAACTAGAGTTACTGTTGGCATTGTTTCCTTTTCCCCTTGTAACCATTTACTTAATTGCTTTGTAAAAGTAATTTTTTTTCTTAAGTGAAATGCCAGGAGGAGAGAGACAGACTCCCACATGCGCCCCAACTGGGATTCACCTGGCAAGCCCCCTACCCACTGATGCTCTGCCCATCTGGTGCCACTGTTCCATTGCTTGACAACTGAGCTATTTAAGTGCCTGAGGCGAGGCCATGGAGCCATCCTCAGTGCTTGGGGCCAGTTTGCTCCATCTGAGCTGAGGGTGTGGGAGGGGAAGTAGGGAGGGGTGGAGAAGCAGATAGTTGCTTTTCCTGTATTCCAAGAGGGAATTGAACTCAGGACATTCACATGCCGGGCTGAAGCTTTACCATAGAGCCAACTGGCCACGGGCATGGTTCTTGTATTATTTTATTTTAAAATTTTTCTATTGATTGAGACAGAGAGAGAAAAGCATCAACTCATTGTTCCACTTAGTTCTATTTAGTTGTGTGCTCATTGATTGCTTCTCCTTAGTACCCTGACCGGAGATCGAACCCATGACCTTAGTGTGTGGGGATAATGCTTACTTTACAGTCACCTGGCCAGGGCTATGTGGCTGCTGCTTTATGTACTTAGAAGATTTCTGTTTGGCTAGATTTCTGGTGGTTCTGAAAGACGGTTGTGCTGTGGTTTTGTAATTTTTTTTTATTTTTTACAGGGACAGAGAGAGTCAGAGAGAGGGATAAATAGGGATAGACAGACAGGAACAGAGAGAGATGAGAAGCATCAATCATCAGTTTTTCATTGCAACACCTTAGTTGTTCATTGATTGCTTTCTCATATGTGCCTTGGCTGCGGGCCTTCAGCAGACTGAGTAAGCCCTTGCTTGAGCCAGCGACTTTGGGTCCAAGCTGATGAGCTTTTTGCTCAAACCAGATGAGCCCGTGCTCAAGCTGGCGACCTCGGGGTCTCAAACCTGGGTCCTTCCACATCCCAGTCCGATGCTCAATCCACTGTGCCACCGCCTGGTCAGGCGGTTTTGTAATTTTTAAAAAATGTTTATTTTATTGATTTTAGAGAGAAGAGAAAGGTGAAAAGGGAGAGAGAGACACTAACATCAATCTCTTCCGATGTGTGCTCTGACTGGGGATTGAACCAGCAGTCCCTGTACTTTAGAACGATGCTCTAACCAGCAGATCTGTCTGTCCAGGGCTGGTTTTGTTGGAATTCTGGAATTTTGATGTGGTTGTGGGAGGTTGCAAGTACCACATTTACCTACTCCATCTAAACTGGAAGCTTCTTTCTTGAAGATGAATTCTAACAATGAAACCTTGACTTACAGCCCAGGCCAGATAGCTTGGTTGGAGCATCATCCTGATATGCCAAGATTGTGGGTTTGATCCTTGGTCAAGGAACATATAAGGATCAACCAATGAATGCATAGATGGGTGGAACAGCAAATTGATGCTTCTTTCTTTCTCTCTCAAACCAAATAAAAAGACAAACCTTGATATATTTGTGCATGTCAGAGCAAGGGTAGTTAGAACAACTAGCTGTGAATATCTGGAACATCCATCTTTATATATAAGTGACCCATTTGTCACATGAACTAGGCATTAATATTAGGGTGCTCAACCCCTATGCTCTCATTTGATTTGTGGTAAGTTCTAATTGTAATATCTTTCCATTTATAAATTCTAGTTCCCACACCATTGGTTAAATTCTCTTCTGATAGGTACAGTGAATTTAATTTCATTTTAATAAACTTTATATAGCATAAGGACTCTATTTTAGGTTTGCAGGTGTAGCCTGTTTTCCTGAAGACATAACCTGGTTACCTTGTTTAGACATTAGTTTTAAAACCTGTTCACATTTTTTTTTTATAATCTTGGGTTTTGTCATTTCTATAATATGCTGGTTTTACTCTTGTTTCTGTTTTTAATTTCTGTTCACTTAATTTTACTTCAGAGTACTTAGTAGTTATACTTCTCTTCTACACAGGTAGTCTTGACTCATTTATATTTAAGAAAAAGCTGGCAGAGATTACTTGCTTTCATTTCTAAAGTTAATAATTTTATGGGTTTCAGTGACTTAACAGTTGCTCTTAAAGCATAATTTTTGTATTTAAAATTAGTCTAAGTATGTAGTTTGTATGTATTCTAAATAAAAAATAATTTTAGTCAAAATACGAAAATATTAAGTTACAGTGTCTGTCAAGCTTGCTTTTCTTGGTATAGAATAATCACACAAGACAAATAGAACCAAAAAATCTTTTAAATTAATTTATAATTTTTTTTTTTTGCAACAGAGGGGACAGATAGGGACAACAGACAGGAAGGGAGAGAGATGAGAAACATCAATTCTTCATTGCACCAACCTTAGTTGTTCATTGATTGTTCTCTCATATGTGCCTTGATGGGGGTTTGGGGATCTACAGGCGAGCCAATGAGCCCTTGCTCAAGCCAGCAACCATGGGGTTGTGTCTATGATCCCACGCTCAAACCAGTGTGACCCTGTGCTCAAGCTGGTGAGTCTGTGCACAAACCAGATGAGCCCACCCTCCAACCAGAAACTTCGGAGTTTTGAACCTGGGTCCTCTGCAACCCAGGCTGATGCTCTATCCACTACGCCACCTTCTGGTCAGGCTAAATTTGTAGTTAATCTTTTAATTTTGAGTTACTTTGTAACTTCATTAACCACTAGAATAACCTTTTTTTTTAAAAGTTCTGTTGGCAGCAGAAGTTAGTAAAGTTGATGTGGATTATCTAGATCAGAGGTCCCCAAACTGCAGCCCGCGGGCCACATGCAGCCCCCTGAGGCCATTTATCTGCCCTGCTGCACTTCTGGAAGGGGCACCTCTTTCATTGGTGGTCAGTGTGAGGAGCACAGGATGCATCCGCCTCCTCAGTATTACTTCCGGTGATGCGGCACGCACTCCTCAGGGCTCTGGAAGCCTGTCATATCACTTGTTATGGCTAGCAGTGACAAATAAGGAACCAGACATTGACCATCTCATTAGCCAAAAGCAGGCCCATAGTTCCCATTGAAATACTGGTCAGTTTGTTGATTTAAATTTACTTGTTCTTTATTTTAAATATTGTATTTGTTCCCGTTTTGTTTTTTTACTTTAAAATAAGATGTGTGCAGTGTACATAGGGATTTGTTCATAGTTTTTTTTATAGTCTGGCCCTCCAACGATCTGAGGGACAGTGAACTGGCCCCCAGTGTAAAAAGTTTGGGGACTCCTGATCTAGATCTTTGGTAATTAGGGTTAACCCAAGGTACTGTTTTTATTGTTTTGTTTTGTTTGTTTGTTTTTAATGATTTTTAGAGAGGAGAGAGAGAGGAAGGGCAAGCCCAGGGCTTTGAACTGGCAACCTCATCGTTTCAGGTTGTTTTACCACTTTGTGACCACAGGTCAGGAAGGGCACTGTTTTTTGAACAAGAAAATGAGCTGAGGACAGTGATTAGCCATTGTGACCAGTGTTTGAGGACTCGTGTATGTAAGCTCCAATATAGGAGTGTATTTTTAAAATAGAAGTTGTAATTCTTTATCTTTTATATTTTAATTAAATTATATTAAGGTACAGGCTATAATAAATTGAGCACTTTTAGGTTGTCCTGACTGATAAGTGATTTTTCTGTATTATTAGATGGAATAAGAATGTAGATTAATAAAAAATTTTTTGAGTGTTTTGTACCAACTTTTTTTTTTGTAGCTTTACTTTTTTTTAAACAATGCAGATAACTTGGAAAAAATAATGGAATATCTTTCCTTTCTCATATTGTGAAATCATATATTAGTGACCATTCTTGGAGAGTTTTCTTCTTTTTATGTATTTTTCTATTTTCAATTTTTAAAAATCTTTCTTTTGTTTGTTATTGGTCATTGTTTTACTTTCTTTTTTAAAAAAATAAATTGAATAGTAAAATGGATGAAAAGATTCTTGAGGTGATTGTCTCGGCACTGACTGCTTATTAAATAATGTCTATTCTTCCCTTTTCTCTTAAGCTTGGGTTTCATTATTTTGTTTTCTTACGCTTTGCTGAATTTTCTATTTATTTCAGACATGCTGGTGTCTATACAGCTGAAGAAGTGGCTCTGATTATGCGTGAGAAACTGATTCGTTTACAGTCTTTGTACATTGATCAGTTTAAACGACTTCAGCATTTGCTCAAAGAGAAGAAGCGGCGTTACTTACATAATCGCAAAGTGGAACATGAAGCTCTAGGCAAGTTTTATGCTAGTTGCAGCAACCTGTTGTAGGTTCAACATGTGAACCCACATTCTGGTAGTAGTTAGATTTATTATCTCTTAATATCTGGAATGGAGAAGAGTTTGCTTTTGAAACTGCCTATCTTATGGCCCAAAATTTTTCTGTTCTTGTTAATTTGGAGACAAACCCTTGATTGGTTGGCAGATAACATCTTGGCTGTTGTGACTCTCCAGGTAGTAGTCTCCTGACTGGCCCAGAAGGGCTTTTGGCCAAAGAACGAGAGAACTTAAAGCGTCTAAAATGTCTTCGGCGGTATCGTCAGCGCTATGGAGTAGAAGCCTTACTGCATAGGCAGCTGAAGGAACGCAGAATGCTGGCCACAGATGGAGCTGCCCAACAGGTAATTTGTGTATGTACTTCTAAGGTGAATACATTTGCTTTATTTATAAAGTTAAGGTAATCATCAAAGCATTGTTGTACAGTCTTGGCTCTGACTTCTGACTTATTGGATGTGGGGTATATTGAAAGAGCACTTAATCTGCAAGTCTGAAGACACAGGTTCTAGTCTTAGTTCCCTTCTGACCAGTTCTGTGCCTGCATTGATTACTTCTCTGGGCCTCTATTCTCATCTGTAAGTTGAGGGATTGCCATGGATTTCTCAGTTCTTTGGTTCAGATATTTATTAGTTCAGAAATAGGCACATGTTAAGCCGAAGTTCCTTGAGAATCTTGTTTTAGGAAGCTGGAAGAGTGGCAGAATAGTATGGGAAGTCGGATTGATAGAGAGCAGAATTAAGTGATCACTCTTAAATTTGTTTCTTAGGCCCTTGGTCTCTGCTTCAATAAGGGTTTTTTTGTTTGTTTGTTTGTTTTTTGGTGGTAGAGACAGAGAGAGGGACAGACAGGCAGGAAGAGAGAGAGATGAGAAGCCTCAATTCTGCGTTGCGGCTCCTTAGTTGTTCATTGATTGATCTCTCATATGTGCCTTGACGGGAGGCTATAGCAGACGGAGTGACCCCTTGCTCGAGCCAGCGACCTTGGGCTCAAGCTGGTGAGCCTTGCTCAAACCAGATGAGCCTGCACTCAAGCTGGCGACCTGGGTCCTCCACATCCCAGTCTGATGCTCTATCCACTGCGCCACCGCCTGGTCAGGCAAGGGGTAATTTTATTTTTATGTTTTATTTGTTGAGGTTCAGTATAAAATTACAATTTTGAAAAGGATTCTGCTAAAAGATAAAGTAGTTTGAAAACCTTTAGCCTGTATCACACTTTTATAATAGATGAGAAGTAAATTCAAATTTGGGTTGACTTGTGCATGAGATGAAAAATTTTACTTTCACCTGACCCGGTGGTGGCGCAGTAGATAGAGCGGCGGACTGGGATGCAGAGGACCCAGGTTTGAAACTTTGAGGTCACCGGCTTGAGCGTGGTCTCATCTGGTTTGAGCAAGGCTCACCAGTGTGAGCCCAAGGTCGCTGGCTTGAGCAAGGGGTCACTTGCTCTGCTGTGGCCCCCCCTCGCCCCGTCAAGGCACATGAGAAAGCAATCAGTGAACAACTAAGGCACAGCAACAAAGAATTGATGTTTCTCATCTCTCTCCCTTCCTGTCTGTCTGTCCCTCTCTGTCACACACATAAAAAAATTATTTTCCTTTTACATAGTATTGGTGAATAAATTTAAATGTTGAATTTTTTAGCTTTTAAAGATAGATGTACCTTTCTTACATGTTATAGCTAAATATTCTCACAGGTAATTGATTGTATGTTCTTTTGAGTGTTGGTTGAATTTCTTTTTAACTTAATCTGTTTTTTTTTTTCATTTTAGGCTCATACCACTCGTTCCAGTCAGAGGTGCTTGGCCTTTGTGGATGATGTTCGATGTTCTAATCAGTCTCTTCCAATGACCAGACACTGCCTTACCCGTATCTTTTTACTTTTTTCAGTTTGCTAGCTAGACTGAAGGCTAGTGGGAAACTGATAATTTGCTTAATTGAAGGTTTTTGTTTTCCTTTGGCCCTTAATCAAGGCCAGCAGTTTGCTGAAGCTGCTGGTTTCAAGCAGGAGCCTAAAGAAATGTCTTTCTATGGTCTGTTGGCCATTTCATAACTTAAGGAATGTAATGGTCAATTCATTAGAAAGAAACATGAGTTATTGATGACAGGTGTGGGCTAATATTTAATTGTTAGTTAATACTGGAGTTGCAGGATACAGAGATCCTTGATTTAACCTGTTCATTAGAATTATAATACTGTTAAATCCAGTTACTACAGAACAATTACTGTGGGTTTTCTACCAGTAACAGTAGGACAGTTCTGAACTGTGAGCTTCCTCTGAGTATTATCCTTTTGTGTGGTCAGGGTCCTAACTTATATTTTTAGACCTTATTCAAATTAGAAACTTAACTGTTTCCAAAAATGAGATGATTATCCCCCAGTTAGTTTGCTTTTGATCCATCATAGTCTCTTTTGATTCTGCTGTAGGACTATATTTACTATCAGACAACAAAACTTTTTGAACTGTTCATTATTTTGTGAAAGTACATCTTTATTATGGACATTAATCGAGAAAGTTACTTTCACTGTAAAAGCCTTGGTTAAATATGATCTTTATTATATGAAAGGCATAAATAAATCTTGCTGGATTACATTTGCCTGGCAAGAGATAAAATATATTGGGAAAGTAAAATGTATTTTTTTCAGTAGGAGAACTTTCCCTTGGTCTTTTGAAAGGAAAACTGACTTTTTAAAATCTTTTTATCAAATATTTAACCAATTTATTATTATTTATGTATTAATTTAGTGATTTAACGAGAGAAGAAGTGGGAGAGAGGGGGACATGGAGTTGTTCCTATATGTGCCCTGACAGGGGATAGAACCAGCAACCTCTGCACTTTGGGATGATGCTCTTAACCAACAGCTATCTGGCCAGGGCTATTAATTATTGCAGTAACTGTCTGATAAAGAATTACTGTCATTAATATATAAAACACTTGTGCAAAGTAATTAAAAACAAGTTAAATGCTCAAATATAATTGGGCAAAATCTGTCTTTGGACAGATTAAGTAGAAGTGGCTGATGGTTGAATAGTGCTTATCATTACTATAAAAAATGAAATAGGAAATAAGACAAGTGCTTTGATCTATGAATTTGATAACATTAATGAGTGAATTTCAAAAGTTGGTGATGGTGTGGTGAAATGGACCCTCTAAATGCTGCCAGGGGGAATAGGCTTTTTAGAAAGCAGTTTGACAATATTTATATTCTTCGCTATAATATCTGGGAATTTATTTTAAGGAGATAATGAAATGCAGACCAGTGCTACATAAAATTTCTCTAATTGGAGACAGTCTTAAAAATTTCAGAAATGGGAGAGGGGTAATCATGATACAACATAATATGGATTATGTTCTGTCATTAAACATTTAACAAAATTTATAAAGGACATGGGAAAGCATATGGTAATAACAAAAATAGGATATGGAATTCTGTAGAGTATGTGGGGTTTTTTTTGGTAGAGTATGTTTTAACTCTCTACCATTTAACATGGAACTAAATACTGGGAGGGAGTAAAATAGAAATGTGACTATTGGATGGTGGGGTTACAAATGCCCTATTTCCACCTGCTTTGAACTTCTTAGGTTTTCAGTAGTTTGAATTACTTTATTAGGCAAAAATTCCCAATTTACAGGTATTAAGGAGTATTTTAGAATTTTCTTATGGTGCTATATATTCAAATACTTTATGAGAATATTCATATTTTAAAAAGCAAAGTTGAAAATAAAATGTATTTAAAAAGAGAAGGGAAGTATTTTTTATGCTCTTTTTCTTTCTACTTCATAGTTTTCCTAAGTCACTTACCCTTCCTTAAGTCCTTATCCCAGAGAAAGATGCGACTGCCATTGGTGACCTGTTAACTCTTTACTCTGGTCTAATGGAGACAGCACTGGCCTGAAAGTGAAGGACGCAGACACTAGTTGTAGGTCAACTTGTTCCCTTCTCTTTGTCTCTGTTGTCCCCATCTGAAAGGATTGGGGTGGAGGAGGATGGGGTTTTCCAGGATACATGATATTAAATAAAAGACTTATGAAAGTCCTTTAAATTCCATGAAAAGAAGTTTGATTAAAACATTTAATGGATTAATATTTTAAATATTAATAATTTAAATAAGATTGGGTTTATTTTAAGCACATAGAAACTGCAAAGTCTGTTCTCATTAAATTCATGTTTGTTCATTTGCTCATTCATTTTCATTCAGTAAACATTTATGTACTATTTATTCTTCCTTTAGAGTAGAAATTCTCAACTGGGGGTCATTTTGTCCCATTTAGCAATCTATGGAGACCTTTTTTGCTTGTTATACATTACTCCGATGGAGGTGCTACTGACATCTAGTGGGTACAGGCCAGGAATGCTGTTGAACACCCTGCAATGAACAGGACAGCCAATAATGTCGTTAGTGCCAGGGCGTAATGGATTGAAATAATGGCTTTATTCAAGAATTTTTATTCAGTTTAAAAATTATAATGTATTAGATCTTTTAGTTTTTAAAAATTCCTTAAAATTTTATTTTTAAATATTTATTTTGCAGTTACAGTTGACAGTAATCCTGGATACAATCAATTTGTAGAAAATTGTGCTTTCTTACTTTAATATAAGCCCAAATTTGAAATAATAGGAAAATAACCATGCAGTCAGGATTATCAGAAATGATAACACTTAAGTTAAATGTGCTTTGTAGAGTAACTTGAACTGTAATTTTGTTACTTGATCTACTCATGATTTCAGTTTTGATTCATCCTACAGAGCTTCTTTGTCAACTTGGAAATAATAGCCCTTTTCTGCTTTTCTGCTTCTAGCCTTAACATCATTGGCTGTCCTGTTTGAGCTCTTGGAGTGTTCCTGGAGTACTTTCTATCCATAGGCTTTCATAAGCAAAATTATCTTCGTCCCTTTCTCTTTGGGATAATAACAAGACTCCTCTGTATTAACACCCCCCCCCACACACACACACACAAAAGGGTATGGAAATATATATATTATTTATATATATTCTGTTTTAATTTTATGGATTTTAGAGAGAGACACACACAGGAATATTGATCTGTTCCTGTATGTGCTATGATCAGGGATTGAACCGGCAGTACTCTAAGCTATCTGGCCAGGGCTGGAAATATATTTTTACTTCCTTTTCAGGATATGCTAGCTAGTCACTATTACTAGAGTTTCCATTTTCCCAAGTCCTCTGCTGTTTAAAAAAAATTATTATTGCCTGACCTGTGGTTGTGCAGTGGATAAAACGTCGCCTTGGAACTTTGAGGTCACTGGTTTGAAACTCTGGGCTTGCCCAGTCTGGGCAAATATGGGAGTTGATGCTTTCTGCTCTTCTCTCCTCTCTCTCTTTCTCCCTCCGTCTTCCCCCCCCCCTCTCTCTTTATCTTGCTTTCTCTTCCCTCTTTAAAATGAATGAATAATATCTTTAAAAAAAATTATTGGAAACAACATCTCGCAAACTTTGCCAGTCTGCTTAATGAAGTGGAAACAAGTTTGTATCTCTTGACTTTTTTTTTAAGTTTTTTTTTTTTTTTTTCTTTACAGAGACAGAGAGAGGGATAGACAGGGACAGACAGACAGGAACGGAGAGATGAGAAGCATCAATCATTAGTTTTTCATTGCATGTTGCAACAACTTAGTTGTTCATTGATTACCTTCTCATATGTGCCTTGACCGCAGGCCTTCAGCAGACCGAGTAACCTCTTGCTTGAGCTAGCAACCTTGGGCTCAAGCTGGTGAGCTTTTGCTCAGACCAGATGAGCCTGTGCTCAAGCTGGCAACCTCGGGGTCTCGAACCTGGGTCTTCCGCATCCCAGTCCGACGCTCTATCCTCTGCGCCACCGCCTGGTCAGGCTCTCTCTTGACTCTTTGAAGAGGTTGGTAGAGGTCTCTGCGGGGTATTTTTGTTTGTCATGACATGCTGTTTCTGAATAGCTGTATATTCTTAGGCTTGTTACTGCTTTTTGCTTAGCACTGTATTTTCAGATGTTTTGTGTTTGACCTTAAAAAAGAACAAGATTAGTGTGTCTAGTTTAAATGACTAGGATCTTGAAATGGAGGTTGGGGACTACTTTTAAAATTACTGGAAGAGTAGAATTAGAAAAATTTAATAGCTACATTTGTTTCTGCATCAGATGTAACCAGTTATCTTGTGTAGTCTAGACCTTGTTTTACATGGCAGACACTTCCTTGATTTGTACCTCCCATAGATCCATTTTATTTTCCTTGACCATTTTTCTACAGATATCTGTCAGGACACGAATCAGGTTCTCTTCAAATGCTGCCAGGGGTCTGAAGAGGTACCCTGCAACAAAGCAGTTCCTGTAAGCCTCTCTGAGGATCCCTGCTGCCCACTGCATTTCCAGTTGCCTCCTCAGATGTATAAGCCCGAGCAGGTACTGTCTGTGCCAGACGATCTGGAAGCCGGCCCCATGGATCTGTACTTGAGTGCTGCTGAGCTTCAGCCCACTGAGAGTTTACCTCTGGAGTTCAGTGATGTAAGTTAGAGAAGCTCTGCTCTTGTTAGCCCTTGAGACAAGGCCTTATTTATTAATGGCAAGAATAGGTTGGTCTTTTGTGGTCGGGAGAGTTGATAAAGTTTTTGAAATGATAATGTGCATGATTGTATGTGTAAGCATATACATTTAGAGACAGTTTAAATTGGCAGAAGTTTTTCTGAGGGAATTATAAAAGAAATTGTAAACTAAGGGAAGTTAGAAAATCAAGATTATGGTTGGATTTGGTGCAGCCAGAAAATTTGGTAACCATCCACAAGGTGAGTGATTCACTGAGATCTTATACAAACAAGTTCTGATATATACTCGTTAGTGTTTATTTGTATTTTGGCTCTGTGTAGTAAGGGGTTTCATTTTCAGATTAATGTGTGTCCCAAAAAATCTAAACTTAACCTTACTTCTGGTTACTGTTTTTCAATTTTGATATGTTATTACATATGACTAGAACAACAGGGATCTCCCTGAATGTTGACTTTTATAACCTTCTAAGTAGTACACTACTCTGCCTTTTTCAGCTTGTTTTTATTAAGTGAGAGGCAGGGAGGCAGAGACAGACTCCTGCATGCACCCTAACCAGCTGGGATCCACATGGCAGGCCCCTTACTGGGCGATGATCTGTGCATCTGGGGCTGCTGGTCTGTTGCTCAGCAACTGAGCTATTTTAGCACCTGAGGTGCTGCCATGGTGCCATCCTCTGTGTCTGAGGCCAACTTTCTCAAACCTTTCAAGCCATGGCTGCAGGATGGGGAAGGTGGGGATTGGAGAGGGAGTGGAGAAGGAGATGGTCGCTTTTCCTGTGTGCCCTGACTGGTAAATTGAACCTGGGACTTCCACATGCTGGGCTGACATTCTACTGTTGAGCCAACTGGCCAAGGCCTTCAGCCTGGTTTTTGATTGGTCCCATCCCATATACCCAGCTCAGATTTTGTTTCCCTAATTAGCACTACCCTACTATTTGACTTTAGGGATACATTGGTCTTTGTCTTGGCACTTTGTTAAATCTTGAGCCTTTTGGATCAAGGTCTTCATTATTCTGAAGTCTTGAATTTTATACTAAAGGTACTTGTGTATAACCATGACCTGCTTAAGGTGACAAATCTAAATGGAAAATTCAATAATAGGTTGCAAGATTGTTTGCCAAGGGTGGAAGCGATTTGAGTGGCCTCAAGATACACTATAAAAAGGTGCTAGGTTAGAGTAATAAATGAAATAAATGGCATTAAGAATAAACTGACAATTTTCCTCCTCCTTTTTTTAGATTTATATGTTATTTATGAGTATAATAAATTTATGGTTTTTATTACTTCATTTATAAAAAAATTTTTTTAAATCCTGATTATATTTGCTCTTTAAAAAGTTTCAAAAAACTTATAAAAAAGAAAAGTTTCTTTCACACAGACTCATAAAATTTGAGAACTAGAAAGGGGCCTTAGAGATAGACTCCAGTGTTTCCAAAACTTTTCCACTGAGATTATATTGAAGAGAGTCAATGGATAGATAGCTCTAGGCTGGGAAGGATAGATTTTTGTCTCCTTCATTTTATATGTGTAGAAAACCCAGAGAGGAACTTTTATTTTTTACAAACTTAGTAATATGAGCTTTGTAGGATCTAAAAAAGGACCTAAAAACCACCTAGTTCTTTTCAAATATTAATGTACATATGTAAAAGCCTAGTATGTGTTTTATATAGGTGTACTAGGTTATTAATGTTTGTCATTTAATAATTTCTAGAGCCATTTCTGTTTTGATCACTTTGCTTTTTCGTATTCACCTTTTTTTACCATATTAGTTTTAAATGATGTTTTCTTTCTCAAACTTTTGATAATCTAGAGTTAAGAAAATATGACTCAGTATGTTTGAAGAATATATTATTTGCTCTTTGAAGAATATTTATGCAAAATACTAAAGATTGTAAGATGTGATTATAGACAACTGACATTTAAATCTTAATTTAAGAAAAATTTAAAAATACATATTGTCAGATCTGTTTATATGTGACATGGAGTTCTTAAAGAATATATGAGGGAAAAAACCCTTTTGAGAATCCAATGTGTTTTTAAGATGGACCTTTGTTAGAGGTAAAAATAAACATCCTGCTATTTGTAATTGATAATCTGTTGTATTCATATTGATATGTTTTTGATGAACCACATTGGTTTTATTCTTAATCTTTGGAGGTAAAAATTTTCCAGAAATTGTTGAAACAAAATTCAGTTTTAGGAAAGAATTTTTTTTTTTTTTTTTTTTTTAAGTGAGAGGAAGGGAGATGAGAAGCAATGATTCATAGTTGCGGTGCCTTAGTTGTTCATTGATTACTTTTTCATGTGTGCCCTGACCCGGGGGGGGGGGTGGTGGTGGCTCCAGGAGAGCCAGTGACCATGGGGTCATGTCTGTGATCCCACGCTCAAGCCAGTGACCTTGGGGTTTCAAACCTGGGTCTTCAGCATCCCAGGCCAACGCTGTGCACTGTGCCACCACCTGGTTAGGCAGGAAAGAATTTTTGTGCCCCCACAAGTTGTGGATATATTAGTATAAAATTTTTCTGTGAGAAAAGTGATTTCTTAATTATATGAATTTCACCAAGCAATTTTGATCCCTATGTTCTTAGATATCATTTCTATAACTGTCAATAAATTCTAATAACTTTAGTCATGGGAAGGCAAGGTATGAGTTATTAGTATGTGAAAAAATTCAGCCTTTGATTCTGGATATTACACCTGTCTTATTTTTTGTGCTTTAATCCAAGGGTATTTGGCAAGTAACATCCTAATAATTTAATCCTAATAACTTTGAGTTTGGTCTATGTGTGTGGTTTTTGAGATCAGAACAGTCGGATTCTCTTAAAATGTTTTGATGCTTGCCTCTAAACATTCCTGTTATGGTAGGCATTTCTGCTAATTGTTTCTTCCTCTCTTATTTTAGGTTCCTTTCCCCAATTTTAATTCTTGTTAACAGACAGCATTGTGAATATGTGAGAAAAGCCTTATCAGTATCTATTTTCCTTTGAAAACATTACCCTACCATTATCATCTTGACTTGGAAACCTGTGCCTCACCACTTAAATGGGTTTTTTAAATTCCAAGTTAATTATTTATATAATGTGCATAGTAAAAGAATTGAAGAAAATAGTTCACTTTCTTGTTAACCATGTGAGAACACTGGTTTCTGTGGCTATTACAGAAGTTTCTGAATATTACACATCTGAAATGAATGTTAGATAGCTGACTGTATCCTTTTCTCTGTGTTTCTGCTTAAGTTCAGCAGCTGGAAGTCCAGTGTTCTGTTCTGTTTTTTATTTATTTATTTATTTATTTATTTATTTATTTATTTTTGTTCTTTTTTTAAAAATTTTCATTTGCCTTATTTTTTGCTCCCTAAGACGTACTTTTCCCCAAAAAATGTGGAGGGGGAAATGCCTGTGCATCTAATGGAGCGAAAAATACAGTATTTTATTAAATATTTATTTATTTTTTTTCTTTCTTTTTTTTTTTTTTTTTTAACAGAGGCAGAGATAGACAGGGACAGACAGACAGGAATGGAGAGAGATGAGAAGCATCAATCATCAGTTTCTCGTTGTGAGTTGCGACTTCTTAGTTGTTCATTGATTGCTTTCTCACATGTGCCTTGACCGTGGGCCTTCAGCAGACCGAGTAACCCCCTTCTGGAGCCAGCGACCTTGGGTCCACGCTGGTGAGCTCTTTGCTCAAACCAGATGAGCCCGCGCTCAAGCTGGCGACCTTGGGGTCTCGAACCTGGGTCCTTCCGCATCCCAGTCCGATGCTCTATCCACTGCGCCACCACCTGGTCAGGCTTATTAAATATTTTAACACACCATTTGGTTCAGATTTTTTTTTTTTCCTTAAAACCCTAGGTTTATGGTCAGGTGCATCTTACGGGGTGAAAAATTCGGTATTGATTTTAGAGAGGAAGTGAGAGAGACATTGATATGTTGTTCCATTTATTTATACATTCATTGGTTGATTCTTATATGTGCCCTGGCCAGGGATAGAACCTGCAGCCTTGGTATATCAGGATGACGCCCTAACCAATTGAAATACCCAGCCAGGTTTCATTCTTTCTCTTTTTTATTTCTTTTTACCTTTAATTATTTTGAAGACGTGATTCTTATTTTTGGTGATTCACCAAAGGGAAAGGATTTTAAACTCTTTTTAAGACTTGTTTGAAAGTATAGAACTAAGTGAGCTTCTCATGAAATTAGATTACTGGAAACATGGAATCTATAAAAGTAGATTGAATGCAGGAATGTACAAACCTTTGGGTAATTTTCACTCTTAGGTAGGAGAGTTTAGTGATATAAAAGTGTTTCACACATTGTCTGAGCCATTGCAATAGTTTAAGTCAGGGGTCCCCAAACTTTTTTCACAGGGGGCCAGTTCACTGTCCCTCAGACCGTTGGAGGGCCAGACTATAAAAAAAACTATGAACAAATCCCTGTGCACACTGCACATATCTTATTTTAAAGTAAAAAAACAAAACGGGAACAAATAACAATATTTAAAATAAAGAACAAGTAAATTTAAATCAACAAACTGACCAGTATTTCAATGGGAACTATGCTCCTCTCACTGACCACCAATGAAAGAGGTGCCCCTTCCAGAAGTGCGGCGGGGGCCGGATAAATGGCCTCAGGGGGCCGCAGTTTGGGGACCCCTGGTTTAAGTCCTGAATCAAGGCCATTGGTTTATAGTGGCTGTTGGTTTCAAACAAGAGCCAAAAGCAATGTTTTCCATAGTCTGTTGGCCATTCAGGACCTCAGTGGGAATGGCCAATTCAGTTGGAAGAAACATAATCTGTAGAACATAATGTCTTTGTCTTTTGCTATTTTTACAGAACAATTGAACGATGTTAGACTTAAAATTCAGGAACTACTCTGTGGAGATAGGAACTTAACCAAAATAGTATTTTGTAGCTATTAAGAGACTTTTGAGTGTTTTGTCCTTTCTCATTTCTCTCTTCTCTCCCTTTTCCTCTTTTGCTTACAGCCTTGCTTTGTGGCTGTTAGGACATTAACCAAGAGACTCATATAGTCCAATAGTTTAAGGCAGTATTTCAGTTTAATTTGCAATTATTGATTGCAAAAATATACTTTTTTTTTTTTTGTATTTTTCTGAAGTTGGAAATGGGGAGGCAGTCAGACAGACTCCGGCATGCCCACCAGGGGGCGATGCTCTGCCCATCTGGGGCGATGCTCTGTTGCAACCAGAGCCATTCTAGCACCCGAGGCAGAGGCCATAGAGCCACCCCCAGCGCCCCGGCCAACTTTGCTCCAGTGGAGCCCTGGCTGCGGGAGGGGAAGAGAGAGACAGAGAGTAAGGAGAGGGGGAGGGGTGGAGAAGCAGATGGGCGCTCCTGTGTGCCCTGGCCGGGAATCGAACCTGGGACTCCTGCACGCCAGGCTGACACTCTACCACTGAGCCAACTGGCCAGGGCCGAAAAAATATACTTTTTTAAAGCTACTGTGGTGCTCTGTGCTTTATATTTAGCATCAAGAAAAAGAATTCTTAATGCTTTTGGATCTTATCCTATTTGTTGGGCATTATGAGAAAGCTTTTATTTTTATTTATTATTATTATTTTTTTTTAACTGAGAGGAAAGATAGACTCTCACATGCACCCAGACTGGGACGCACTTGGTGATAACTCCCGTCAGGCTGACACTCGAACCAATTGAGACACTGGCTGCAAGAGTGAAAGAGGGGGAGGGAAGGGGGAAAGGGAAGGGAGAGAAGCATGTGCTCACTTCTCTTGTGTGCCTTGACCGGGAATCGACCCGGGATGTGCATACACCAGGCTGACACTGTATCCATTGAACAACTGGCCAGGGCCAGGAAAGTCTTTTTGATTGAGGTAGGGAAGGGGTAAGGGAAGTATGGGAAAATTGCTTTGTGTTTGCTGAAAAATATGCCGACTACACCAGTTGGTTCCCTTGGTATTGCTGATAGGCATTTCTCTTTCTTTTCCTAGGACTTGGATGTTGTGGGTGACAGTATGCAGTGTCCTCCTTCACCGTTGCTTTTTGATCCTTCACTAACCCTTGAAGATCATTCAGTCAGAGACACTACTGAAGGCCCGGTGGATATCTTGGCAAGTGCAGAACAGCCCAGCCAGGCTTCCCTCTTGTAGTCACCCAACCAGGCAGAGGGGTTTCCCTGCTGGCTCTCCTAGCATGTACTTCCAGGGAGTGAATGGAGTTGTCATCACACGGAGACTGTAAAGGCGTTCCAGGTGACAGTTCTCCAAATGGGCCCTTAGAACCCGTGCTCTCCAGTTGGAGAGCAGAACACAAATTTATTTAGTTAACTCAACAAGGCATCTAGGTAAATTCCTGTTAAGGGAGAGTGCAGCAGTGGAATTGTTTTCATCACAGGGTAAGGATAAGTAATATGATTTGGTTTCTTTCTCTGAGCTTTGGGTGGGATATGAATGGCCCTGACTGAAGACCAGCAGTTATACTATAGCTGTTGGTTTCAAGCAGAGGCCCAAAGGACTGTCTTCCTGTGATCTGTTGGTTGTTCTGAAAACTCAGTACAGAATGACTGTTTCATTCGGAAGAAACAACCTACAGCTCTTCCTCCCATTGGGAGAGCCTCAGGAATGCTTCAAGTAATGACTTCTGACTACAGGGGTCAGGGACAATTGAGTATAGGGAAGAGCAACTGCCTAGTTATTTGATTTCTGCTGTCCTGTTCTTGGTGCTATGATACATGGACATTGATAAGTCAGACTCATGCTTTAGACCACGGCACATGAATTTGTAATCTAAGTGACTTTTCTTTTTAACAGGGCCAGATGCAGATGGCTGGAGATGGGTGCAGATCACAAGGATCTCGAACTTCTGAGAAAGCCTCTACACCATTGCCTCAAAGTGGAATGGCTACTGCTAATGGGAAGCCAGAACATACTTTTGTCAGTTGATAGTGCATTTTGGGAATCATTTGACTTTGGAGGATTTGAATTTTCCATTCTTTAAAGAAGTATTTCTGATTGTCTCGCTAAAGAAGTACCCAGAGTACTTTGTTTCTCTTCTGGGTTGAGTACTGTAGTCAAGCATATACTAAATTTTGGAGGAAGGGACCCAGTAGTGTCTTAAAGTTGTGGGTATCTTCCCACTCTGGGCAAGGAAGAGAGAGGTGAATCCTGTCAGAGCTATTGGAATTGAGCAAGTATTAAACTCTGCCTATGGGAGAGACATTTTTATAAGGAGATATTTCAAGTTTTAGAACAAATCCACGTGTTTAAGAGGGAGATGTGTACTCTTGGATATGGATGGACCCAATGTTTGGTTATTGCTAACAACCTATGTTTAAGTCTTGTCTCACCTCCTACCTAATTGGGTAATCTGACACCCCCCCCCCCCCCCCCCCCGTTGAATTCTGAACTAGAACCTCATAAAATAACCCACAGGCCTGGGTCCTCCTTAACCATCCATCTTGCTTCAAACCTATATAAAGTTCTGTAGTGACTATCTTATGTAAAATACCATAAAAAAGTTATATATAGTTTTTGTTAAATGTTATAAAAATAGGCCATGGCTCAAATGGTTTGAGCATGTTGTTCTTGGGCACTGAGGATGGCTCCATGGCCTCACTTTAGGCACTAAAATAGCTAAAATAGCTCGGTTGCCTGAGCAAAGGAGCATTGGTCCCAGATGGGCAGAGCATCACCCAGTAGCGGGCTTGCCAGGTGGATTCTGGTCAGGGTGCATGCAGGAGTCTGTCTGCCATTCTGCTTCTCACTTAATAAAAAAAAAAAGTTATGAAAATATAAAACAATCACTTGAATGGATGTTTTGTTCATATTTGAGAGTGTGTATAACACATACACATACATAGAATTGCAGGTGGTCCTTATGGTGCTGTTTCTAACTGTAAAACTCCTAGAGAAGTTGGGTCTGATGCTGGATCACAGAGATAGGCATACATTTGTCAAGATCATTTTGATGAATCTAAAGGTAGGGTTAAAATAGAAATTCAGGTAGGGTTGATTTACCTATGCTAGAAGTTATCTATTATTATAATGCATTATGACAAGGAGGCCAAAGATTATCTTATGTAAGAATTGAACTGAGGGCCCTGGCTGGATAGCTTGATTGGTTTGAGTATTGTCCTGATACTCAGATTGTGGGTTCAGTCCCCCGTAATAAAAAACATCAGTTTTACTTGAGTTTAAATATTTATATCCAGAGAACGGTTGAAAGTAACTCAGAAGACCCATTGGGGGCCCTAGCTGGCTGCCTCAGTGGATCCAGTGTCAGCCTGGCATATGGATGTCCTGGATTCAGTTCCCAGTCAGGGCAAACATGAGAAGTGACCATCTGCTTCTCTTCTCCCTCCTTCTGCCCCCTTTTCTCCCTCTTCTGCTCCAGCAGCCAGTGTCTCCATTGGTTCAGTTGGTTCCAGTGTCTGTTCCAGATGGGGTTGCCAGGTTACTTCCAGGTTGGAGAGTGTGTGGGAGTCTGTCTCCCCTCCTCTCACTTAAGAAGAAGCCCCATTGGATGAATTTCCAAGGCCTTTCATAGATCTTGAAGTATACTTTGAGTTTGTGGTTCCCACTGCTTTCTTGCCTTTACACCAAGAGAAACTACTAATGCAGCTATAAACAATAGCATGCCTGCTGCTGCAACAAGATTCCACTATCTTACTCCTTTTTTAAACAAAATGATCTACACATCACTAGCTCCTACCCATCACTCAAAATTATTTTGTACACTAACAGGCCCATGAGCGCTTTTCTAGGATAGGGGAAGGGAAGTAGAGGCCAGGGAATTAGCACCCCAGAAATTTTCATAGCCAGTCTTGCAACTCAGCCAGCAATGGTGGTTTTGAGAAAGCCACGTAAGCTAGCTACTCCTCCAAGGTCATGGCTTCTATTAGGCACAAGGAAGACCAAGATTTGGTAAAAAGAAAAGCTTCAGACTGCACCAGTATCTGAGAAAGTCTGCTGACAAGTCCCTAGGCAAAATTTTCCTGTTATAATAAATGGTTTAGTACTCTTGTTTTCAGTTTTGGCAGCCCCCTGAGGGAAGTGCAACCTCAGTATGGCACCTTACATCTCTAAAGGTGGGTGATCTTGAAGCTGTTAACTGCTTGCAGTACATACTCGAGATTTGGGTGGCATACTCCAATGGCCACTACGTTCTACTTAAGACTCCTTTCTCTCTATGTGTGCTCACAATTCTTGAGAGGCTTATTAGCAGAAAGATAGGGAGACAAATTACAACTCCCATTGTTGCAGTTTGTCTTGGGCCACGACTTGTAGACACTTCACTAAACATTCAAAATACCCTTCATCTTTGATTATGTTGGTTGGTCTTGGTAGATGATGTGGGAGTGTGAACCTTATCAAATTTTTTTTTTTTTTTTTTTTTTGGTGACAGGGACAGATAGGGACAGACAGGAAGGGAGAGAGATGAGAAGCATCAATTCTTTGTTGCGGCTCCTTAGTCTCCTTAGTTGTTCATTGATTGCTTTCTCATATGTGCCTTGACCAGGAGGCTACAGCAGAGTGAGTGACTCCTTAAGCCAGTGACCCCGCGCTCAAGCTGGTGACTGGGGTTTCGAACCTGGGTCCTCTGCATCCCAGTCTGACGCACTATCCATTGTGCCACCGTCTGGTCAGGCTACACCTTACAAATTATTGAGTCTTGAGCCTTTGGTAATCATACCATTCTCAGGCCAGGGTTGCTGCACATGTCTGGTTACAGTTGGGCAATGTGATAACCAAGCTGCAACTGTAGTAGAATAATCATCTCCCAAGATGTCCATAGCCTAATTCTTGGGTCCTATGCATAGATCACCTTACTTGGCAAAAGAAAATAAGAACATGGTTACGGTTAAGGGGTTTGGATGGGGAAAGTATCCTGGATTATTAACAATCAATCCAGTCTAATCTCCAGCCCTTAAAAGTGGAGAACCTTTCTCAGCTGTGATCAGAGAAAAATGACAGTACAAGAACTATTCGGTGGTGGTTCTGAGATGGTACTATGTACAGGGACCAGAAAGAGGCCTCGTTGCTGAATGTGGGGGGGACCAGGAAGAAGTGTTTAGTTGGTAAATATGGGGGACCAGAAATCTAGTTGCTAAACTAAATATGGTCCCCAGCTGACAGCCTGAAAGAATCAGACCTCAGTCTTATACTGCAGAGGACTCAATTTGGCCAACAAACTGAATGAGGAGGAGATGGACTGCCCCAGATTCTACGGAGAGGAATACAACTTGCCCATACCTTGATTTTGGCCTGGAGGGACCTGTATTGGGCTTATAACCTATAGAGTTTAAGATAATACATTTCTATTTTGAAACTACTAAGTTTGTGGTAATTGATTATAACAGCAATAAAAAGCCAATATAGCATCCAAGTTGATGATCTGGGTTTTCCTAATCTTGTTGAATGAAAGAAGCCCTACGTTCTCTGCCGATCAATTGTCCTTTGAAAATGGAGGCTCCTTTCCTGCTTGTTTCTGGATGGTCTGGTGACAGCTGTAGCTATAGTTCAACTTGCTGTGTCTCCTGGCAAGACCACACCACCTTTGGGACCAAGACCTTACAAAGCCTAAAGTTGTGAGATGGGTCACTGGGTGTGATGAATAGGGTTACCCCGCTTCTGTCCCTTGGTCCTAAACCCATGTATTCCTAATGAATGGAACATAGCACTTTATATATAGAGATTTCTGATTTAGTGCATATACTGTATCTGAAAGGATGGCATCTATCCTTGCAAAGTATTTCCTTCAAGCTGGTGTTCCAACTGGACTTTAATAGCCATTCTGGGCTCTCTGAGGCCAGCTGCTTCTCGATGGTGCAGTATGTGACCTGACCAGTGACTCCCTCCTTTGCTGTGCAGTGAATTCCTGGTCAGGAATTTTATGGTCTATGAAATTCCATGACTGTTCTGTGAACAGGAAATGTGAACCTTGTACCTAGGATAGACACCCCGTGAGGGTGTACCTAGCACTCACATTCTTAGGATGTAAGTGGCCTGATAAATACTACTATTGTTCTCACCATATTGCGGTTCACTTTTCACAGTCTCACTGTATCGCGGATTTTAAAATTGTATACGGTATATCTAATTTTGTATTGCGGGTTTTTTGCTACATTGCTGGATTTTGTGGTATATAGGTATTTTTATATATTTACTTTAATTGTAGTAAAAAGCATTTTCTAGCCTAAAAAATTAAAAACTATAAAAATATTAAAAACATTAATTAAAACATTTAAAGAATATTAAATCATCTTCATCTTCAAGTTGTATATTCACTGGTGAGTACCCATATAGAATTTTGTATGTTAAAATTACGTAGGTTTAAGGGTGTAGAAAATGTTTAAGAGCATAAGAAGTGTTTATAAGAGTGTGGGAAAGGTTAATAACAGTATGGGAAAGGTTTATGAGTGTGAGGAGGGTTTATAAAGCCTTAAAATATATATAAATAATAAAATAAATATAAGGTTGCTACTTTGCGGATTTTCGCCTATCATGGGGGATTCTGGAACCTAACCCCTGCAATAGACAAGGGACCACTGTACTGACTACCAAGAAGACGGTTGATTCAGTTGAGGAATAGTGCCTTATTAGGGACTCAAGCTGGTTATTTTTCTCCAGCTGGTCTTATGGGTATCTATCTTCAGTGAGCTGGTGGAAGGGCCCCCAAGATAATGTGGGACCATGATGATCCTTCCAGTTTCTGGATTTCAGTGTCAACTCTGGCCTATGTCTAATAATTCCTGAAAAGACTGAGTATTCCCTCCCCCCCTGTATATAATCTCCTAAGTAAATGGGGAACTACTGAGGGCCTCGTTAAGTATATGTTTAGTGTCTTCCTACACAGGGGAAGTGTTCACACCTGCTAGGGAGTGATGGGTCACCTCTGCAAACTCAGAGGGTTCAGGAAGTCTGCAGAGCCAATATTTTTTTTATAAATAAATTTTTATTTTAATGGGGTGACATCAATAAATCAAGGTACATATATTCAAAGAAAACATTTCTAGGTTTTCTTGTCATTCAGTTCTGCTGCATACCCATCATGAAAAGAGAGATCGTCCTCCGTCACCCTCTATCCAGTTTTTTTTTTGTACCCCTCCCCCTCCCCTTCCCCCTCTCCCTCCTTCCTTCTCCCCACCCCCCGTAACCACCACACTCCTGTCCATGTCTCTTAGTCTCGCTTTTATGTCCCACCAATGTATGGAATCCTGCAGTTCTTGTTTTTTTCTGATTCGCTTATTTCACTCCGCATAATGTTATCAAGATTCCACCATTCTGCTGTAAGTGATTCAATGTCATCATTTCTTCTAGCTGAATAGTATACCATGGTGTATATGTGCCCCATCTTCTTTATCCAGTCTTCTATTTTTTTTTTACAGTGATTAAAAGCCTTTAAGCCAACTCTTGGCCCATACAGCAAGAATCCATAAAAGAGTAGTGTCCTTAACATGTTCACCAAGTCCAAGTTGGCCCCATCACCATGCCAAATCCCTGAGAAATGCAACCCAACCACAGCTCAGTCTGTTAGGAGCTGTCACAGGGAGCAGGAGTCCAGGAAAAGTCCACACAGGAAAAATCCGCATGGCACTGGAATTGTCACCATTCTATACTTTGCAGCTCATGTCCAAGTCCCAATGACAGCTGCTTCTAGCTGGTAATGATTCAGGTAGACTGGAAAAGCCATTTGCAGCATGTGTGGATATGGAGCTTCTGTTCTCTGCCTGGAGAGTTGAGACCAGGTTGCTTTTTTCTGGAAGAGCCAATATTCTTAGAGGTTCCACTCAGATGTTTTCATCTCCTATATTAGGGTCCCAAGTTTTTCCAAGGAGTACCCTGACCTGAGCATAACAGTATTACTTTGTTCGAGCATTTAAGCTTCTTTGAAGTTCAGCTCTTATTAAGTCCTCAGCCTGCTCCTCAGCTCTGTCTGCATTATGCTGTCAATGAGAAGGGCCTCTTTTTAAGGAGACCCTGTGGCTTTCCCACTTACCCTTTAGCTTTTTTATTTTTTTTTTAAGAGAATTATTTTTTTTTCCCACAGAGAGCGTCAGACAGAAAGGGATAGACAGGAAGGGAGAGAGATGAGAAGCATGAATTCTTTGTTGTGGCTCTTTAGTCTACTTAGTTCATTGACTGCTTTCTCATATGTGCCTTGACCAGGGGGCTACAGCAGAGCTGAGTGACACTTTACTCAAGCCAGCGAGCTTGGGCTCAAGCCAGTGACCCCGTGCTCAAGCTGGATAAGCCTGCGCTCAAGGCGGTGACCTCGGGATTTAGAACCTGGGTCTTCTGCATCCCAGTCTGACGCTCTATCCACTGCGCCACCGCCTGGTCAGGCCCCTTTAGCTTTTTTATTTTTAAATTTAGCTATACATTACATCCTCAGAATTTATTAATCTCCTAACAAGAAGTTTGTACTTTCTGACTACATTCATTCATATCCCCATCATGACCGCAATCCCCAACCTTCGCCAACCACCAGTCTGTTTTCTGTTTCTGTGAGTTTGGAGTTTAGATTACACTTATACGTGAGATCATACAATATTGGCATTCAACTCATTTCATTTAGCATAATGCCCTCAAAGGTCCATCTATGTCATCACAAATGGCAAGATTTCTTTTTTTCTCTCAGGAAGCCTTGTAATTAGCTAGTACAGGGGTCGGGAACCTATGGCTCGCGAGCCAGATGTGGCTCTTTTGATGGCTGCATCTGGCTCGCAGACAAATCTTTAATAAAAAAAATAACATTAAAAATATAAAACAAAAAAATATATAAAACATTCTCATGCATTATAGTCCATTCATTTCCTACAGTTCATGTTCATGGTTACGGGTAGCTGGAGCCAATCACAGCTGACCTCTGGGACAACAAGTTTTTATTGAATAATGTGTAACGTACATGGGTCTTATGGCTCTCATGGAATTACATTTTAAAATATGTGGCGTTCATGGCTCTCTCAGCCAAAAAGGCTCCCTACCCCTGAGCTAGTATGTCACTAGGATAAAGATAGGTTGATGCCTTTAGATTCCAGCAACCAGGAATAATATAATGGGCAAGAGGCCATGGTCTCAATTTTCTTTGACACATAGCTCAAAACCTCTGAGATAATACCTTCTGGATTCCCTATTGTTTTATTTTCTTAACCTTTCAGGCCACCAATTGACTCAGCTACCCAGGTCCCACAGCCTGCAATGATGGGCCATCCTGGTTGTAACCCAAGGTCACCAAGCCTGTCACCATCCCAGCATCAGCAGGAAATATCACCTGTTCTCACTGTTCAGCCCCTGTGGATGATTGCATTTGATCAGTGTATCCAACCAACTTCTCAGATCTGGTCTGCTTGGTTCCAGTGCTCTTCACCTGCTGTGACCACATGTCACTCATGCAGCTGAGTCAAAGATACAGGGATGGGGTGGTTGGTGAGCACAGAACTGAGAAGTGCAATTTGAAAATTACTTCTATTCCCTTCCCCAATCATATTCCTGCTGCTGATTAGGTATAGCTACCTCAATGTTTTTTAAACTGTTTCTATCTGTTCCACAGCTTAGTAAATGACCTACCATCCACCCAGTGACCAAACTGGGAGCCTAGCATTTATTCATTGTTACTTCTGCCCACATCCAATTAATCATTCATAATCTTACTTCATAAAGTCCCTTGAGCTGGTCTTCTTTCTTCATCTCTGACTACACTATTTTGAGCCACAGGTTGCAAACTAGTGACCTTCACATCAGATTTGGCCAAGTGGTTTGATTTTTTTTCACCATTTTGATAATTTAAAAAATTACATTGCCTGACCAGGCAGTGGCGCAGTGGATAGAGCATCAGACTGGGATGCGGAAAGACCCAGGTTCGAGACCCTGAGGTTGCCAGCTTGAGCTTGGGCTCATCTGGTTTGAGCAAGGCTCACCAGCTTGGACCCAAGGTTGCTGGCTCAAGCAGGGGGTTACTCGGTCTGCTGAAGGCCCATGGTCAAGGCACATATGAGAAAGCAATCAATGAACAACTAAGGTGTCTCAACGAAAAACTGATGATTGACGCTTCTCATCTCTCTCTGTTTCTGTCTTTCTATCCCTCTCTCTGACTCTCTCTCCCTGTAAAAAAAAAAAAAAAAAAAAATTACATTAAAATTTTCTTGAAAATTTGGAAGATTTAGCAATACTGAGCAATAATTCTTGTATGTGGAAGAAGACTTGACTTGGGGTGGTGAACACACAATGCAATATACAGATGATGTAGATTTATGCACCTGAAATCTGTATAATTTTATTAACCAATGTCACCCCAATAAATTCAATTTAAAAACTGTGATGTATGCACAGCTGTGTGAATTTGTTGGGCTATGCCAGGATTTGCTCTCACTCGCCCCTAAGACGGGTTGGGAACCTATGGCTCATGAGCCAGATGTGGCTCTTTTGATGGCTGCATCTGGCTCGCAGACATCTTTAATAAAAATAATAATAATGTTAAAAAATATAAAACATTTTCATGTATTACAATCCATTCATTTTCTACCGCTCATGTTCATGGTTGCGGATGGCTGGAGCCAATCACAGCTGTCCTCCAGGACAACACCAAATTTTTATTGGATAATGCATAATGTACACGGGTCATTGTATGGCTCTCACGGAATTACATTTTAAAATATGTGGCGTTCATGGCTCTCTCAGCCAAAAAGATTCCCGACCCCTGCCCTAAGACATTGCTGTAAACAGTATTTCTTCCATTAGAAAAAGTGCCGGGAATTAAAAAAATCTTTCATGAAAACAATTAATTGGATCAGAATAGTGACTGTCTTTTGAGACAAGGTGTATGCGTTTCATTGACCACAGTTCCCACCACTCCTTATTGTCTTAGAACCTGCCTGCTCCACTCACTTTTGTTACATATCTAACTCCTTTAGTAGTTGGCATTGTGACTCTTTGTTTTCTCTCTTGAGAAAAACAACAGCCTCTTTCAAGTCTCCCAGCCTGAAATTGTATCCCTTTTTAATCTATACTGCAGTCAGAATGATCTTTGGAAACAAGGTTTATCTGCTCACTCCACTGCTTATACTAACATCTAGCTTTCAGTGGTACCTCATCGATGTCAGAAAAACAAACTGCCTCTTTAGCATTGCATTTAAGACCATAATCTGACCTTACTTATCTAATGACAGTCATCTGAAAGAAATGTTCTTTCTCTTACATGCAACCCTCCAGCCATATTGAACTTGGATTTATTTGATAAAGAAGCACTAGTATGTGGCCAAATTCTGGGGTTTGGACTCAGAAATACCTGGATTTAAAATATTTGTTGGAGATTTATTTTTGTAGATATTAACCTATAAATTTATTTTCCTGGTCCTGGCCAGTGACTCAGTGGATAGAGTGTCAGTCCCGGGTATGGACATCTTGGGTTTGATTCCTGGTCAGGGCACATAGAGTAGTGACCATCTGCTTTTCCCCCTCTCCCTCTTACCCTTCTTTCCCTCTTCCCCTACTGCAGCCAGTGGTTCAGTTGGTTTGAGCGTGGAGCTATGCATTGAGGATAGCTCTGTTGAAGCACATCAGCCTTAGGTACTCAAAATAGCTTGGTACTTGAGAATTGGCCCCAAATGGGGTTGCCAGGTGGATCCTGGTCAGGGTGCAATGATGCGGAGTCTGCCTCACTGTCTCCCCTCCTCTCACCTAAAAAAAAAAAAAAAAAAAAAAAAAAAAAAAAAAAAAAAGAATTTCTATTTCTGGTGTGCTAAATTAAATCACATATGGATACTAGATTATATCAGAAAAATCCTATTGATATGATTATGATTTTTATTCTTTAATCTCTAATATGTTAAAAGAGATTTACTTATTTATTTATTTATTTATTTATTTTTGTATTTTTCTGAAGCTGGAAACAGGGAGAGACAGTCAGACTCCTGCATGCGCCTGACCGGGATCCATCCAGCACGCTTACCAGAGGCGACGCTCCGCCCACCAGGGGGCGATGCTCTGCCCTTCCGGGGCGTCGCTCCCCCGCGACCAGAGCCACTCTAGCCCCCGGGGCAGAGGCCAAGGAGCCATCCCCAGCGCCCAGACCATCTTTGCTCCAATGGAGCCTTGGCTGCAGGAGGGGAAGAGAGAGACAGAGAGGAAGGAGGGCGGGGGTGGAGAAGCAAATGGGCGCTTCTCCTATGTGTCCTGGCCGGGAATGGAACCCAGGTCCCCCGCACGACAGGCCGACTCTCTACCGCTGAGCCAACCGGCCAGGGCCAAAAGAGATTTATTTTTAATTTTAAATACATCCTGTATTCCTGTATAAACTCACTGGTCATAATTTATTATTCTTTTTACATATTCCTAGATTTAGTTTTCCAGGATGTAAAAATCCCAATACATTTAGCAAAGGATAAAATGCCTTATGATTTCATAATGACACTCATTTTCAAGTTCAGGATTAAAAAGTTTTAACTAGCCCTGGCCGGTTGGCTCAGTGGTAGAGCGTCGGCCTGGCGTGCGGGGGACCCGGGTTCGATTCCCGGCCAGGGCACATAGGAGAAGCGCCCATTTGCTTCTCCACCCCCTCCTCCTTCCTCTCTGTCTCTCTCTTCCCCTCCTGCAGCCAAGGCTCCATTGGAGCAAAGATGGCCCGGGCGCTGGGGATGGCTCCTTGGCCTCTGCCCCTGGCGCTAGAGTGGCTCTGGTCGCGGCAGAGCGACGCCCCGGAGGGGCAGAGCATTGTCCCCTGGTGGGCAGAGCGTCGCCCCTGGTGGGCGTGCTGGGTGGATCCCGGTCGGGCGCATGCGGGAGTCTGTCTGACTGTCTCTCCCTGTTTCCAGCTTCAGAAAAATACAAAAAAAAAAAAAAAAAAGTTTTAACTAAACTTCTATCTTACATCTGCACATTTTCCCCCCTACGTTGACCATCTCAGTTCTTAATGACACCAAGGAGATAGAATATAACCTAATTGCATATTTGCTTTTTTGTATATGATATATAGTATATATATACATATATACACATATAATATATATTATACATATATATACACATATATATGTTATATATATATTATATATCTGTGTATTTGGATTTTTGCATCTTGGCTTATAAGTGAAACTGGCCAGTAATTTTCCTTTATTGTTTTGTTGTCATGGTTATGCTACTCTCAGAAGATAAATTGGACATCTAACATCTCTTTCCATTCATTGGAATATTTTGTGTGTAAGATTAGAATTATTTCTTCCTTAAATATTTAGTGGAACTTGTCTATGGAGTCATATGGGGCTGGAGGTTTTCTTTTTGTGGGAAAATTTTTGTTTTTTTATTTAATGGTACATGCCTGTTAAAATTTAGTTTCTTGTGTTAGTTTTGGTGTTTTATATATATATGGCACATGCATGAGAGAGAGACAGAGACAGGAAGGGAGAGAGATGAGAAGCATCAACTCGTAGTTATGACACTTTAGTTGTTTATTGATTGCTTTCTCATACATGTGTTGACCAAGGGGTTCCAGCTGAACCAGTGACCCTTGCTCAAGCTAGTGACCTTTGGGCTTAAGCCAGCGATCATGGAGTCATGTCCATGATCCTGCTCTCAAGCTGGTCAGCCTACACTCAAGCCAGCAACCTTGGGGTTTTAAACTTGGGTCCTCAGCCTCCCAGGTTGATGTTCTATCCACTGTGCCACCACCTGGTCAGGCAGTAAGTTATATTTTTTTCTAGGAATTTGTCCTTTCACAATAAATCTTCAAATTTATTATGAAGTTGTTAATAATGTAGTCTTATCTACTTGAAGACTGAATCTCATTCCTGTTATTGGTTATCAGTGCAGTCTCCCTTTTTTTCTCAGTAGTAATTCTTCCAGTTCTGGCAATCTGTGGTGCATAACGATCTCAAAGAATATAGGATTTAGGTGTCCAGTGAATTCTGAGAAAGACAACTTAGCTGGAGGAGAAATACCCTGTAATTGGGGGGGGGGGGTGGTGAGGGCAGAATAAAGAGTGGAACCAGTTGAAAGAAGTCCTAACCAGTTTTGACAAAGGGTCAGACAGGCAGGAGGACATCCTTAGAACAATAGGTCTTCCTACCCCCTCTGATTCTTTACATGTCACAGTAAGCAGATCTCAACCTTGGCTGTGCCCCTCTAGGAATCAGAACACTACCTCCCACCAGGTTCCAGCTGCTAAGTAGGTCCCCCAGGGAGCACTTTATCTCTACCCAATCTGATCATGGTACCAGTGCCACCCACTTTTATTGGCTTTTTCTAGTAAATTTATTGAATTTAGATATATTCTGGGCACTATGTAGGGGTAGGGCTATAGCAGTGAGTAAAACAGAACCAGTCCTGCCTGACCGGGTGGTGGCGCAGTGGATAGAGCATCAGACTGGGATGCGGAAGAGCCAAGTTCAAGATCCCAAGATCGCCAGCTTGAGCGAGGGCTCATCTGGTTTGAGCAAAAGCTCCCCAGCTTGAGCCCAAGGTCACTGGCTCGAGCAAGGGGTTACTCGGTCTGCTGAAGGCCCACGGTCAAGGCAGGTATGAGAAAGCAATCAATGAACAATTAAGATGTTGCAACACGCAATGAAAAACTAATGATTGATGCTTCTCATTTCTCCGTTCCTGTCTGTCTGTCCCTGTCTATGCCTCTCTCTGTCTCTGTAAAATAAACAAAAAAACAGAACCAGGAACCAGTCCTTATTACTACAGTTCTAGAGTCTAAACGGGGAGCTAAAGATGAAATACTTTCACAAACAGACATTACAGTTGTGAAAGGTGTTATGAAGACAAAGACAGAGAGAGAGAACCCATCCCCATGGTAAGGGGAGGCCTCACTGGGTCTGTAAGATGAGGTCTGCAGGACAAGTAGGAGTTAAGCAAGAATGAGAGAGTTGAAGAGAAGTAGGAGGAGGAAACTCCAGTCAGAGGGAAGACGTGCAAAAGCTGTGAAACAGAAGGCTGTTTGGTACAAGTGTGCAGCCATTGTAGTCCACAGCAAGGAGTTTGTTCTCCATCCTAAATTCAAGGAAGAGTTCCTGAAGGTTTCACAGCAAAAAAGTAAGATAATAAGATTTGCATTTTCCAAAGATTACTTGGGTGGCAGTGTAAAAAAATAGGTGACAAGGGGTTAGCTGTGGCCATAAGGAGATAATTGAGAGTATTTTAGTCTTTCAGGTGAGACAAGATATAGTGTTGTGAATTAGGGTAGTTGTAGACTTGGTGAGAGGTGGATAGAAAAATGTGTTGATGAAGTTGGATCTGGTCCCAGAGACCTTCATCCATCATGGTTCTGTTCCTCCTCTACACTCCCACTTCAGTGCTTTTTGCCCCTTTTTCCTGCCCTTTGTAGTCTCATCTCACTTATTTTTCCTTCACTCTCTCCCTGGGCTAGGGCAGCTTCCCCCAGCTTTTGAAGTCCCTGTCTTATCAAAAAAGGCACTCACACTGTTTCTCTAGTGCCCTCGGGTGATAATAACTAGTCACTGCATCCATGTCTGCAGGGCTATGCTACCCTTGAAATCTGCAGGAAAGAATCCTTTCCTTATTTCTTTCACATTTCTGATGCTTTGTCAGCAATTTTTGGCATTCCTTGGCTTGCAGCATCATAACCTCATCTTAATCAACTACATCTGCAGTGACCAAAGGAGGTCACTTTCTGAGATACTGAGAGGATTCCAACATATTCTTCTGGCAGGGGTTGGGGGACACAATTCAACTGATTAATACCAAATAATTAGTGTCAGAACTGGTGTAAGAATACAGATGAACTCATGAGTAAGAACTCTACATGACGCCCTTTATGAATCTGTATTCTTATACTGTATTTATCCACATGCATTGGATATAATTCTAAATTTAATTGAACTTCTTTTAGGCAGAGTGTAGTTTAGAGATTTATATTATTGTCTTGCTCATGGTTGACCCCTACCAGCTAGCTTGCTTGCTTACTTGCTTGCTTTATTTATTTATTTATTTATTGTTTTTCTGTTTGTTTTTTGTGTTTTTTTTTTTTTTTTTTTTTTTTTTTCATTTCTGAAGCTGGAAACGGGGAGAGACAGTCAGACAGACTCCCGCATGCGCCCGACCGGGATCCACCCGGCACGCCCACCAGGGGCGATGCTCTGCCCACCAAGGGGCGATGCTCTGCCCATCCTGGGCGTCGCCATATTGCGACCAGAGCCACTCTAGCGCCTGAGGCAGAGGCCAAGGAGCCATCCCCAGCGCCCGGGCCATCTTTGCTCCAATGGAGCCTTGGCTGCGGGAGGGGAAGAGAGAGACAGAGAGGAAAGCGCGGCGGAGGGGTGGAGAAGCAAATGGGCGCTTCTCCTGTGTGCCCTGGCCGGGAATCGAACCCGGGTCCTCCGCACGCTAGGCCGACGCTCTACCGCTGAGCCAACCGGCCAGGGCTTATTTATTGTTTTTCTGAAGTGAGAAGTGGGGAAGCAGAGACAGAATCCTGCATGCACCTGACTGGGGTCCACCCGGCAAGCCCACCAGGAGGTGATGCTCTGCCCATCTAGGGCATTGCTCTGTTGCAACCAGAGTCATTGTAGTGCCTGAGGTGAAGGCCATAGAGCCATCCTCAGCACCGGGGCCAACTTTGCTCCAGTGAAGCCTTGGTTGCCGGAGGGGAAAAGAGAGATAGAGAGAAAGGAGAGAGGGAAGGGTGAAGAAGCAGATGGGTGCTTCTCCTTTGTGTCCTGGCCGGGAATTGAGCCTGGGACTTCCACATGCCGGGCCAATGCTCTACCACTGAGCAAAACAGCCAGAGCCTCAGTTTTATTTTTAAAACAGCTTTATTGAGGCATAATTGATAAACATAAGTTGTACATATTTAAAGAATACAATTTGGTAGATTTTGATTTATGTATAAATTTATGAAACCACAATATAATAAGCATCTTTATTCCTATGGGAACTGTTCTTGTATCCTGTGTAGTCTCTCCATCCCATTCTTGCCACCCTCATCCACAAACAATCACTGATCTGTTTTTGTCACCATATGTAGATTAGTTTCTATTTTCTAGAATTTTATGTACATGGAATTATACAATCTGTCCTCTATTTTTTTGCCTGGCTTTCAATCAGCATAATTATTTTGAGCTTCAATCATATTACTGTGTTTACCAATACTTTTTTTATTATTGCTGAATAGTATCCCCTTTAAGGATATATCACAATATGCTTATCCTTTTATATATTGATTGACATTTTGCTTATTTCCAGATTTTGGCTATTACAAATTAAGCTTTTATGAACACTTGTGTCCATGCATTTGTATAGACATATATTTCCTTTATTTTTGTAAACATATAGGGAGTAGAATGGCTGGCTCAAACTAAAAAATTGTTTACCGAGTGTTTTTAACATTTTACCTTCCTACTAGCATGTATGGAAGTTCATTCTTCTGCATCCTTGCCAATACTTGTTATGGTCAGTTTTTAAAATTTTAGCCATTCTAATGTGTGTGTAGTGGTATCACATTGTGATTTTAATTAGCTTTATGCTAATGATTATGATGTTGAGTATCTTTTTGTCAGATACTTATTTGCCATCCATATATCTTCTTTGAGGAAGCATCTGTTCAAAGTACCCCTACTCTTATTCCTTTAATTTTTTTTGAGAGGAGGGGAGATAGAGACAGACTCCCACATGTTCCGAAACAAAGTCCCCTACTCTCAGCTGTAGTTGTCAGAGAGAGGACTATAAACTGATGTCCAAACTTTTCTTTTCCTCCCCTTGAGTTATGAAGCCAATATTGCTCAAATGAGGATTTTCAAAAGTGCAAACAACAAACCACACCTCCTTTTTTAAGAGAAAAGGATGCTTATTTTTTTTAAATTTTATTTATTGATTTTAGAGGGGTGGGGCAAAGAGGAACAGGAAGCATCAACTCGTAGTAGTCGTCTCTCCTATGTGCCTTGACGAGGTAAGCCCAGGGTTTCAAACAGGCAACCTCAGCATTCCAGGTTGTCACTCTATCTACTGTGCCACTACAGGCTGGGCAGCTTATTGGTTTTGAATACAGTGAGATGGCACAAGATCAAAGGGTTAATTATGTGTGGCATGAGTTTTTACCATTGAGAAGAGCTGTTGACTTCACTGGTGGTTGTTCTCTTCTGCTCTGTGGGTGAAATAATTGTTTGCCTTCCTAGCACAGCTCCTGCCCCTGTTTGGTCCTTTGGTTTATCCCTCACCCAAAGAAAAAGGAAGGTCAAGTTTAGTTTTTAGGAAAACTTTTTTGTTTGATTCAGCAGCTGGGGGGTGAACCAAAATCCAATTTATATCTAGATTTTAAGATGATTTTAAAAGTCTACTTTTACCTCTTCTGCTGCTTTCTGTTTTAAAAAAATTTTAATTTATTAGACTCTCTGATCTTGCCATCAGCATTGCAGAGACCTCCCGATCCCATCCTCTTTTATCGACCAGAGGCTCAAGAATGCCATAATTAGTCTTCAAAGAGGCTCTACTAGGTAAGCAGACGACAACTAAAAGAAGCCTACAAGCCATACACAGATGAATGGAAAAGTACAGAAACATAAGTCATATGCTTCAACAAGACAAATCCTTAGAAAAAGTCTTGGATGAAACGAAAGTAATCAAATTACCGGATGCAGAGTATAAAATAATGATTGTTAGGATTCTTAAAGATTTCAAAGATACAATGGATGGACTTAATGAACACCTCAATAAAGAAACTGTAAGCATCAAAAAGGACATGGAAATCATAAAGAAGAACTAGACAGAAATGATGGAACACAATATCAGAAATGTAGACTACACTAGAAGGAATTAAAAGCAGGCTGGATGAAGCAGAGGATCGAATCAGTGACTTAGAGGACAAGATAAATGAAAGCACAGAAGCAGAACAGCAAAAGTAAAAAAGAAGATTAAAAAGTCTGAGGAGCCCTGGCTGGTTGGCTCAGTGGTAGAGCGTCGGCCTGGCGTGCGGAAGTCCCAGGTTCGATTCCTGGCCAGGGCACACAGGAGAGGCGCCCATCTGCTTCTCCACCCCTCCCCCTCTCCTTCTTCTCTGTCTCTCTCTTCCCCTCCCGCAGCCAAGGCTCCATTGAAGCAAAAGATGGCCCGGGTGCTGGGGGTGGCTCCTTGGCCTCCACCCTAGGCACTGGAGTGGCTCTGATCGCGACAGAGCAATGCCCGGATGGACAGAGCATCGCCCTCTGGTGGGCATGCCGGGTGGATCCCGGTTGGGTGCATGCAGGAATCTGTCTGACTGCCTTCCCGTTTCCAGCTTCAGAAAAAATACAAAAAAAAAAAAAAAAGTCAGAGGAAACTCTAAGAGAGCTCTGTGACAACATGAAGAGAAACAATTTTCGCATAATAGGTGTTCCTGAAGGAGAAGAGAAAGAACAAGGAGTAGAGAAACTCTTTGAAGAAATTATAGCTGAAAATTTCCCTAAATTGATGCAGGAAAGAGTCACACAGGTTAGAGAACCCCATTATAAAAGAACTCAAGAGACCCACACCAAGACATGTCATAATCAAAATACCAAAGCTAAGAAATAAAGAATATTAAAAGCTGTAAGAGAAAAACAGTCAATCACCTACAAAGGAACCCCCATAAGGATGACATCCAACTTATCAACAGAAATACTTGAGGCCAGAAAGGAATGGCAAGAAATATTCAAAGTAATGCAGAACAAGAGCCTACAACCAAGACGTCTTTTTTTTTTCAACCAAGATGTCTTTATCCAGCAAGACTATTGATTAAATTGAAGGAGAAATAAAAAGCCTCCCAGACAACAACAACAACAACAAAAACCCAAGGAATTCATCACAACCAAACCAATGCTGCAAGAATGTTAAGGGGCCTGCTGTAAACAGAACAAAGTGGGGGGAAAATATAGTAAAAGAGGAATGTAGATTTAAAGAAAAAAAAGGCAATAAACAATTACATATCAATAATAACCTTAAATGTAAATGGATTAAATGGTCCAATCAAAAGACATAGGTTAGCTGAATGGATAAGAAAACAGGAAATATGCTGTCTACAGGAGACCCACCTCAGAACAATACACATTGGCTGAAAGTAAAAGGATGAAAAAAAAATATTTCATGCAAATGGAAATGAAAAAAAAAGCTGGGGTAGCAATACTTATATATGACAAAATAGACTTTAAAACAAGGACTATAGTAAAGGATAAAGAAGGTCACTACATAATGATAAAGGTCACTACAAAATCCAAGAAGAAGAGATAAGCATTATAAATATCTATGCACCTAATATAGGAGCACCTAAATATATAAAGCAGATTTTGATGGACATAAAGGGAGAGATCAACGGCAATACTATAATAGTAAGGGATTTTAATACCCCAGTAACATCAATGGATAGATCCTCAGGAAAGAAAATTTACAAAGAAACAACAGAATTAAGGGACACACTAGATCAACTCGATTTAATAGATATCTTCAGAACCTTTCACCCTAAAGCAGCAGAATATACATTCTTTTCAAGTGCTCATGGTACATTCTCTAGGATAAACCACATATTAGGGCATAAAATGAGTCTCAACAAATTTAAGAAGATTGAATCCATTTCAAGCGTCTTCTCTGACCACAATGGCATGAAACTAGAAATCAACTACAATAGAAAAACTGAAAAACACTCAAACACTTGGAAACTAAACAGCATGTTATTAAATAAAGAATGGATCATCAATGAGATCAAGCAAAAAATAAAAAATTTCCTTGAAACAAATGAAAATGAGCATAAAACAACTCAAAATCTGTGGGACACAGCAAAAGCAATTCTGAGAGGGAAGTTCATAGCATTGCAAGCATACCTTAAGAAGCTAGAAAAAGCTCAAATAAACAACTTAATCCTGCAACTAAAAGAACTAGAAAAAGAACAGCAAGTAAAGCCTAGAGGAAGTAGAGGGAAGGAAATAATAAAAATCAGAGCGGAAATAAAATGACATAGAGACTAAAAAAAACAATATAGAGGATCAATGAAACCAAGAGCTAGTTCTTTGAAAAAGTAAACAAGATCAATGAACCCTTAACCAGCTCACCAGGAAAAAAAGAGAAAGGACTCAAATAAATAAAATTAGAAATGAGGTTGGAGAAGTAACAATGGACACAGTAGAAATACAAAGGATTGTAAGAAAATACTATGAAGAACTGTATGCCAAACAATTAGACAACCTAGGTGGAATGGACAAATTCCTTAAAAAATATAATCTTTCAAAAATCAATCTGGAAGAATCAGAAAACCTAAATAGACCAATTACAACAAATGAGAGTGAAACAGTTATAAAAAAAAACTCCCAACAAACAAAAGCCCTGGGCCATATGGCTTCACAGGCGAATTGTACCAAACATTCAAAGAAGAACTAACTCCTATCCTTCTCAAGCCATTTCAAAAAATTTAAGAGAAGGGAAAACTTCCAAGCTCCTTTTATGAGGCAAGCATAATTCAGATTCCAAACCCAACACAAAGAAAGAAAACTATAGGCCAATATGTCTGATGAATTTAGATGCTAAATTTCTCAACAAAATATTAGCAAACTGGATCCAGCAATACATGAAAAAAATCATACATCATGATCAAGTGGGATTTATTCTGGGGAGGCAAGGCTGGTACGATATTTGCAAATCAATCAATGTGATTCATCACATAAACAAAAGGAAGGAGAAAAACCACATGATAATATCAATAGATGCAGAAAAAGCATTCAATAAAATCCAGCACCCATTCATGATCAAAACTCTGAGCAAAGTGGGAATACAGGGAACATAACTCAACATGATAAAGGCTATCTATGACAGGTCCACAGCCAACATCATACTCAATGGACAACAGTTAAAAGCAATCCCCTTAAGATCAGGAACGAGGCAGGGGTGCCCCCTTTCACCACTCTTATTCAACATAGTACTGGAAGTTCTAGATATGGCCATCAGACAAGAAGAAGAAATAAAAGGCATCCAAATTGGAAAAGAAGAAGTAAAACTATCATTATTTGCTGATGATATGATACTGTACATAGAAAACCCTAAAGTCTCAGTCAAAAAACTACTGGACCTGATAAATGAATTCAGCAAGGTGTCAGGATATAAAATTAATACTCAGAAATCAGAGGCATTTTTATACACCAACAATGATCTGTCTGAAAGAGAAATTAAGAAAACAATCCCCTTCACTATTGCAACAACAACAAAATAAAGTACCTAGGAGTAAATTTAACCAAGGAGGTTAAAGACTTGTACTCGGAAAATGATAAAACATTGATAAAAGAAATCAAGGAAGATACAAACAAGTGGAAGCATATACCGTGTTCATGGTTAGGAAGAATAAACATAATTAAAATGTCCATATTAGCCTGTCCAGGCAGTGGCGCAGTGGATAGAGCATCAGACTGGGATGCAGAGGACCCAGGTTCGAGACCCCGAGGTCGCCAGCTTGAGCGTGGCTCATCTGGTTTGAGCAAAAGCTCACCAGCTTGGACCCAAGGTTGCTGACTCGAGCAAGGGGTTACTTGGTCTGCTGAAGGCCTGCAGTCAAGGCACATATGAGAGAGCAATCAATGAACAACTAAGGTGTCTCAGCACGCAATGAAAAACTAATGATTGATGCCTCTCATCTCTCCGTTTCTGTTTGTCTGTCCCTGTCTATCCCTCTCTCTGACTTTCTCTGTCTCTCAAAAAAAAGTCCATATTACCCAAAGCAATTTATAAATTCAATGCAATTCCTATTAAAATACAAGAACATACTTCAAAGATATAGAACAAATATTCCAAAAATTTATATGGAACCAAAAAAGAACACAAATAGCCTCAACAATCTTGAAAAAGAAGAATAAAGTGGGTGGTATCACACTTCCAGATGTCAAGTTATACTACAAGGCCATTGTACTCAAAACAGCTTGATACTGGCATAAGAGCAGGCATATAGATCAATGGGACAGAACAGAGAACCCAGAAATAAACCCGCATCTTTATGAACAATTGATATTTGACAAAGGAGGTAATAGCATACAATGGGGTAAAGACAGTCTCTTTAACAAATGGAGTTGGGAAAATCGGACAGCTACCTGCAAAAAAAATAAAACTAGACCACCAACTTACATCATTCACAAAAACGGATAAAAGACTTAAATGTAAGTCATGAAAGCATAAGCATCTTAGAGGAAAACATAGGCAATAAGCTCTCCGACATCACTCGCAGCAATATATTTGCTGATTTATCTCCACGTGCAAGATAAATAAAAGACAGGATAAACAAATGGGATTATATCAAGCTAAAAAGCTTTTGCACAGCTAAAGACAATATGAACAAAATAAAAAGGCAAATCACACAATGAGAGAACATATTTGACAATATGTTGATAAAGGGTTAATCACCAAAATTTATAAAGAACTTGTAAAACTTAACACCACAAAGATAAAAAAATCCAATCAAAAATGGGCAAAAGAAATGAATAGACACTTCTCCAAAGAGGACATACAGATGGCCAATAGGCATATGAAAAAATGCTCAACATCACTAGAGAAATGCAAATTAAAACCACAATGAGATATTACCTCACATCAGTAAGAATGGTGCTTATCAACAAACAACACAGCATAAGTGCTGACGAGGATGTGGAGAAAAGGAAACTCTCCTGCTTTGCTGGTGGGAATGCAGACTGGTGCAGCCACTGTGGAAAACAGTATGGAGATTCTTCAAAAAATTAAAAATTGAACTGCCTTTTGACCCAGCCATCCCACTTTTAGGAGTATATCCCAAGAACACCACATCAATGATTCAAAAGGAGAAATGCACCCCCATGTTTAAGGCAGCATTGTTTATAATAGTCAAGATCTGGAGACAGCCCAAGTGTCCGTCAGTGGACAAATGGATTAAAAAGCAGTGGTACATATACACAATGAAATACTATGGGGCCATGAAAAAGAAGGAAATATTACTTTTTGCGACAACATGGATGGACCTGGAAACTATTATGTTAAGTGAAATAAGCCAGGCAGAGAAAGAGAAATATATGACCTCACTCAGTTGAGGAAACCAATGAACAATATGAACTGAGGAGCAGAATAGAGACAGAGGTGGGCTCAAAGGATCCAGAAGGAAAACGGACAGGGGAAAGGTGATGATAGAATGATAGGATAGGATGAGAGCAGAAAAGCAAATTCTGGAGGGAAGGGGGAGGGTGTTACAAGGAGGGGGGCAAAAGTGATGTACTGGGGAACAAAGGGAGGAGAGGATGTATTCGGGGGGACACTAGAATCTATGTAAATACAATAAATTAAAATAAAATATTTATTAAATGAATAGAAGCATTTACACTTGGTTAGAATCATAGATGTGTGTCTGTTCCTTGTTCTAATATCACAGAGAGCTCCAAGATGATATAAGACAACAAAAGCAGCCATATGGAAAACCAGTTGATTTGGCACCATTTATTGAAAATATCATCCTTTCCCCACTGCAATACAGTGCTACCTTTGTCCTGTCAGTTGATAATATTTGTGACAGTTACCATTCTGTTCCACTAACCTATTTGCCTTCTTCACACCAATACCACACTAGCATAATTACTATAGACTGCACTGCCACAAACAGTGTGGCTAGTAATTCTGGGTCCTGAGGGAGAATGGTGCAGAATTAGGAAAATAGAGTCAACGAGAAAAGAGGATGGGATCAGGAGGCCTCTTCAATGCTGGTGGCAATATCAGAGAATGCGAGCCCCGGTCTTTGCTTTATTATATAGCATAGACAATTAAAGGCTTTAATCCAATATACAAATAGGAAAGTCTCTGATACAAAGCCACTCATCTGAGGCATAAATTGGATTCCTCATGAGAGTGCACCACCCCACATTATGCAACAGTCAAGGGTGTGGAGAAAAGCTTAGTGTTGAAAGATCTTAGTATTAAAAGAGCTTAGTATTAAAAGATCTTAGTATTAAGAGATCTTAGTATTAAGAGAGTGGGAAAGGCTCAGTCTCAAACCAAGCCTTAGGCTACAATGACCCCACCAGCCAACAGCCCGTCTCCCACATATGCCCCTTTTTATATTTTTTAATTTAGCTCATGTGCTGAGATTTGCACTTGTCTGATTTTCCAAATTCTAATACAGAGGCAGATAGAAAAAATACAGAATAAACAGAAAATTAGCATAGTCAATGCTAACAGATACCAAAACAAGTGTCTTAATACATTACAGGGATTAAAGCCTTTAAGCCAATTCTTAGCCAATATAACAGGTTCTATAATAGAGTCTTTGCTGTTTTGAATGTCCTTAACATGTTCACCGAGTCCATGCTGACACATCATCATTCTGTATTCCCTGCAAATGCAACCAAATCCAAGTTCAGTCCATTAAGAGCTGTCAGAAGGAGCAGGAATCCAGGAAACACATCCAGGAAAGATCCAGGAGTCCAGGAAAATTCCAAGAGTTCAGCAACACACCCAGGAAAAGTCCACATGGCACTGGAATTGTTGTCACATTTCTACACTTTGAAGCTAGAGTCCAAGTCCAAATGACTGCTGCTTCTAGCTGGTAATGATTCAGGTAGACTGGAAAAGCCACCTGCAGGCATGTGTGGAGATGGAGTCCCTGTTTTCTTCAGCCTGGAAAGATGAGACCAGGGGGCCCTTTCCTGGAGTTTTGCAGCCATGGAGGTGGTGAGGAGAACCTTGGGATACACTCTACTGGGTGGCAGAGATAAATTAATCTAAATTAGGAGCAGGTCCCAGCCTAAAATAAACATGGGGCATTGAGGCAGGAGGAATAAAGGAGATTAAACAAAGCAGCAGAAAATAAGACTATCAACACCCACAACAGAGATCTTCGAGGGATGAATAAAAACCTGAATATTCAGGCAAGACATAGTAAGTGGCCCTTGTGTCCATAAGAAATGAGAACAGTTTACCTGCTACTTGGAAGAAACACCCTAGGCTCGTCCACAGAGATGTGAGATAGGGCCGATGGCCCTGTGCACCTTTAGCCTTCAGTGGCAAGTACCAGCAGGCTTGGCAAGGTTAGGTCACAGGTAGCTGGAGCAGGGCTGGAAGAGACTGAACCCTCCCTTAGAGGAGCAAGGGGGTAGCTTACCTTCCAGTATCCCCTTTTTCCCCACAGCAAAGGCATGCCCCTGGTGGGGACCGAGAAGCCTGTCAGGCTTTAGCTCAGGGGTCGGGAATCTATGGTTCGCGAGCCAGATGTGGCTGTTTTGATGGTTGCATCTGGCTTGCAGACAAATGTTTAATAAAAAAAATAATAACATTAAAAATATAAAACATTCTCATGTATTACAATCCATTCATTTGCTACCATTCATGTTCATGGTTGCGGGTGACTGGAGCCAATCACAGCTGTCCTCCAGGACAACACCAAATTTTTATTGGATAATGCATAATGTACACGGGCCTTTGTGTGGCTCTCACGGAATTACATTTTAAAATATGTGGTGTTCATGGCTCTCTCAGCCAAAAAGATTCCCGACCCCTGCTTTAGCTCAATGACTTTCCTTTCCACTCTTGAAGCAGGGCCCTGATGGAGTCCTATGAGGCCCCTTTGGGGCATTGGAGCCTTTAAGGGCATATTCCAAGAGCTGGTATTTTACCTGATCTCTTTTGGGCTTTGTCTGCCTCTCTGTCATCATAATCCTTAAAAACCATTCTCAGAATATCTCGCTGAGGGGTTTGAGGATCCTCATCCACCTATATAAACTTTTCCCATATATCTGGAGCTATTTGGAAAAAGACAAAACAGTGTTACTAGCTGAATCAAATAAAAGAGGGTAGAAGTTTGCAGAAGAAAGAAGTTTGGAATCTCCTGTACATCAGCATTCCAAAAAAAAATTTTAAAGTAAAAAGCATGATAAGGTAGATTTGCAGGAGTTCCAGGAAATGACTTCCCCCCCTTTTAAATATTATTTACAATTGACCTTTAAAGCATTTGTTGTGCACACTTTATAATACTTTGACTTCAAAGATTGTAAGAAATACTTGTCTTTATGTTAACTTCTAACAAAATATAGTAAATGCATTTTCAAGCAATATTCCCATGCCTAAAACATTTCCTTAACATTAATTAACAGGCAATTTAAAGAGTATATATTAAAGCTGGAAAATTCCAGTGTGACTTTCATTATTTTTCTATAGTAAAAAAAAAAAAATTACACTTCTATTATGCAAATCTATGTTGCTTCAAGCCTTTCAGCTTGCAGCTTGGAGCAGCTTGGCTAAATTAGCAAGTCTTTAAGATCCACATTCCATTTTATTTAAATTTAAATGAGCATGCTTTACAGGTAAACTGATCTCATTTGCACAAGGGCCACTTAACTATGTCTTGCCCGAATAGTCAGGTTTTTTATTCTTCCCTTGAAGATCTCTGTTGTGGGTGTTGATAGTCCTATTTCCTGCTGCTTTGTTTAATATATAGTGTTTCCTTTATTCCTCCTACCTCAATGCCCCACTTCTATTTCAGGCTGGGACCTACTCCTAATTTAGAGCTCTCTTTCCCCCTTTTGCCAACTTCTATTATGAATCTACCTTTGCCACCCAGCTTAGTGTATCCCAAGGTTCTCTTTACCAAGCCACAGTCGCAGAGCTCCAGGGAAAAGCAACCTGGTCTCACCTCTCCAGGCAGAGGAGAACAGAAGCTCCATATCCACACATGCTGCAGATGGCTTTTCCAGTCTACCTGAATCATTTCCAGCTAGAAGCAGTGGTCATCGGGACTTGGACGTGAGCTGCAAAGTATAGAATTATGACAACAATTCCAGTGCCATGCGGTCTTTTCCTGGATGTGGACTTTTCCTGGACTCCTGCTCCTTGTGACAGCTCCTAACAGACTGAACTGGGGTTGGGTTGCATTTTTCAGGGATTTGGCATGATGTTGGTGCCAACTTGGACTTGGTGAACATGTTAAGGACACTACTCTTTTATGGATTCTTGCTGTATTGGCCAAGAGTTTGCTTAAAGGCTTTAATCACTGTAAAAAAAAAATAGAAGACTAGATAAAGAAAATGTGGCACATATACACCATGGTATACTATTCAGCCATAAGAAATGATGACATCGGATCACTTACAACAAAATGGTGGGATCTTGATAACATTATATGGAGTGAAATAAGTAAATCAGAAAAAAAACAAGAACTGCAGGATTCCATACATTGGTGGGACATAAAAACAAGACTAAGAGACATGGACAAGAGTGTGGTGGTTACGGGGGGTGAGGGGAGGGAAGGAGGAAGAGGGGGAGGGGGTGGGGGAGGGGCACAAAGGAAACTAGATAGAAGGTGATGGAGGACAATCTGACTTTGGGTGATGGGTATGCAACAGAATTGAATGACAAGATAACCTGGACATGTTTTCTTTGAATATATGTACTCTGATTTATTGATGTCACCCCATTAAAATAAAAATTTATTTATTAAAATAAATAAATAAATAAATAAATGAGCATGCTTTACTTATTCCAATTAAAATAATATATTTGTAGGGATGAAATCATTTTATTTTTTCAATACTAGAGCTGGCGTTTCCAATTTTTGCATGCAAGAGCTTAACTCAGGCCTTAAAAACAGACACATTTAGACATTAAGCAAAGACTTCACATACAATCACACAAATCAAGAGTGAAACCTGGGATTTTAGAGATTAGAACATGGCCTACTTGATCTTAAGTAGGGCTATTTTAATAGGAACATAATAAGGATAAATACCAAACAGAAATCTCTCTCAAAAAATCTCAAGATGGCTGTATGAGATTTCTGTTTAGCAACATCCAAATAGTCACCCCCTTCACCCTCTTTCCAGGCATGGAACAGGAAATAAATAAAATGATCTAAAACATTAAAGAAAATTAGATAATAAAAATTAGATAATCATTCTCAACAGAGACAGAGATGAGAGCATAGTAAAATAAGCTTTATACAATTGCTCTTGTGAACTGAGTTTCTCATCCAGAATCATGGTGTCTCACCAGTTGTTTAGGAATTCACTGAGGAGCTTCAGCAGACCTAGCAAACACACACACATATCCTCGGCCCCACAAGAGAACAGGGTTTGGCCCTTGCCAGATTCCTGTGAACAAGTCCTCCCATCACACTTTAGGGAAGGCTTTCTTTGTAGTATTCCAGGGTCTCTCGGCTGCTGAATGACCCTGTACATCAGTATTCAAAAAATTTAAAGTAAAAAGAGCATGAGAAAGAAGATCTGCAGGAGTTTGAGGGTATAATTCCCCTTTTATTATTTTTTCTAGTGAAATTTTTTTTTTCATTTTTCCGAAGCTGGAAACGGGGAGAGACAGTCAGACAGACTCCCCCATGTGCCCGACCGGGATCCACCCGGCACGCCCACCAGGGGCGATGCTCTTCCCACCAGGGGGCGATGCTCTGCCCCTCCGGGGCGTCGCTCCGCTGCAACCAGAGCCACTCTAGCGCCTGGGGCAGAGGCCAAGGAGCCATCCCCAGCGCCCGGGCCATCTTTGCTCCAATGGAGCCTCGGCTGCGGGAGGGGAAGAGAGAGACAGAGAGGAAGGAGGGGTGGGTGGAGAAGCAAATGGGCGCTTCTCCTATGTGCCCTGGCCGGGAATCGAACCCGGGTCCCCCGCACACCAGGCCGACGCTCTACCGCTGAGCCAACTGGCCAGGGCCTTTCTAGTGAATTTTTAAGTGTTTGATGTGCATGCTCTACAATGTCTTGACCCTGGGTATTGTAAGGAATTCCCGTCTTTAGGTCAAGTCCAAAAGTCTGACAAAATATAGTAAATGCTTTTCCTACATACGCAGGAGCATTGTCAGTTTTAATTAGTTTAGGAAGTCCAGTACTAGAAAATGCATACAAACAATGAACTATAACATGCTTAGCAGCCTCTCCTGTTCTGGCAGAGGCTACTATAAATCTAGAATAAGTATCCACTGTAACATGGACAGAAGACTGTTTGCCTAATGAAGATATATGAGTAACATCCATTTGCCAAAGTTGTCCTGGTAGGAGTCCTTGAGGGTTAACTCCAAACGAAGGGACAGATTGTAGTATAGGACACCTTGGACAGTATTTAAAAATCTGCCATGGTGCTTCCCAAGAAAGTTGAAACTTTACACAGGGCTGCACTGGTGATGAATAGTATGAGACAGAATTGCTTGATCTTTCATGGTTGCTCCAATATTTTTCTTTTGGGTAGTTTGATTAACAAGGGCATTCCCTTGTGCTAAAGCTCCAGGGAGCATGGAGTGAGCTCGAATACATCCTATAAAACATGGAGCTCTATGTTGATGTACAAGTCTTTGAAGAAGGAGAAATTGTTGAAATAGTTCCTCATCAGCAGTTGTCCCTAAGACAGCAGTCTCTATAGTGGAAACAACCATAAGTAAATATTTGCTGTCTGTATACAGATTAAAGGAGAAACATGGCAAATGCTGAAAAGCCATGATAATGGCATGTAATTCTACCCTTGGAGCTGATTTTAAGGTGACTGTTTCAGTATAAACTTGTCCATTGATTAAGCATGCTATTCCTGAGCTGGACCCATCAGTAAAGACTGTAGATACTTCAGGAATGGGCTCATTAATAATTATCTTAGGAAAGACAAATGTAGTAATTAATGAAAATTAAACTATTTATCAGCTGGGTAGTGAGAATCAATTTGGCCTATAAAATTTGCAAAAGCAATTTGCCATTTTGTAGAAGTTTCTCAGAGCCATTGTTGTTGATCCTTTGAAAAAGGAACAATAGTTTGAGGCTCAAAACCTATAAGCTGTAAAAATCACCTATGCCCCTTGATAATCAAGGAGGCAACAAGATCAAAATACGGAGATAAAACTTTCTTAGGAGTAACAGCTAAATAAGTCCATTCAATAGGACCTGGAGCTTGCCACAATAGTCTCGTTGGAGTGTAAATCGAGGGACAAATTAGTAAGGCAATTGATTCTTTAGGATTTATGCATTTTAGTTGTGCTTGTTGCAAGGCTTTTTCTACAAGCTTTAAAGCTTGCTGTCCCACAGATGTAAGTAGCCGAGGAGAAGCTGGTTCAGCTGAGCCTCTAAGAATATCAAAAAGTGGGCCCTGGCCGGTTGGCTCAGCGGTAGAGCGTCGGCCTAGTGTGCGGAGGACCCGGGTTCGATTCCTGGCCAGGGCACATAGGAGAAGCGCCCATTTGCTTCTCCACCCCTCCGCCGCACTTTCCTCTCTGTCTCTCTCTTCCCCTCCCGCAGCCGAGGCTCCATTGGAGCAAAGATGGCCCGGGCGCTGGGGATGGCTCTGTGGCTTCCGCCTCAGGCGCTAGAGTGGCTCTGGTCGCAATATGGCGACGCCCAGGATGGGCAGAGCATCGCCCCCTGGTGGGCAGAGCGTCGCCCCTGGTGGGCGTGCCGGGTGGATCCCGGTCGGGCGCATGCGGGAGTCTGTCTGACTGTCTCTCCCTGTTTCCAGCTTCAGAAAAATGGGGAAAAAAAAAAAAAAAGAATATCAAAAAGTGGCTTCAATTCCCCGGTAGTTAATTTCAAGGAAGGTCTAAGCCAATTAATATCTCCTAATAATTCTGGAAATTGCTTAAAGTTTGCAAATGATCCATCTTGATTTCTAATTTTTGTGGACGAATTTTTTGTCTCTCAATAATTTGTCCTAAATAAGAGAAAGGTAAAGATTGCTGTACATTTTCAGGAGCTATATAAAGTCCTGATTCTTTCAAAGAATATTCTAGTTGTTGCAAAATGGTCAACACAGTGTCTTTATCTGTATGAGCAATAAGAATATCATCCATATAATGAATTATGTACACTTTAGGGTGCTGCCTTTATACTGGAGAGATAGCTTGAGCAACATATTTTTGGCACAAGGTAGGACTGTTAGCCATACCTTGAGGCAAAACTCTCCACTGGTATCGCTCTATTGAAGCCTGGAAATTAAGTGAAGGAACACTGAATGCAAAACGTTTTCAATCATGAGGGCTTAAAGGAATAGTAAAAAAAAAAAAAAAAAAAAAATCCTTCAAGTCAATAATTACAAGGTGAAAATTCCATGGAATCGCAGTAGGGGAAGAGAGTCCTAGCTGGAGAGGACCCATAATTTCCATAGTCTTATTTATTGCTCTTAAATCTTGTAATAGCCTCCAGTTTCCTGATTTCTTTTTAATAACAAATATAGGTGTATTCTTTGGGCTATTAGAAGGTTCAATGTGCTCAAGCTGTAACTGCTCTTGTACCAATTGAGCAGCTGCCTTAAGTTTCTCCTGAGAAAGGGGCCATTGGTCTACCCATACAGAATTATCTGATTTCCAAGTAATTGGATCTGCACAATGCATTATTGGGGTTGCAGGAGCTACCAAGGCCCCTATGCTAAATTTTGATATCCTAATCCATGCCTTCTGGTATTGGGCTCCACTTCTATGTGGGTGAGAATTCCCTGCTGTTCTTTTGCTAATCCCTTAGTGGATTAAAAATCAGAAAAAATCCCTGATTAAGCATTTCAATACTGACTAAACTATTATGACTGATAAGCAATGCTCTCATATTTTTCAAAACATTTCTACCCCACAAATTAACTGGCAATCCAAGGAGCACATAAGGCTGAAAAAGTCCAGAATGACCTTCTTTATCTTCCCATTGTAAAAACTAGAGCTTTGTTGAGAGGATTTACTCTGCCCCATACCTTGTAATTCTGTGGCTGCTGCATGAGTGAGCCAGGAAGGAGGCCAATATAGCTTAGCAATAACAGATACATCAGCTCCAGTATCTAAAAGTCCTTTAAATTTATGCCCTTGTGTTGTTAGTTCCATTTCAGGGCATTCCTGATCTATTTTTTTTGGTTTGTTTGTTTTTTGTATTTTTCCAAAGCTGGAAATGGGGAGGCAGTCAGACAGACTCCCGCATGCGCCCGACCACGATCCACCCAGCATGCCCACCAGAGGGCGATGCTCTGACCATCTGGGGCGTTGCTCTGTTGCAACCAGAGCCGTTCTAGCACCTGAGGCAGAGGTCACAAAGCCATCCTCAGTGCCTGGGCCAACTTTGCTCCAATGGAGCCCTGGCTTTGGGTGGGGAAGAGAGAAACAGAGAAGAAGGAGAGGGGGAGGAGTGGAGAAGCAGATGGGTGCCTCTCCTGTGTGTCCTGGCCGGGAATCAAACCCAGGACTCCTGCACATCAGGCCGACGCTCTACCACTGAGCCAACTGGCCAGGGCCCTGATCTATTTTTTGAATCCAATAGGCAGCATCAGTGGAGCCAAATCCTCGATTCTCTCAGGATCCCTTTTGCAGGGTTTGGCCTTGTCTTAAAAGAGGTAAAAGGATTAGTTGAGCAGTTTTCATGGCAGGGGAGATAGTGACTATATTCCTCAGAGTGTAAGCCATTACTTTAATGTCCCCTGTATAATGCGAATCTATTACTCCAGGGAGAACAAAAAATTCTCATAGTTAAACTACTTCTGCCTAATAAGAGTCCTACTGTGTTACTGGGAAGTGGCCCAAAAATTCCAGTGGGTATAGCTCGAGGTCTCATCTCTGGAGTTAATACAAATTGGGAGGTGGGACTGAGGTCCAGTCCCTGTTGTTGCCTGAAATAGTTGTGCAATGTCTGACCTGCTGGAATCATAATTTGCTGAGGAAACACCGACATTGCCCCTATTGTTTGATGGGGATGAGGAGGGCCCCTATCCCTGAATTACCTGCCCTTTGGTAGTATATTTAGACTTACACTCATTCGCACAATGTTTCCCTCTCCTACAACGTGGGCAGAGGTCCAGAGCCTTAAGGGCTGGCTGTCCTTGAGGGAGAGGCCGAGACTGATATCCGGGGGGAGCAGGGCAGTTTCTAGCAAAATGCCCCTAACCCCCACATTGAAAACAATATCCACGGGCAGAAGTACTTTCTTGACCTTTTTTCTTTCTTTTGTTCTGCCTTTTATCAAAGTATCACCCTGGAAGTCTTGCCTTAATGTCTGTGGTAAAAGCAAGATCTTGCATGTATGAAGTCCCAACATCGGTGCATATTCTGATATAGTCCTCTATATCTCCCTTCTTGTGGTGTGAGGCTGAAGTGCAGACTGACAAGTCGAATTAGCATTTTCATATGCTAACTGCTTTATTACAATCTTTCCTACATTTTTATCCTCTACTATTCTTTCAACTTGAATTAGCCGTGAAACAAATTCTTGAAATCGCTCGTCTGTGCCTTGTCTAATTTTACCAAATTCTTCCATTTTGGCTCCTGGTGTAGGCAGGCATTTCCATACCTTTGTGGCTATCTGATTAATTATAGTATAAGTAGTTAGTTGATACTCTAATTGAGTTGCCATATGGGTATATTGTCCTTCTCCAGTTAACATATCTATAATAACAGCAACCTGCTCTTGCTGATTTTCTCATCCTGCTCCATGGCCTTTTCATGAAAGTCTGACTTCCACAGCAAATAATCACCCCCAGAGAGACAAGCATGAGCAATCACCTTCCAGTCATTTGGCAGAAGGGCCTTTGCACTAATAGTATCTAATAAACTGAGTGTAAAAGGGGCAGTAGGCCCATACTGAGCACAGGCAAGTTTAAGTTCTTTCAGAGTTTTAAAAGGTACAGATTCATCTCCTTGCACTAGTTTCCCCTTGTCATCCTGTCTTTCTACAACAGGAAAACAGGTAAGGCCATTTATTGTTTCCTCTATATTTCAAGTCTGGTCTATAGGTTGTTGGAGTGAGGATTTCCCAGATTTTGAGCTATAGATTCTGGAATCAGCCCAATAAGGGTACAGAGGAGCAGAGGGTTGAATGTAGGAAGGGGCCAAGGGTGGCGGAGGCCCCGTGGTTAAAGCAGCCATAGCCACAAAATTTTTATCCCCTGAGTCATCCTCAGACTCTAAGTTGTTCTCATATTCACATCCCTTTGTTTCTGGCTCACCCTGATACTCTTCAGACAACAATTCATCCTCATATGGAAACATTTCTACAAAAAGGTCCCTTATTTCTAAATTTTTTTTAAGGTCCCTTATTTTTGATCCTAGGTCTCTCATAATTTATTACTCCCGACTATACTCTCCCCAAAAACTCACTGTGCACACTTGGGGAATTCTGTCACCTGCCTTTAGTTTAGTTTCTCATACCCAAGCCCAACATTGGGCACCACTTGCCACAGACCAGCAGGGCTAGTAATTCCAGGTCCTGAGGGAGAATGGTTTGGAATTAAGAAAATAGACTCACTGAGAAAAGGATGGGATTGGGAGGCTTCTTCAATGGTGATGGCAATATCAGAGAGAGTGAGCCCCCATCTTTGCTTTATTATATAGCATAGACCAGGGATAGTCAACCTTTTTATACCTACTGCCCACTTTTTCTTTTCTTTTTTTTTTTACAGAGACAGAGAGTCAGAGAGAGGGATAGATAGGGACAGACAGACAGGAACGGAGAAAGATGAGAAGCATCAATCCTCAGTTTTTCATTGCGACACCTTAGTTGTTCATTGATTGCTTTCTCATATGTGCCTTGACCGTGGGGCTACAGTAGACCGAGTAACTCCTTGCTCAAGGCAGTGACCTTGGGTCCAAGCTGGTGAGCCTTGCTCAAACCAGATGAGTTCACACTCAAGCTGGCGACCTTGGGGTCTCAAACCTGGGTCCTCCAGTCTGATGCTCTATCCACTGTGCCACTGCCCGGTCAGGCCCTACCACCCACTTTTGTATCTCTGTTAGTAGTAAAATTTTCTAACTGCCCACCAGTTCCACAGTAATGGTGATTTATAAAATAGGGAAGTAACTTTACATTATACAATTTATAGAGCAGAGTTACAGCAAGTTAAAGCATATAATAATAATTACTTACCAAGTATTTTATGTCAGATTTTCACTAAGTTTGGCAGAATAAATCTTTATAAAACAACTTACTACAGTAAAATCTATCTTTTTATTTATACTTTGGTTGCTCCGCTACAGCCCACCATGAAAGCTGGAACGCCCACTAGTGTGTGGAAGGGACCAGGTTGACTACCACTGGCATAGACATTTAAAGCCTTTAATCCAATATACAAATAGGGAAGTCTCTGCTACAATGCCCCTCATCTAAGGCATAAAGTGAATTCTTCATAAGAGTGCACCGCCCTACATCAGGCAACAGTCAAAGGTGTGGAGAAAAGCTTAGTGTTGCAAAGATCTTAGTATTAAGAGAGTGAGAAAGGCTCAGTCCCAAACCAAGCCTTAGGCTACAACGACCCCGCCAGCCTACAGCCCCTCTCTCACACTGCACCTAGAACAGGTCTTCACATCTGGTAGGATGAGTCTTCTGGTTTTGTCTTTCTTTACATTGCCTAGCCTATTCTTCAGCTGATTTTAAAAGGATTAAAAAGAACCATGTTGCATTTTTAGGGTAAATAAAAATATCCTGCATCCAAAGTATTGTCAAAATAAGAGCCCAAGGAAAAAAATAAACTTTTATAAGTGCAGGATAGCATTTACAAAAACATTTATAAACTCTCATTACTGGTTTTATGTAGGGAGCAGAAAGCAGCTGTATTAGATTAAAGTTCCATTTATATTACTGTATTTTTCACTTCATAAGCCACACCTGACCATAAGAAAAACCTAGAGTTTGTTTGTTTTTTTTTCTTTGTATTTTTCTGAAGCTGGAAACGGGAAGAGACAGTCAGACAGACTCCCGCATGCGCCCGACCGGGATCCACCCGGCACGCCCACTAGGGGGTGACGCTCTGCCCACCAGGGGCGATGCTCTGCCCATCCGGGCGTTGTTCTGCCGCGACCAGAGCCACTCTAGCGCCTGGGGCAGAGGCCAAGGAGCCATCCCCAGCGCCCGGGCCATCTTTGCTCCAATGGAGCCTTGGCTGCGGGAGGGGAAGAGAGAGACAGAGAGGAAGGGGGGGTGTGGAGAAGCAAATGGGCGCTTCTCCTATGTGCCTTGGCCGGGAATCGAACCCGGGTCCCCTGCACGCCAGGCCGACGCTCTACCGCTGAGCCAACCGGCCAGGGCCAAACCTAGGGTTTTGAGGAAAATAAGAAAAAAAATATTCTGAACTAAATGTTGTGTTAAAATATTTAATAAAATACCATATTTTTTGCTCCATAAGATGCATGGGCATTTTCCCCTCCATTTTTTGGGGGGGAAAAGTGCGTCTTATGGAGCAAAATATATGGTAGTTAGTAGTTGGATTATTCTGGGTGGGGACTTTAGATTTCCTCCTTGGGACTATAATGTGACAAAGGGCAGGACACCCATCCTAGTCCCTTTCCTGGGCAACTAGCCATCAAGTAAGGGATTAGGAAATGTATTTTAGTTAAATATAATGCAGATCTATCACAGGAGGTGCAGAATCTGTGTCCCTACGATGAAGAGTCTTGCTAGTACAGTGGTGCCTTGACACATGAGCACTTTAAATCACGAGCAATTTGAGAGACGAGCAGTCACTCGCAGGACTTTTTGCTCTAAGTCATGAGTGGATATTTGTTTTTTTTTTTTAAATAAATTTTTATTAATGGTAATGGGATGACATTAATAAATCAGGGTACATATATTCAAAGAAAACATGTCTAGGTTACCTTGTCATTAAATTATGTTGCATACCCCTCGCCCAAAGTCAGATTGTCCTTCGCCACCCTCTATCTAGTTCTCTGTGCCCCTCCCCCTCCCCCTAACTCTCCCCCTGTCCTCCCTCCCCCCACCCCTGGTAACCACCACACACTTGTCCATGTCTCTTAGTCTCATTTTTATGTTCCACCAATGTATGGAATCATGTATTTCTTGTTTTTTTCTGATTTACTTATTTCACTCCTTATAATGTTATCAAGATCCCACCATTTTGCTGTAAATGATCTGATGTCATCATTTCTTATGGCTGAGTAGTATTCCATAGTGTATATGTGCCACATCTTCTTTATCCAGTCTTCTATTGAAGGGCTTTTTGGTTGTTTCCATGTCTTGGCCACTGTGAACAGTGCTGCAATGAACATGGGGCTACATGTGTCTTCACGTATCAATGTTTCTGAGGTTTTGGGGTATATACCCAGTAGAGGGATTGCTGGGTCATAAGGTAGTTCTATTTGCAGTTTTTTGAGGAACCACCATACTTTCCTCCATAATGGTTGTACTACTTTACAGTCCCACCAACAGTGAATGAGGGTTCCTTTTTCTCCACAGCCTCTCCAACATTTGCTATTACCCGTCTTGTTGATAATAGCTAATCTAACAGGGGTGAGGTGGTATCTCATTGTAGTTTTGATTTGCATTTCCCTAATAACTAATGAAGCTGAGCATCTTTTCATATATCTGTTGGCCATTTGTATCTCTTCCTGGGAGAAGTGTCTATTCATGTCTTCTTCCCATTTTTTTATTGGATTGTTTGTTTGTTTGTTGTTGAGTTTTATGAGTTCTTTGTAAATTTTGGAAATTAGGCCCTTATCTGAGCTGTTGTTTGAAAATATCATTTCCCATTTAGTTGGCTGTCTGGTGGGCATGCCGGGTGGATCCTGGTCGGGCGCATGCGGGAGTCTGTCTGCACAGAACTTGCACAGAACTGGTATACTTTCACCTTCTGAGCATGGCTAGAAATGTCATGGTATTTGCCTGAGTTTTTACCTGTAGGCAGGAGAAGAATCCACACCACAGAGTAAATGTATGATGGGACACAAAAATACTCTTCTTATATGGGTATAGCCCATGAGTGATACTTATCCAGTGAAGCATTTATTTACACTACTGGAATGTAATGATGATTTACTTTATTAAGTGATTTATTAATTACCATGGCAGAAGTTGCTAGTTGTATACCAAAATCCATTCTCCCCTTTGCCATAGTAATAGTACTGTCTTAGGACAAATGTAATACCTACGTAGGCACTACATTTCCCAGACGCCTTGCAGCTAAGAATGGCATGTGGTTAAATTTTATATTGCGAATGTAAATGGAAGTGACATGCACCTTTTCTGGGCCTTAAAACATTGCATATGCGTTTCTCCACACTTATTCTTCTTCCTGCAAATTGGAGTAAGGGGTTCCTTCAATCCAGCTTTGTCCAAGTAGGTTAGGACAGTACCCCAGGGCAGTGTTTCTCAAATGTTTCTATGCATCAAGATCACATGGAGAGCCCAATAAAACAGAGATTAAGACAAATATCCAGCCTGACCTGTGGTGGCGCAGTGGGTAAAGCGTCGACCTGGAAATGCTGAGGTCGCCGGTTCAAAACCCTGGGCTTGCCTGGTCAAGGCATATATGGGAGTTGATGCTTCCTGCTCCTCCCCCCCCTTCTCTGTCTCTCTCCTCTCTCTCTCTCCCCCTCTCTCTCCTTTCTAAAATGAATAAATAAATTAATAATTAAAAAAAAAAAAAAAAAAGACAAATATCCAGTAGGTCTGCACTGGACCCAAGAATTTGCATTTCTGGTTCCTAAGTGATGCTGACGCTGCTGGTCCATTAACCAAACTCTGAGTAGCACAGCTGTAGAGAATGATAGGGGTGCAGGATGGAAAGATCTGGGTCTCTGAATGTCTGTGTGGGACAAAGGAGACTTTCTACGCATCTTGGGCTGTTTTTGTGAGCGCACCATATTTTTGGGACACTTACAGCAGCTTCGTCATCTACTCTAGCCTACACAGTTATCCTGATGTTCTGCCCTCTTCTGCATGTCTCAACCAAATCTCTCCCACAATTTCCTTCTGTTTCATCTTGAACTTTCCTTCATTTTAATGGAGAATAATATTGGCCATCTCTACCAAATGAATTTCATAAAAGCTGGCATCATAAGAGCTGGCAATTTTAGCTTAGACTGAGTAACTCATAAAAAGTTCTCAGAAAAGGATTTTCCTTAAAGTATCTCTCCAGATGCTTTGGGAGCTATGGGGAGGTCGGTGGTGGGCTTGGAGAGAATCAGATTTCCAGCTGTCTATATCATGGAACAAGCCTCCATTATGACCCAGCCCTTAAACATGCTACTTGAGACAGCTGAATTTGAGGAAATTTTATTTTGGAGGCAGAGATCAGAGAACATTTGGAGCTTCCAAGGACCTTGAAGAATTGCCCTGCCGTCTGGGCCACCTTCTCCAGGATTCATGTTCAAGGACAGTCTCACAGGTTGCAGCTGGCCAGGTATTGGGACAAATCCGTGTTTTTGCAGTGTTTTTCCCAGGCTCTCCTAAGGATAGAGAAGTAAAACATAGGTCAGAGGCAGGGTCAGAAGTCTGTAAGGGCTCGGCTGAGAGGGAAGGTAGGGCCCGTGAGATGGAGCTCATTGTGCTGTGGGAGAGTACCAGACAGGGAAGGCTTGCCCACCTAGGACACATGGGGGCAGATGCTACAGTGATGCCTGGGGGTTGGGGGGAATGGCACAATCTTATTCTGCCTCATTTCACATCAGGAATCTAGACTCCTTCCAAAGTCCAGGGGAAATCCTATGCAGAGATACTGCTTGCATCAGCATCCCAGACAGAGTTTGGGCCCGCCCCTGGCAGAGTGGCTGATCTCTGCCCTTCATGGTCCCCTTACCAAGCAGACATCCCTTGAGGATCTTTCACAGCCCTCTTGATACAGATGATGTCATCATCAATGTTATCATCCAGAAACTCTGAAAAGAAAAGTGTATGAGTGGGGAGGGAAAAAGCCCTTTCCCTGTTTTAATAATCAATCATTTTTTGGAGGGGAATGCCCAGAGGAAACCCTTTATCTCTGGAGCCCCTCCATGGGTTTGCTGGGTTTTCATGCCGTCGCTAAGAATCTGTCTTTGAGCCCTGTTCCCTCCACAGGGCATCCAGGACCTGGCGGACTAGAGAGAGCCTTTGTTTCAGGCAGCTGCTTGGTACGTCCTGAGCACTGTGTGCGGGTCTGTGGACTGGTGATGCAGCTGCTTGGTACGTCCTGAGCACTGTGTGCGGGTCTGTGGACTGGTGATGCAGCTGCTTGGTACGTCCTGAGCACTGTGTGCGGGTCTGTGGACTGGTGATGCAGCTGCTTGGTACGTCCTGAGCACTGTGTGCGGGTCTGTGGACTGGTGACGCAGCGCTGTCTGTGTCAGGAACAGGACAGTACGTCTTGAGGGATGGCACCCATGAAGATGAGGCTCAGTCAAGGGTTGGTGTATCTCTCTTCCCCCTTTTTGGCTGGAGGATCTCTGTGGAATCCCGTTTTAGTATGAGGACTGCTCAAGTAGAGTGCCCAGTAGGTAAGGACAATACCCCAGGGCAATCTGCTTTACACAGTCTACTAATTCAAATAGCAATCCCGTCATAAAACACTCTTTTATTCAGTATACTCAGCTTCTGCCACACAGGCCAAAGGGCAGGGGCAGGGAGTAGTGCATTCCAATTGTCACCTATGTTACCTGCCCACACTCCACCCAGCCCTCAGCGGGGAGAGTCCTTACTGCTGCACGTTGTTTTGCAGGCGTTGACTGAGGGATGCTTGCTGTCACTGCACCACCACCTGTTGTTCAGCTGGAAGAGCCCATAGTCACTGCTGCCATTGTCATTTTTTTCATTAAAGGCCTGAGTGTCGAAGTCACTCTCATACTGAGCCATGCAGACCCCTGGGTCAGAGAGAGCAAAAGGTGTGGATAAAAAGGAGGAGGAGGTGCTCCATAGTGGGATTTGGCTTGTGCTGTATTACAGCTACCAGAAATGGAAGTCTGTTAAGACTGAAAAGCAAAGACCCAAAATGTTAGAGGTCATTGACAATCCAGGTGTATTCCCAGGACTAATCAATAATGAGCACATGGTAAGTATGTAATAACAATTTGTTAAATAAGTTCATCTGCAATGAATCAGTCACAGTATGTTCCTCAGTCTAACCTCTCTAGCCTCACCTTCCAGTTAAATATCCAATCCTTGCCATGTGTGCACTTTTGCTTTGTACTCCAAAGTATATTCAAGAGGAGAGGTGGAGAGGTAGTAGAGGAGAATCCTAGGAAGGGATTTCGGAAATACTAGCCTTGGGGGTAACAAGAAAGAGAAGGTTTGGCATGGAGAATCATGAGACATTCAAGAGAAGTTAAAATAGTTTCACGTGTGCCTACCAACGTGATGTATGACTCTTAATCCTTGCACCCTTGTCATTGACCCGTTCTCATGATCACTATCTAATTCCCTTGTGACACTAGGAGAAGCACGTTAGATGAACTCAGCAGGTGTAGGTTATTTTTTGGTGAACAAAAGAGAAGAGGAGAGAGGTCAGGAGGCAGCACCTATTGTGCTCCAGAGACCTGGACTAAAGAAGAATGCAGGCAAAAGCAAAGGCGATGGCAGTGAAACTAGAGATAGGTAGGTTAGTCTCTGGGTTATATCCAAGGAAATATTTCAGGTCATTGGGTGGGAAGGTGATTTGGAGGAGAAGCAGAAGAAACTCTATTGTAAGTAAGATAATTCCTGGTGGAAAGAGAGAAAAGGAGAACCAGTTAGGAATTGTAAGCCCTGGCTGGTTGATTCAGTGGTAGAGTGTTGGCCTAGCTTGTGGATATCCTGGGTTCAATTCCTGGTCAGGGCACACAGGAGAAACAACCAACTGCTTCTCTACCCTTCCCCTTCCTCTCTCTCCCTCTCTTTCTCTCCCACAGCTGTGGCTTAATTGATTCAAGTACAACAGCCCTGGGTGCTGAGGATGGCTCCAAGGAGCCTCTGCCTCAGGCACTAAAAATAGTTCAGTTATGAGCATGGCCCCAGATGGGCAGAGCATTGGCCCCAGATGGGGGTTTCTGGGTGGGTCCCAGTTGGGGCACATGCGGGACTCTGTCTCTGTATCTACCCTCCTCTCACTTGGAAAAGAAGAAGAAAAGGGAGAGGGAAGAGAGACAAGAAGAACAGGAAGGTGAGTGGGAGAAAGCTGGGTCAGGGAAAGTTTGCTGGGTCGAGGAAGAGGGCCTCTTTCGGCAGAGACAGAAAGGACTGATGAGTAGTTTGTACTCACAGTTTGCCAGGCTGTAGCCATGGAAGCCATCCATTCCCTTGGCCTTCATCTTCTGGGCCAGCTCACACTTGGTGAAGACTTTGGCATTGTAAGCTGCAAAGAAGCAGCTGAGGATGGAGATGATCAGAATTGACCTCATTTTTGCAGCTAGTGGAACCCAAGGACTGGCTGGTATGCCCAGGATGCTGTTGTCTTTTATATCCTTTGGGCACAAAAGCATCTCTGAATGGGCAGTCATTCTGGCATCTGTACCAGGAAGAAGGACTTGGCTGCTGCTGACTAATTTCCCAAACTAGTCCTGCCAGTGTGAATTTCAGGGAAGGGGATGTAACCAAGAATAGTGCCAGAAATAAAGTCTCAGTAGGGGGTGGGGGCAGTCCTAGATTTGGGCAAAAGCATGGAAGGGGGGAATGGGGCAAGAAGGGAGTTGGTAGGGGAAAGAAGTATAATTTTCAAGACTTGTGCTTTTGTTGGATTGTCCCCAAAGGGGTTGTGTTGGAAGCCAATCAACGACTGCTGGCTGACAAGGTCACAGCAGGAGAAGATCCACAACTGCTGATTGACAAAGTCACAGCAGAGAAGACCAACGGCTGCTGACTGACAAGGTCACAGCAGAGAAGACCAATGGCTGCTGGCTGACAAGGTCACAGCAAAGAAGATCAACAGCTGCTGGCTGACAAGGTCACAGCAGTGAAGATCAATGGCTGCTGGTTGACAAAGTCACAGCAGAGAAAAGGCACAACGATACTTCCCCCTTTGACTTCTTGAATTAATTTGGCCTTTTATCCCCCCTTTTCTGGGTATGTGTGCTATCACTGATGGCACAGGGATAATAGCACCGTGCTTTCCCTGTAGATTCGTAGTAATTTCTTTGGAAATGAGACAGAGGGTGTGAGTTCCACAAAAAAGCCTGTAAGCCCCTTTGCCTGGGCTCATAGACATAAGAGGCTGGCTATGACATCCCTCGAAAAGGGTTAAGTTTGTAGGAGAATTCCTTCTTATTAATCATGTTAGAAAAAATAGATTGTGACTTATGAATAGGTAGGAAACAGTAACTATATACAGAAGCACCTTTCAGCCTTCACTTAATTCATTACTTTCCCTCCCTAGCCTTTTCATGTGGTAGAGAAACTTTCCTTTCTTCTTGCATACCTGACCAGCAGGTGTTGGAACACTCTGAGAAAAATAAGTTAGAACTTAACTAGTGTATAATTAGTAGATAAATAAAATTTGACTAGACAATAGGACCTTAGGTAAGGTAGAGTTATTAATCAGTACTGACCTTTTAGAAGTTTGTACCAATATTGTTATTGCTGTTCAAGTTATTGTATAAATGTACTTTGAATGACTTGCCACCTGATTTGTAGCTTATAGAAATGAATTAACTGTTACCTAGAAATATGTAACCATAGTGAAACAAAAACAATAATTTATCAATGTATTCTGAATATCATGTGATTGTAACTTAGTGTGTGTGTATAAAAATAAAGCTAGACCAGCATTTGGCAGAGATGTCTGGCAGTAAATGCTAAAGAGAAAAAAGAATTCGGCTCTCTCACTCGATTCGCGCCGACGACCGTCTCTTCCTGTGGGACCCCTGGATTCCCCCCGGGGCTGGACCCCAACAGGGTTGTCCTCATACACTTTGCTGAATTTTGGCTCATTATCTGTGCTTGGCTAAAGGTGTTTTCCCCCTCAATCTAGGGAGACCCATGACAGGAGTCATTGTATCTGTAGGGTTTGAGGCTCATTTGGGATCTGCAATCAGTAAATCATCGGTTGAACAGAAGACTACTAGGGCCTAAGTCAGGGGTCTCCAAACTTTTTACACAGGGGGCCAGTTCACTGTCCCTCAGACCATTGGAGGGCCAGACTATTAAAAAAACTATGAACAAATCCCTATGCACACTGCACATATCTTATTTTAAAGTAAAAAAACAAAATGGGAACAAATACAATATTTAAAATAAAGAACAAGTAAATTTAAATCAACAAACTGACCAGTATTTCAATGGGAACTATGCTCCTCTCACTGACCACCAGTGAAAGAGGTGCCCCTTCCGGAAGTGCGGCGGGGCCAGAAAAATGGCCTCAGGGGGCTGCATGCGGCCTGCGGGGCCGTAGTTTGGGGCCCCTGGCCTAAGTTCATAATATCTCTGCATCTAAAAGAAGTCAATAGATCTAAACCTCAAATTATGTTTGAATACTTTCTAATATCTGTGATCACTGGTATATGTATATACTGTACATTATTACAAATATATAGATAGTTGTGTGTGTATTTATCTATTATCAGTAATTTTTTCATGAGATTATGAAGCCTGTGAAGTCCAGATCCAGGGTTGGGTAAACAAATGTTTTTAGGTTTGCTCCCTTGTATTGGGGCAGTGCCTTGTGTGTATAGTCTATAAAAGGCTGTGATGCTTGCCCTCAGGGCGGCAGATTGCAAATTGAGCATTGCCTTCCTCTTCCTGCTTGGGAGGGGCTATTGTTTACTGGAGAAGTTTTCTCCCCCAACCTGTTTTTGGTGAGACAGTGCTGTAGCTGGTGGGGGGCCTGTTTTCCACTGTGAGTCTGGGAGAGTCGGAGAGAAAAAGGGAAGTGGTCTTCCCTGCCTGTTTGCCCGTCCGCTGTTATGAGACTTTAATAAACAGAATGGTCCACCATTTTCTGGCTCCACAGTGTCTTTTCCATCTGCCCAAATCTCATAAGAACCTGCATGGCCATGGCCACTGACCTTACATCCAGAAAAGCCAATGGTGGGAATTCTAGTACAGTGGCCGGCAAACTCATTAGTCAACAGAGCCAAATATCAACAGTACAATGATTGAAATTTCTTTTGAGAGCCAAATTTTTTAAACTTAAACTATAGCCTGACCTGTGATGGCGCAGTGGATAAAACGTCGACCTGGAAATGCTGAGGTTGCCGGTTTGAAACCCTGGGCTTGCCTGGTCAAGGCACATATGGAGTTGATGCTTCCTGCTCCTCCCCTCTTCTCTCTGTCTCTCTCTCCTCTCTCTCTCTCTCTCTCTCTCCCTCTCTCTCCTTTCTAAAATTAATAAATAAAATAAAAAAACAAAAATTAAAAAAAAACTATATAGATAGGTACAATGTTATTAACTTAATTAAGGTACTCCTAAACTGGCCTTTGCTAGAAACATCCTCAATCTGATTTGTTGTAAAGTAACTAAATCCACAATTCCGCTGGTGTTAGTAGAGGCACGTAGTCCAAAAAAGTTTTTTTTTTGTTGTTGTTGTTTTTTGTTTTTTTTTGGATTTTTTTGAAGTTGGAAACGGGGAGGCAGTCAGACAGACTCCCGCATGCGCTCAACGGGGATCCACCCGGCATGCCCACCAGGAGGCAATGTTCTGCCCATCTGGGGCATTGCTCTGCTGCAACCAGAGCCATTCTAGCGCCTGAGACAGAGGCCATAGAGCCATCTCAGCACCTGGGCCAACTTTGCTCCAATGGAGCCTTGGCTGCAGGAGGGGAAGAGAGAGACAGAGAGGAAGGAGAGGGGGAGGGGTGGAGAAGCAGATGGGCGCTTCTCCTGTGTGCCCTGGCTGGGAATCAAACCCGGGACTCCTGAACGCCAGGCCGACGCTCTACCACTGAGCCAACCAGCCAGGGCCTAGCCCAAATAAGTTTTTGAAAAGTTTTATTAAAGGAGGAAATTTATTAAATATGCTGGCCGCATATGGCTGACACAGGGCAACAGACCCAAATTATGCAGACCCCCAAAACAGTTCAGGGGCTGTTTATATACTCGTTTTTCAAATTTATTTTTATTTATTTTTATTTTTTTTACAGAGACAGAGAGAGTCAGAGAGAGGGACAGATAGAGACAGACAGACAGGAACGGAGAGAGGTGAGAAGCATCAATCATCAGTTTTTCGTTGCAACACCTTAGTTGTTCACTGACTGCCCTTTCACATGTGCCTTGACTGTAGGCCTTCAGCAGACCGAGTAACCCCCTGCTCAAGCCAGCGACCTTGGGTCCAAGCTGGTGAGCCCCGCTCAAACCAGATGAGCCCGTGCTCAAACTGGCGACCTCAGGGTCTCAAACCTGGGTCCTCCGCATTCCAGTCCGACGCTCTATCCACTGTGCCACCGCCTGGTCAGGCTATCTACTCTTAATTATACATGGGAGGGGAAAAACTCTGACATCACAGCATAAGTTTATACCTTTTGTTTAGAGATACATACATTAACTACAGCTTTCAGGAGGGGAGGAGTAGTTTCTATAGAGACAAATGCTTGCAAATGGCTCATCAGTATAAGAAAAGATTTTAATTTAATATTTTCTTCCTGTATCTGACTATTTACCCTTCCTCCCACAGGTAGGGGAAAGGTCAGAGAATCCAAATCTCCTTCCTCTTCTGCATTTACAACACAATGCCATCAGCCATCTTAGTTTTGATGCTAATCACACAAGCACAGAAATCACAGTTACAAAATCTTTCTGCACGCCTAGCCCAAATTAATAAAATGTTCTTTAAACTTCCAAAAATATTAATATTAATTCTGTAGCTTTTGGCACTTTACAACAGATTGAGGTACGTTCGCTGAGGTCGACCCCTTCCAACTCTCCCATCCACACTGGTCTTGTATACTTGTTTCATCTATCTCCCTTTATTCATCCTCTCTCTATGTCCAAACCATCTCAACATGCCTTTCTCAATCCTCGACACTACATCTTCTTTCACTCCACAATGCTCCCAAAATTAACTTAATAAACTTTACTTAAAGTTTTAAGTCTTAGTTAAACTATAGGTACGTTGAATAAAATGATATCATACTTAATAATGATATTATTTATTGATAAAATTAAATTGTAAGGTATCCATAAAATTATCCATACACTGGGGCCAGTGCTGTACCACTGAGCCAACCAGCCAACGCCTCTTGATTATTTTCAGTCTAGACTATCAACAGTCTTAAATACTATAAGGTCTGAAGCTAAATAAAAAATACATAAAAACCTCTATGATTCCTGATAATTTTGAGCTTTTGGAGAGAAAGTGAAATAAATCCATCTAATATAGAAAACAATTTAGGAAGATCAGAAATGACTCTGGAAGGGTACAGATAAGCAGCCAATAAGTTTGAGTACTAGCAAATATACATATAAAAAGAAATCACATAGTTTGTATCTATAGAAAGATGGATTTTAGCTGCTTGAACCATCTTTTTGTCCCAGGGGTAATTTCCACTTGATCATGGTATATGATCTTTTTAATATGCTGTTTAATTTGTTTTGCTAGTATTTTGTTGAACATTTCTACATTTATATTTATTAAGAAACGTCATCCTGCCTGGATAGCTCAGTTGGTTAGAGCATTGTGCGGAAGTGCAGAGAGTGCCAGTTTGATCCTCAGTCAGGGCACATACAGGAACAGATTTGTCGGGAGCCGATCAACAACTGCTGGCTGACAAGGTCACAGCAGAGAAGATCCACAACTGCTGGCTGACAAGGTCACAGCAGGAGAAGACCCACAACTGCTGGCTGACAAGGTCACAGCAGGAGAAGACCCAAAACTGCTGGTTGACAAGGTCACAGCAGAAGAAGATCAAAAACTGCTGATTGACAAAGTCACAGCAGAGAAGACCAATGGCTGCAGGGTGACAAAGTCACCGCAGTGAAGACCAATGGCTGCGGGTTGACAAAGTCACCGCAAAGGAAAGGCACAACGATACTTCCCCCTTTGACCTTTTTAAATTAATCTGGCCTTATATCCCCCCTTTTCTGGGTGTGTGCTATTATTTATGGCACAGGGATAATAGTACCATGCTTTCCCTGTAGATTTGTAGTAATTTCTTTGGAAATGAGACAGAGGGTGTGAGTTCCACAGAAAAGCCTGTAAGCCCCTTGAACTGGGCTCATAAACATAAGAGGCTGGCTATGATATCCCTCATAAAGGGTTAAGTTTGTAGGAGAATTTCTTCTTATTAATCATGTTAGAAAGAATAGATTGTGACTTATGAATAGGTAGGAAACAGTAACTATACACAGAGTACCTTTCAGCCTTCACTTAATTCATCACTTTACCTCCCTAGCCTTTTCATGTGATAGAGTAGAGAAACTTTCCTTTCTTCTTGCATACCTGACCTGCAGGTGGTGGAACAGTCTGAGAAGAATATAGTTAGAACTTAACTAGTGTATGAATATAGTAAATAAATAAAATTTGACTAGACAATAGAATCTTAGGTAAGGTGTAGCGGAGTGGCCCGTTGCGTGGCCTTGGATGGGAGCACAGCCGGCAAGTAAAGAATGTTTTGTTAAGAGACTTGTTTTGTGACTGAAGGCAGTTGCTGGGCTTTTCTCAGTGAGACATTCTCATGAGATTTATGTACTTTCCCAGGTTTTCCCTTCAGATAATGAGAGGAATGTGGGAGGATCCATAGAAGCAATAGCAATTAATGCCTTCTGATATTATGTTGCTACTAAGCTATCTTGCAGGTGCACTCTATATATCTTTAAACAAAAGTTACTCTTGATGTTATGCCAATTTCTTAATAAGCAAGCCTTTTGAAGTCTTGTGAGAAAAATTAGGACACTGCATGAACTCAAGGCCATTTGCCTGAGCAAGTGGTGGTCCTTTGCTAGTCCTTGACGATTTCGTCTGCTAATCTCTCTCTGAGCCCTTGACTCACAACAACAGTAAACTAGAGTTATTAATTAGTACTAATCTTTTAGAAGTTTGTACTGATATTGTTATTGCTATTCAAGTTATTGTATATCTGTACTTTGAATGACTTACCACCTGATTTGTAGCCTATAGATATGAATTAACTGTTATCTGGAAATATGTAACCGTAGTGAAACAAAATACCATGTGATTGTAACTTAGCGTGTGTGCATAAAAAGAAAGCTAGACCAGCATTTGGCAGAGATGCCTGGCAGTAAATGCTAGCGAGAGAATAAAGAGAAAGAAAAGAATTCAGCTCTCTCACTCGATTCGTGCCGACGCCGTCTCTTCCTGTGGGACCCCTGGATTCCTCCCGGGGCTGGACCCTGGCACAGATTAATGTTCCTGTCTCTCTCTCTCTTCCCCTTCCTCTCACACTAAAATCAATAAATAAACATTTTAAAAAAAGTCTTTTTCTTTTTTTTTTAAGTGAGAGGAGGAGAGGCAGAGATAGACTCCTGCATGCCTCCTGACTGGGATCCAACCTTTAAGCCCACTAGGGGGTGATGCTCTGTCCATCTGATGTGTTGTTCTGTTTCTCAGCAACCAAGCTCTTAGTGCCTGAGGTGGAGGCCATGGAGCCATCCTCAGTGCCTGGGCCATCTTGCTCCAATTAAGCCATGGCTGCAGAAGGGGAAGAGAAAACAGAGGGAAAGGTTGAGAGAGAGAGATGAGAGGGGAGGGGTGAAGAAGTAGATGGGCGCTTCTCCTGTGTTCCCTGACTGGGAATCGAACCTGGGACAGGCACACACCAGGCCAACACTCTATCACTGAGCCAACCAGCCAGGGCTGAAAAGTTACTCAAAAACTTTTAAAAAATTTTTATTTATTTTTAAATTCTGTTTTTTATTTTTTTAAGTTTTTTATTTTTTATTTTAGAGAGAGGAGAAAGAGAGAAAAGCAGGAGAGAAGAGCAGGAAGCATCAGCTTGTATTATAGTTCCTTCTTGCTTGTGCCTTGATAAGGAAAGCCTGGGGTTTCAAACCAGCGACCTCAGCATTCCAGGCTGACTATCTACTGTGCCACCACAGGTCAAACTTACATTTTATTTAGAAAATTAAATTTAACAGGATGACATTGATCAATAAGAATACATAGATTTCTGGTAAACATTTTTATAGCATTTGAACTGTTGATTATATTATGTATAAAAGGTTACTTTTCTGAAAATTATTGAGTAATTGTATGTAATTCTAATCAGAATGTTAGCAAGGCCTGACCAGGCAGTGGCGCAGTGGATGGAGCGTCAGACTGGGATGCAGAAGACCCAGGTTCGAGACCCCGAGGTCACCAGCTTGAGAGCGGGCTCATCTGGTTTGAGCAAAAGCTCACCAGCTTGAACCCAAGATCACTGCCTCCAGCAAGGGGTTACTCAGTCTGCTGAAGGCCCACGGTCAAGGCACATATGGGAGAGCAATCAATGAACAACTAAGGTGTTGCAACGTGCAATGAAAAACTAATGATTGATGCTTCTCATCTCTCTCTGTTCCTGTCTGTCTGTCCCTGTCTATCCCTCTCTCTGACTCACTCTCTGTCTCAAAAAAAAAAAAAAAAAAAAAGAAAAAAAAAAAGAATGTTAGCAAGGTTTTGGTGGAAATTAGATAAAATATATTAATTTTGCATGAAAAATAAATTAGAATTTGTCATCATATTTTGAAAAAGAATAGTATAATAAAAATATGTAGAATATAGAAGGAATATACTTCAAATAGTAGAACCCATATATAACAAATCACAGCTAACATTATATTCAATGATAAAAAGTTGAAAACTTTTTATGTAAGATCAGGGACAAGACAAGGGTGCCTACTCTTACCACACTTATTCAACATAGTACTGGAAGTCCTAGCTCCAGGAATTAAGTACGAAAAAAAAAAAGGCATTCAAATAAAAAAGGAAGAAGTAAAATTGTCTCTGCTTACAGAAGACATGATTGTATATATAAAAAAAATCCTCAAGACTTGGTTAGAACTAATACATGAATTTAGTAAAGTTACAGGATACAAAATCAACATACAAAATCAACTGTGCTTATAAACACTAATAACAAATTATCTGAAGAGGAATGAGAAAACAATTCCATTTACACTAGCATTCAAAACAAAATACTTAACAAATTATCTGAAGAGGAATGAGAAAACAATTCCATTTACACTAGCATTCAAAACAATAAAATACTCAAAAATTAAATTAACCAAAAAGTTGAAAGATCTTCACACTTAAAATTGTAAGATGTTGATGAAAGACATTGAAGAAGACAAATAAATGGAAAGATATTCCATGTTTATGTATTGAAATAATATTATTAAAATATCTATACTACACAAAGTCATGTACAGATTAATGCAATCTCTCTTAATATTCCAATGGCATTTTTTCACAGAAATAGAGAAAAAATAATGCTAGAATTTGTATGGAACTACAAAGGACCCCAAATAGACAAAGCAATCCTGAGAAAGAACATATCTGGAGGCATCACATTTCCTTATTTCAAACTATATTACAAAGGTATACTAATTAAAACAGTACGTTATTGGCATAAAACAGTCATAGACAAATGGAACAGAACAGAGAACCCAGATATAAACCTATACATATACAGTCAGCTAATCTTTGGAAAACCTTCAGATTACTCAGTGGACAAAAAGATTGTCCAATAAACGGTGTTGGAGAAACAAGATATGCATATGCAAAAAATTGTAAATTGGATTTCTATCTTAGACCAGTCACAAATAGTAACTCAAAAAAGTTTAAGGATGTAAATGTCAGACCTGAAATGTTAAAACTCCCAGAAGAAAACAGAGAAAAAGTTTTGTGACCTTGGTCTTGAAATGACTTTTTAAAAATATTACAGCAAAAGCACAAGCAACAAAAGCAAAAATAAACAAGTGGATTCATATCAAACTATAATGTTTCTGCACAGTAAAAGAAAACAGTCAACAAAATGAAAAGGCAACATGTAAATTGAAAGAAAACATTTGCAAGTCACATATTAATAAGGGGTTAATATAAAAAATATAAAGTGACTCATTACAACTCAATACCAAAACAAAACAATCCTCCCCCCCCAAAAAAAAAACCCCAACCAAATAATTGGATTAAAAATGGTCAGGGAACCTGAAGAGATTTTTTCCAAAAGAAGACATAGTAATGGTCAACAGATATATGAAAAGGTACTCAACATCACTAATCATCAGGGAAATATAAATCAAAACCACAATAAGATATTACACACAGCTATTAGAGTGGCTATTATAAAAAAGCCAAGCCTGACCTGTGGTGGTGCAGTAGATAAAGCCTCGATAAGGAATGCTGAGTTTGCCAGTTCAAAACCCTGGGCTTGCCTGGTCAAGGCACATATGAGAAACAACTACTGTGAGTTGATGCTTCCTGTTCCTCCTCCCACTTTTCTATCTATTTCTCTCTCTAAAAATTAAGAAATAAAATAGTAAAAAAATTTTATTTTTAAATTATTATTTATTTATTTTGTATTTTTCTGAAGTTAGAAGTGGGGAGGCAGTCAGACAGACTCCTGCACGCACCCGACCTGGATCCACCTGGCATGCCCACCAGGGGGCAATGCTCTGCCCATCTGAGGTGTTGCTCCTTTGTGGCTGGAGCAATTCTAGTGCCTGAGGCCAGGGCCATGGAGCTATCCTCAGCATCTGGGTTAACTTTGCTCTAGTGGAGCCTTGGCTGTGGTAGGGAAGAGAGAGATAGAGAGAAAGGAGAAGGGGAAGGATGGAGAAGTAGATGAGCACTTCTCCTGTGTACCCTGGTTGGGAATTGAACTCGGGACTTCCACACACGGGGCCAACATCCTACCACTGAGCCAACCAGCCAGGGCTTATTTTATTTTTTGACAGAGACAGAGTCAGAGAGAGGGACAGATAGGAATAGACAGACAGGGAAAGAGATGCGAAGCATCAATTCTTTGTTGCAGCACCTTAGTTGTTCATTGATTGCTTTCTTATATGTGCCTTGACCCGGGTGTGGGGGGGAGTGAGTGACCCCTTGCTCAAGCCAGTGACCTTGGTCTTCAAACCAGAGACCTTTGGGCTCAACCTAGCGATCATGGGGGTCATGTCTATGATCCCACACTCAAGCCAGTGACCCTGTGCTCAAGTTGGTGAGCCCAGACTCAAGCCAGATGAGCTCATGCTTAAGGCAGCGACCTTGGGTTTTGAACCTGAGTCCTCCATGTCCCAGTCCAATGCTCTGCACCACTGCCTGGTCAGGCAAAAGCTTTTTATTTTTAATTTATTGTGTTACATGGTTTTAAGTATCCCACTCAATACAATACCCCCTACCCACCGCATCAAATAAATAAAATCTTAAAAAAAAGACAAGGATAACAAGTGTTGGTGAGGATCTAGAGAAAAGGAAACCCTTGTGCACTATTGGTAGACATGTAAATTGGTGCAGCCAGTATGGAAAACAGTATGGAGATTCTTAAAAAAATAGAAATACTATATGATTCAGCAATCCTACTGCCAGATATATATCTGAAGGAAATGAAATTATAATCTTGAAGAAAAATCTGAGTCTCTTTGTCCATTGTAGCATTATTCACAATAACCAAGATACGGAAACAACCTATGTGTCCATCAATGAATGAATAAAGAAAGAATATATCAAATTTAATCTTAAAAAAGAAAAAAACCCTGTCACTTGCAACAACATGGGTGGACCTTAAGGGCATTATGTTAAGTGAAATAAGTCAGACAGAGAAAGACAATTACTGTATGATCTCACTCATGTGATACTGAACACATTCAATTCTTAGAAAGAGAGGGTAGAATGGTGGTTGCCAGGGGCTGGAGGATGAGGGAAATGGAAGGATGTTTGTCAAGGGTACAACTTCCACTTATAAGATAAATAAGTTCTGGGAATCTATTGTACAGCAATGTGACTATAATGAACAACACTGTATTATATTCTGTTATGAGAGTAGATCTTGAATGTTTTTATCACACATATATACACATGCAGGGGCAGTCATGTGAGGGGATAGAGGTGTTCGCTAACCTTCATGTGGTAATTATTTTACAATATATATGTGCATCAAGTCATCATGCTGTGCACCTTAAACTTAAACATTATATGTCAATTATATCTCAATAAAGCTGGGAAAAAAGAATATGAGAGAGAAACAGAAATGTGGCAAATTGTTGACAGTGGGTGAATCTACACAAAGGGTATATGTGAATTTATTATAATTTTTTTTTGTATTTTTCCAAAGTTAGAAGCAGGGAGGCAGTCAGACAGACTCCTGCATGCACCTGACCAGGATCTACCCAACATACCCACCAGAGGGCGATGCTCTGCCTATCGGTGTTTGCTCCATTGCGTTGGAGCCATTCTAGCGCCTGAGGTGGAGGCCTTGGAGCCTTCCTCAGCGCCCAGGTCAACTTTGCTCCAATGAAGCCTCAGCTGCAGGAGGGGAAGAGAGAGACAGAGAGAAAGGAGAGGGGGAAGGGTGGAGAAGCAGATGGGCGCTTCTCCTGTGTGCCCTGGCTGGGAATCAAACCCAGGACTTCCACATGCTGGGCCAACACTCTACAGCTGAGCCAACCGTCCAGGGCCTATAATATTTTTATCACTTTATGTAGGTTTAATATTTTTTTAAAACAAAGAGTTTGATTAATTTTCTAAAAAATGAGAGACTAACAAGGAAGTCACCATACCAGATACAAGAACGTACTGAAAAGCCACTGCATGAAAACAATGAGTATTTGTGTCAGAATAGACAAATATGACAAGTTGAACAGAAGAGAGAACCCAACTAAAATTTCAGATGGACTAAAAATTTAAAAATGAATAGCAAAACAGTATGTCTGTATATAAATACAATAACTGATAAAAATATGGATGAATATATGGTAGTCTGTTAATATACATTAATTGGACCATGTGTGGCCAGGAAGAAATGAGGGGAGAGGAAAGCCAATCCTAAAAGGAAAGAATAAAAAGTATCACATTCGCAGTGAATAGAGCGTCAGACTGGGATGCAGAGGACCCAGGTTTGAAACCCTGAGGTTGCTGAATTGAGCATGGGTTCATCTGACTTGAGTGTGGGCTAATCCGGCTTGAGCATGGGCTCACCAGCTTGAGTGTGGGGTCACTGTCATGAGCACGGGATCATAAGCATGACCCCATGGTCGTTGACTTGAGCCCAAAGGATACTGACTTGAAGCCCAAGGTTGCTGGCTTGAGCCCAAGGTCACTAGCTTGAGCAAGGAGTCACTCTGCTCTGCTGTAGCCTTTCAGTCAAGGCACATATGAGAAAGCAATCAGAGAACAACTAAGGAGCCACAAGGAAGAATTGATGCTTCTCATCTCTTTCCCTTCTTGTCTGTCTGTCCCTATCTGTCCCTCTCTCTGTTTCTCTCTCTGTATACATCAACAAATGCAGGATGTAAGATTCTATCAAAGGTGTCAATGTAAAGTTATATAAATATGTTTATTTAAAAGTAGACATTTTGGAGAAGTAGATGGGCACTTCTCCTGTATGCTCTGGCCAGGAATCGAACCCGGGAATCCTGCACACCAGGCCAATGACTCCTACGGGTCTACCATATCATGCTTTTTACTTAAAAAAATTCCAGTGCCATGCGGACTTTTCCTGTGTGGAACTTTCCTGGACTCCTGCTCCTTGTGACAGCTCCTAACAGACTGAACTGGGGTTGGGTTGCATTTTTCAGGGATTTGGCATGGTGATGGGGCCAACTTGGACTTGATGAACATGTTAAGGACACTACTCTTTTATGGATTCTTGCTGTATTGGCCAAGAGTTTGCTTAAAGGCATTTAATCACTGTAAAAAAAAATAGAGGACTGGATGAAGAAGATGGGGCACATATACACCGTGGTATACTATTCAGCTAGGAGAAATGATGACATTGGATCACTTACAGCGAATCAGAAAAAAACAGGACCTGCAGGATTCCATACATTGGTGGGACATAAAAGTGAGACTAAGAGGCATGGACAGGAGTGTGGTGGTTATGGGGGGTGGGGGGAGGGAAGGAGGGAGAGGGGGAGGGGGAGGGGTACAGAGAGAACTGGATGGAGGGTGGCGGAGGACGATCTCTCTTCGGGTGATGCAACAGAACTAAATGACAAGATAACCTGGAAATGTTTTCTTTGAATGTATGTACCCTGATTTATTGATGTCACCCCATTAAAATAAAAATTTATTTATAAAAAAAAAAGTAGACATTTTAGGCCTGACCTGTGGTGGTGCAGTGGATAAAGAGTCAACCTGGAGAGCTGAACCCTGGGCTAACCTGGTCAAGGCACATATGGGAGTTAATACTTTCTGCTCCTCCTCCCTTCTGTCTCCCTTCTCTATCTCCTCTCTCAAATAAATAAATAAAAATCTTTAAAAAAGTAGACATTTTATAAATTAAGAATAAAAAATCTATTAAGACTTGAATAAAAATTTTATTGCATTTTGGTAATTACATGCATATCAATTTGTTTTAGTTAATATCAAATTAAAAAGGTCAAGTTTGAAATATAGAAAAAAAGGCTTTTAGCAATAGGTAACTTTAAAAAGGCTCTTAGCAGATGTGGAGAAAAGGGAACCCTCCTGCACTGCTGGTGGGAATGCAGACTGGTGCAGTCACTGTGGAAAACAGTATGGAGATTTCTCAAGAAATTAAAAATCGAACTGCCTTTTGACCCAGCTATCCCACTGTTAGGAATATACCCCAAGAAACCATAGCACTGTTTGAAAAGAAGAAATGCACCCCCATGTTTATGGCAGCATTGTTCACAGTAATGAAGATCTGGAAACAGCCCAAGTGTCCGTCAGTGGACGAGTGGATTAAAAAAAAGCTTTGGTACATATATACTATGGAATACTACTCAGCCATAAGAAATGATGACATTGGATCATTTACAACAACATGGATGGACCTTGATAACATTATACTGAGCGAAATAAGTAAATCAGAAAAAACTAAGAACTGTATGATTCCATACAGAGGTGGGACATAAAAATGAGACTCAGAGACATGGACAAGAGTGTGGGGGTTATGGGGAGGGGGGGAGGAGAGGGAGGAGGTTGGGGAGGGGAGGGGCACAAAGAAAACCAGTTAGAAGGTGACAGAAGACAATTGGACTTTGGGTGATGGAAATGCAGCATAATCAAATGTCAAATTAACGTAGAGATGTTTTCTCTGAACATATGTACCCTGATTTATCAATGTCACCCCATTAAAATTAATTTAAGGCCCTGGCCGGTTGACTCAGCGGTAGAGCGTCGGCCTGGCGTGCGGGGGACCGGGGTTCGATTCCCGGCCAGGGCACATAGGAGAAGCGCCCATTTGCTTCTCCACCCCCCCTCCTTCCTCTCTGTCTCTCTCTTCCCCTCCCGCAGCCAAGGCTCCATTGGAGCAAAGATGGCCCGGGCGCTGGGGATGGCTCCTTGGCCTCTGCCCCAGGCGCTAGAGTGGCTCTGGTCGCGGCAGAGCAACGCCCCGGAGGGGCAGAGCATCGCCCCCTGGTGGGCAGAGCGTCGCCCCTGGTGGGCGTGCCGGGTGGATCCCTGTCGGGCATGTGTGGGAGTCTGTCTGACTGTCTCTCCCCATTTCCAGCTTCAGAAAAATACAAAAAAAAAAAAAAATTAATTAAAAAAAATTTTTTAAAAAAAGGCTCTTAGCATAAATAACTTCATTTAGCTTTTCTTCTATCTTGAACTCTAAACAACCCCAGAATTTACTTAGATCTACAACTCCCTACCCCCGGCCTGGAAGTTAGTTTCTCCAAATTGCAGATGTGTCGGGTGGGTCGTAAATCCTAGAATGTTTAGAAATGTTTTTGTTAAGCATGTGAAACATTTATCACTATTGTGTTATCATCTTCAAAGCTTATGGTCTTAGTGTGTAGAAATATTTTTTTCTTTAAATTGATCCTATAGATAAACATTGTAAGAGACAGTAAGATTTAATGAGCTTGTTAGCGAAATTAATGAATATGTTTTATTGCTTTTGTACCATGCTTTGCTGGGCTTCCCCTCCTTCCCGTACCCCAACCAGGATGCAATTTTGTCTTTAAAAGCTAGCTCCATACTGTGTTCAGAGCTGCATGATTTGAATGACTTAGGTCTCTGGGTGGTTGCCGGTTTTAAAATAAAGATTCCTTAATTTGGCTACTTAATTGTGTGGCAAAATATCTATTTCTCGCTGTTTTGATATAACAAGTTAATTTTAGTTAGCACATTTGAAAATAATTTGTTTTGATTTACATTAGTATATTTGCATTTTTTGTTGATAATATTCTCAATTCAAAAAATAAATCAATGGTTCATGTAAGCATAAAAGCAGTTATAGAAGTAGTAATGCAATACAACAATTTAAAATAATTGTATATAAGTTGAGAGCAGGCTATTGGTGTAGATATAGAATGTGAATCACCAGTGCTAAGCAGTGGTAGGGGCTAGGTCCAGGTGGGCAGAGGGGGGGAATGGGGAGGCAGGGAGACCTTGCTTGGGGATTGCACAGGGTGCAGTGTACAGATGATTTTTTGTTGTGTTGTACACTTGTAACTTGTATGGTTTTGTAAACCAGTGCCACTCCAAATAAATTCAATTAAAAAATAATTACAATGTGGAAATAAACTATTGATACACATAGTACAGGGAAAATCCTCAAAAACATTATACTGAATAAAATACAACAGATAGAATGAAGTACTTGTTATAAAAATACATTTAAATGAAGCGCTGGAACAGGTTAATCTATAGTGGTAGAAATCAAATCAGTGATTACCTGGAGTGGAGTATGTGTGGAGATTGACTGCAATAGACAAAAGGGAACTCTTGGTGATGAAAACGTTGGATGTCTTCATTTGTCAAAATGCTTTAAATTCTATACATGCAATGAGTGTATTTTATTTCAAGTAAATTATAATTCAGAATGATAATTTTAAAATTGAAAAATTAGTTTCAAATTATTTATAGTATGCTATTTACATAATGTTTTAAAAATACAAGTAATACATTTTTATAGATTCATTCTTTGCAGTACATTTATAAAATTAAGAAAGGGAATGTAAGTGTTGATGTCGAGTTGTGATTTCCTCTGACATTGGAAAAATGTAGGTAGGGAGGCAGATTATCATGGAACCAGGGATCCACAAGGGTTTCAAATGCATTTGTAAATTTTGTTTTAAAATTTAAAGCATATGTGGCAGCAAAGATTGTTAAAATTAAGCAATAAGTAAAAAATATTTATGATATTAAAAAATAGTGCTAAGTGACTTTGCAAGGATGTTTTATAAGCAACCACAACAGAAAGTGCCAGTAGTGAGTACCCCCTCTGCAAATGTTATTTGCTTTAAATAGCTCTCTGATTTAATTAAGAATTTTTCTAAAATTTGGATTTCAAGTTCAAGATCTAGCTTTAGTTATCTAGTAATATTTTGCCTGAATTGTGGGAGAAAGTAGAACAAGGGATGGATATTAACTATAAGAGGTAAGGATCAATATTACTGTGGCCCTTAGGGTTTTCTTCCACAAGGTTACCCTGTACTCTATCTATAAACCACTGCTTTCCTACAAACTACAATTTTGGATGGCTACTGCTAAATGTGTTCTGAAGCAGATGCTTCTGATTCCTTAGTCTCTAGAAGTTCTCCAGAAAAGAACTGGTTTGATAAATCCTGATTTTTACCATTGCATCTGAGAGAATTAACATAGCTTCCTAGTGTATTTCTGAAAAATCTGGTGTGTTGTAAATGCCTCTTCACTGCCTTGCTTCAGATCTCAGCTGCAGAGCACCCTAACTAAGCCTCTCTGGAAAGGGAGATTTTAGCAGAAGCATTTCTCCATTAGCGGTATGCATGCTTTTCCATACACTCCCTTTCTAGTGCTGTTATCATTGTTTGCTGTTCTTCTTTGGTCTATATCCAAGAATCTGCATCTTTCTCTGAATGTTTGTAACTGTTCCCATTGGACATCTATCTTCTTTTTCAGATGACCACCAGATATAGTATTTTACAAACATTTCTAAGAAAATAACGGTTCCTCTTGTCCAAGGCACATTTATTTTCTTTTCTGTACTTATCTGTGATTTCTGACCTAAATACTGCTTTTTATTGCTTACCAGGAAGGGCAGAAGTACAACCAAATTATAGGCAAGCAGGCCATTTCCATAAGTCTTGACTTGGCTGGTAGTGTAGACAGTCCTTGTGATTCCCAATATCCTGGCCCACTGTTTTATTTTGCTTTTTTGTTTGTTTGTTTGTTTTTTTGTGTGTGACAGAGTCAGAGAGAGGGACAGATAGAAACAGATAGGCAGGAAGGGAGAGAGATGAAAAGCATCAATTCTTTGTTGCAGCATCTTAGTTGTTCACTGACTGCTTCCTCATATGTGCCTTGACTGGGGAGCTATAGCAGAGTGAATGACCCCTAGCTCTAGCCAACAACCTTGGGCTTAAGCCAGCGACTTGGGTCATGTCTATGATCCCATGCTCAAGCCAGCGACTCTGTACTCAAGCTAGTGAGCCCCCACTCAAGCTGGATGAGCCCTCGCTCAAGCCGGTGACCTCGGGGTTTCGAATCTGGGTTCTCCATGTCCCAGTCTGATGTTCCATCCACTGCACCAGTGCCTGGCCAGGCCCCACTGTTTTATTCTATCATAGGTATTCACTTCATAGCCCAGGACAGAAGGCATTTTTACACCAGACTTCAGTATTGCAAAGACTAGTCCTCAGGACTAGCTTTTTTTATTTGTCTCCTTCACACATGGTTCAAGATCATCCTCTCATTCCCAGTCATATTCTCAACCATACTTGCTTACTGTGGTAGAATTCCTATTCCTGTGCTCTGTGAACCCCTCTAATGCCTCCAGGTGGAATGGAGAAATGCAGTGGCAGTACTTTTTCTGTGTTTCTGAAAATATATCTCTTTGCTATCAGGATTCTCTGCTCATCTCTCTCTGCACTCCAAGATCCTCCATGCTTGTTTCACCCATACTACTTCATATACTGGTTCTCCATTGTATAGAATGCAGGAGAAAACCGAGAGAGTATGCTCTGCTTGTGAAGAGTTCTAGGATATAACAGTTTGCAATGGCTTCAGTTTAGAAGTCTTAAATAGTTTGGTTAGGATAAGCACCCCCTGCAACATAAGAAATCATGTTTAGAGGATGAGCACTGGCATGAAGGAGACTAACAACTATTGGTACCATGACATGAAGCTTGATGCCAACAAATTTGAAGGAATTATTCAGACCTAGTACTGTCAACTCCACTTCCTCAGGGGCACTGATCTTAAAGCTTAGATCTAGAGTGTTTTATAGGCTCCATATATATCCCAGTTTAATCTTAAAATGCTTAAAATCCAGTCTTTCTATTGGCTTGGGTCACCGTACTTTTAATCTATCAGAGGACAACTCTGAGGCTGTCTACAAATTTCTACACCCATGAACAAATGTGTTACAAGTTTTTAGTCTTATATTTACATAACATCTTAATTAATGCCAGTGTAGAATCAGGTGAAGGTTTGAAGTGGGGGCCTGATAATAGCTCATAGAATAGTTAAGTACTGTTAGACACACTTTTCAAGTTCTCCGTTTTCCTGAAGTAAGAAGTCTCTGGATCCAAGTTATATCTGTTTCTCTAAGTCTGTATTACCATATTCTAGAACCATTCCTGATCCCTCAGCCATAAACCTCCATATCCAGGGACTCTTTATGGGCTTTGTACTATCCCTGGGTTGACTGAAAAAGTGCCAGTTCTAAACCTGAGACCATGGCATACAATGAAATACACTTGTACAAATTATATTTGTCTGTAAGGGGAAAAGGGAGGTGGCCATGGACCTTTATTGTATATTCTGATTGCTTCACTCATAATAACCCTGAGATCTCCATTGTTCCTGAAGTAGTCTGAAGATGTCCTCCTTCCTAGAACCAACCTATAAGAAACAAAGGTATAAATAAAGCCAAATGGGAAACAGGATCATGCTTGGAACTCTCTGGACAGAGAACAAACAATACCTGGCATGGGCTAGAGTTAAAGGAGGGGAAGGAAAAGTCGGGTGAAATTATGGAAGGAAGTTGGCAGGTGCAGGATTTCTGTGTGGCACAACCAGTTTCTCTTTATCCTTTTCCTAGAAGCAGGGTTTGATGCCAAGGCTGCTGAGTCTTTCTCCACAAATAAAAGGAGAAGAAGCTGAATGATGCCTCCATTTCAGATTCTTGGGGAAAGCCAACACGATGGCCTTCATCTCTCTGCTCCTGATGGGCATTCTGTTCCCTGCCCTCCAGGCTAAGCAATTTACAAAATGTGAGCTGTCCCAGGTGCTGAAAGGCATGGATGGTTATGGAGGCATCACTTTACCTGAATGTGAGTTTTCTGCTGCCTTGCTTTATCTGTTTTTTCATTTGCTTCTCTACTCCACCTTCCTTTCCCTCCCCCTTTCATCTCCTCTTTCATTCAATTAGGTAATAATCCTCTTATCATCTCTGTTATTCCGTTTACCCTTTTAATACATTTATCCTTCTATTTTTTCTTTCTCACATTGTCTGAACTTTTTTGAAACTCTTCTTTTTCTCTTATCATGATACTCTGTGCTTTGCCATATTTGAAGATTTGCTAGAGATTCTTTTTCTCTCTAGGAATACAGCTGCTCATTGATGCTGTGTCTGGACATCTCTGTGATAATTTCTCTTCTTCCCCAGGGATCTGTACTATATTTCACAGCAGTGGTTATGACACACAAACCATAGTCAATAACAATGGCAGAACAGAATATGGACTCTTCCAGATCAATAATAAACTTTGGTGCAAGGACAATGAGATACTTCAGTCAAGGAACATCTGTGACATCTCCTGTGATAGTGAGTAGCTTCTTTTACCCTGTTTCTCTGTTTTTCTGGAGCCCACCCTGGGATAATCCCCACTGTCTTGGATGCCACATGAACTGTGGGACTTGAGTTGACAGTGCTGAGTAAGAGGCTGCTAGAGTTTTTCATGATCCCCAAATCCCCAAACAGTCTCCTGAAGTTCATAGGTAGATGATCTGAGCTGACTGGGAGTCTTGAAGTCTGATACCCTGCATTTTTGGAGTAAGTCAGTTGATGAAGTTGATAATTCCTCCAGAGATACCTCTTACTGAGTGTGAGGCATTACTCTGTTGGCTTTCTTATATAGAAAGGCAACAGGCATAAGCCTCCAGTTCATAGAAGAACCAGACCTCCTAGATACAAGAAAGAGGAAAACTTTTTACCTTTTTTGATAATACTTATCTCTCTCACTTTGTTCCCTGTAACTACTGCCAGAATTTTTGGATGATGACCTTACTGATGACATGATGTGTGCCAAGAAGATCCTGGAGAATGAAGGAATTGATTACTGGTGGGTCCCCATTCTATTCCACTTTTCCCTTTCCTTCCTTCTTCTCACCTCTTTAGCTCCAGCACCACTTTCCTGCTTTTCATCTTTTGGTCATTTAATCTAGAATATAGTCTCCAAAAGTAACACTCATTGAACAGATTCAGTACTCCAAATTTTAGACCTCTCTCATTCTACTGCTGCTTGGCAGTTACCTCAGTAAGGGTTCCCTAAAAGAAGGCTGAGACCCAGCCTCCTTTCACTTAGATTTGGACATTTAATTCTACTTCTATAGTCCTAGATGCTAAAATGAATCTTTAGTACCAATGTACATCTTTTCTAGCCTGACTTTTTTTTTTTTTTTTAGTTTTTTTAGTTTAAAAAAAAGTTACTCTACTAGGTGGCTCATCTGGCTGTGAAAGTCTTTCTGTAATTTTCATCCCTCTGTTTGACCTTGGCCCTCCTGGGGATAAAGCTAGATGGAAGTTTGAGCTAAGATTCAATCAGCCAACTTGCCCTGTCTTCTCTTCCCTGTCAGGTTGGCCCACAAACCACTCTGCTCTGAGAAGCTGGAACAGTGGCTCTGCGAGGCGTGAGTGCCGCTGTCCTTGCTGCTCCTGCCCTTTCTATGGTCCTGGAACTCCTCTTCCCCAAAGATACCTCAGTTTGATTCTTTCTACTCCCTTGAAGCTAATTTACCTTTGAGACCTGGGCCCTGTAGTAACACCACTGGACACTTGAGGACTGTTCTCCAGGGGTGCGTGACTGGTACACTGTACTTTTATCCCATGCTCAGTGCCCCTGCTGGCACTTTTACAACAACAATGGATCCTACCTCTGTCTTAAATAAAGGGCCTGGTTTTGAGTGGCTGGTTGTATTTTCTTCCTGGAGGGAGAGGGAGAAAATAGGGTGAGTGAATAGACACTGAAACCATAGATCATAGCCACCTTCCATCTCTACTGAAGAGGAATAGGCTGGGCTTATAACAGAAAGATGGATTCACTTTCTATGTCTATTATAGTCAACAAACTTCTATGAATCACCTAGCATATTCAAGGAACTATAGAAAAGATACAAAATTGGCTAAAAAGACTAGTAAGAGAGGTGAGATAAACATTAATAAATAATTATATACAAAGAATAGTATCATAAACATCTTAGGAGAAGTTAAAAATGTGCCCTGAGCATTCATAGGATAAAGATTATTTATATTTGGGTGTGTGTGCATGGGGAAAAAGGATAAAGGAAGGATTTGTGAAAGGAGTGGCATTTGAGTTGGCTTTGAAGAGTGGGTGGGATTTTGACAGGTGGAGATGTGGGGAGGGAAAAAGACAGCAAGGCAGGGGCTCCAGGATTCTGAATGGGTGACTGGAAGGGCTTGAGGGATTTCTTTACCTTTGAAATAAGGAAATCCTCTTCACAAAGAGCTGACAGGAACTCTCTTGAAGATTCTGGACACTTGGGGCCCTTTGGTTTGGACCCTGCTCACCATTACACCTCCTTCCTGCTTCACTTGTTTTCTTTTCTTTTTCTTTTTTTTGGACAGAGACAGAGAGAGACTCAGAGAGAGGGACAGATAAGGACAGACAGGCAGGATTGAAGAGAGATGAGACACATCAATTCTTCATTTCAGCTTCATTAGTTGTTCACTGACTGCTTTCTCATATGTGCCTTGACCGGCAGGCTACAGCAGAGCGAGTGACCTCTTGCACAAGCCAGCAACCTGGGCTTCAAGCCAGCGACCTTTGGGCTCAAGTCAGCGACTATGGGGTTGTGTCTATGATTTCATGCTCAAGCTGGTGAGCCTGCGCTCAAGTCAGTGACCTCAGGTTTCAAACCTGGGTCCTCTGCATCCCAGTCCGATGCTCTGTTCACTGCACCACCACCTGGTCAGGCTGCTTCACTTTTTAAAAGAAGGGTTGTTATAAAACTTTATTTATTCTAATGATTATGAGGAATGTGAAAGAAGGAAAATCAGGAGATTTGAGTCCTAACATCTGTTTCTGCTACTTCAAATCCGGACAGGTCATCTCTGTCCTCTGTACCTCAATTTTCTCTTCTTAAAATGGTGTGATTTTTTTATAGCAAGAGAGAGAGAGAGATAGAAAGAGAGGAAGGGAGAGAGATGAGAAGCATCAAATTATAGTTGCATCACTTTGGTTGTTCATTGATTGCTTCTTATACATGCCTTGATGATAAGAGGCTCCAGTTGAGCCAGTGACCCCTTGCTCAAGCCAGTGACATTGGGCTCAAGCCAGCAACCTTTGGGTGCAAGCCAGTGACCCCACATTCATGTCAGTGACCTCACACTCAAGCCGCAACCCCTAGTTCAAGCTGGTGAACCCACGCTCTGTCGCGGTCCAGCCATGACGAGTCTATTATGGGGTCTTTGAATGGGAAAAGGTATGGAATTAAATAAATGATAGTCAGAGACTTAAAGACATATACATACAGATGGTGGGTTCAGGAGGATGGCACGGCGAACAGTCTCTACTGCTCCTAAGCCAATGCAATGGCCGCTCCCCAAAGAGTATCAGTTTTTATTCAGGGAAAAAACGTGGTCCATTAGCAATTCAGTTGTTTCCAAGACAACTCAAAGACAACCCCCACCATACCATTCAAATCTAACTTTACACCAATAAGAAACTAGCTTCCAGCCTCTTCCGGAGAACATGGGTGGGACAAGCAAGAATCAGGTATAGCTCTTTGTTAACTAGGCAGGTGAGGTGGGGGGTTGGGCCCAGCATCTTTGTCCCCAAGATATCCAGATTGTAAAAATACCCTGTTTATATTTCAGTCCCCAACAACGCTCAAGCTGTTGACCTCAGGGTTTTGAACCTGAAACCTCACTGTCCCAGGTGATGCTCTATTCACTGTGCCACTACCAGTCAGGAAAAATGAAGGTTTTGATCTAGGTGATTTTTCAGAGATTCTTCTTGCATTGACAATCCAGCATTCCAACACTCCAATTTAATTGATCACATTTCTGAATTAGCTATTTTCTATTTCCTGTCTTTTTCTTCCTGCTTGCCTAAGATGTCTAATATAGCTAATCATACTGTTCCCACCCCTATACCTACTAGGATTTTAAGCAATTTGATCTTAACTTCTCTTGTCTCAGAGACTAGCAGCTTCCAAATGAGGTCCTCATGTCTTGCTTAGGAACCTATAGGTCCAGGAAAGGGGTGGAGAAATCATCCTTCCTCTATATTTAATGAAAACAAACTCTCAGGAAATAATTTTATATTTATTGTATAATTTTAGTAAGAATTTAAACACAATGTGATACATCTTCCAGCATGTTATTCACCTCTTAATTATAGGACAAAAATCTTTTCCCCAGGTCTGCAGGGTTTTAGGAGTAACTCCTATGGATGGGTGTGTGGTGAGAGCAGGATTGAACGTACATTCCTTGCATTGAGCTCACATATCTACTTACATATTACCCTGCCTCAGTTACACCATCAGGGAGCCATATGCTTTGGAAAATATAAGGGACTAGCTTCATCAAATGGCCACTGAAGAAATGCAATTGAAATTGAGGCTGTTTGGCTCAGCCCCATAGCCCCATCCTACAGAGAGAAGGTCAGGAAATTTTATCTGTGGGTATACAGTACCATAATTCAGGCCACAATCTTCAGAGACCTTTGCTGAAAGAAACTGACAGTAAGTTTATTTGCAGGGGAGTCTTAGTTTGAGTGTCAGAGGATTACAGACAGAGATCAGCCAAGGAGTTGGCATGGAGGTAGTACTGACCGATGCCTTTAGGTAGAAGCAGGAAAGAAACTGCTATTGTTCTCTTCCTGAGAACTTTTTATGGGAGCTGAATGAGAGGTGCGATGGCAGCTGAACATTTGTTCCACTCTCGTCAACCTCTTCTCGTTCCTGGGATGCCTTGAAGCAGGCAGGAAGCTGAAGTGGTCCAGGTGAAGGGGGCTGTCATGGTGTGCACCACTCAGAGCTCTGTGTGAGGGGGGCTCAGGGCAGTGCCCCAAAATGTGGATTCTTTTTCTCTCCCAATTTTTCCTCCCTGCTACTTTTCTCTGCTATCTATATTGTTGTGAAGGCAGGAATTTTACTGGGTAAAATGAAATGTTCCTTTGAATATGTTCCCTTTTTCACTTTCCTTTCTTTTTCATTTATTTGTCCCCCCCCCCCTCAATTATCTAACACTATTTGAAAACCTATTAGGTGACAGGACTATTCTAAACACTGAGGAAACAGAAGCTACTAGACAGGAGCTTTGCTCTCAAGACTTACACATTAAAGGAGAATATTCATCTCTTCCCATTTTCTAGGATCATCTCAGAGGAAGAACTCTTTAGAAGGACCCATCATTCATTCCTTAATTTGTCAACAAATAGTTACTGAAGATGTGTTATTTACTAGGCTTTGTTTTAGATGTTACTTGTTGAGAACAAGGACAGGAGGAGACACTTATTTTGTTTTATTTCTTCCTAAGTTATTATGGAGTTATAGATCTTGACGGGAATTGTTTAGGGTGAGAACAAAGGAGAAGTTGGGTCTCACAGTACCAAAATGGGACTCTCTCAAATGCAGTGGGATATTTGCTAGTGGTCAAATAGGCTGATTTATACTTTGGGCATAGACAAAAGTAAAAGAACAAAGGAGAGGCAGAAAGGGGAGGGGTAAAAAGGACAAGAAATGAGAGGGAAAAGCCATAGTTGTAGAAACGGCTGGTGAAACTGTGAGGATTTCCAGTGTGGCGGCTGGGCCCCCTGTGGGTGGGTGTCATCTGGTCTGCGAAGTTCCCCGAACTTGACTGGGGAGGAGCACCGGGATCGAAAGGACTAAGGCTTCTGCTTTGGGAAAGACCGAATGTTGAAATAGCTGAGTGGTGATAACTCTTCTTGCCTCCTCATCTTTCCCATGACTTTTTCTCCTGATGAGGCAGTGGAGCCTGGGTTAGAAGGTAAGCCTGGGCTTCCTGGCCAGCATCCTCCTCAGAGCTGCCTTCACCTCCTTATTCTTCAGACTGTAGATGAGGGGGTTTAACAGAGGGGTCACCACACTGTACTGCATGGAGAGTACTTGCTCCAGGACTGAGCCAGATGCTGTAGTCATGTACCTGGAAGGCAGTTGCACAAAGGGACAAACTGAGCTCAGGACAATGGCCACAGTACTATTGGCAATGACGGTCTATCCCATTTCAGAGACTCTGCAAAGAGCGTCCTCTGAGCTGAGCCGACCAACACTGGCAGCAGCACCTAGAAATGAGTGTATGGTCAGTGAGAAGTCAGGCATTTCTGCCCTCACATGCCTCCAAACGCAAGTGATCTTATGCAGAACATTATAAGAGCTGCCTTGGGGAACAGGACGTTTAGCAGCAGCAGATCCAGTACTGCAGGTTAGAGGAGAACTAATAATCCATACATTTCTGTAGCTCTTCTCACTCTTTAAACTGTCTTTCTTTAACAGCTGTGATGATAATATAAGGAATTTTGATTTTCTTTCTTTTTTTTTTTTTTTAAATACTTTATTTATTGATTTTACAGAGACAGGAGAGAAAGGGGAGCGTGGATTGGGAAGTATCAACTCATAGGTGCTTCATGTTAGTTGTTCATTGCTCGCTTGTTGTATGTGCCTTGGCCAGGGCAGCCCAGGGTTTCAAACCGGCAACCTTGGCATTCCAAGCCAAAGGTTTATCCACTGCGCCACCACAGGCCAGGCTGATTTTCTTTTTTCTATATATTTAACCACATGTTCTCATCCTGTGATCATTGTTTCTTACAAAACTGTATGCTTAGCTATTTTTACAATGCTCAGTGGAACAAGCATTTTGTCTTTTTAAATTCATTTTTCTCTGGCTTAAAAAAGAAGCAATGCTTGGTAAATAAAATAGAGGATAAAAATGTGCTAAGCACAATATATGAACCCAAAATAATAAGATTCAGATTCTGGATGCATCTCATTAAATGCCACTGGGAGTATTTCCCAAAGAAGCATTACTTTTTTTTTTTTTTAAGCAATGGTACCATCATCATTGAAGTGTTCTTTGTGAGTTCTGGTGTGCTTGGTTATAAAGGATATTTGTTTAGCTGTAGTTTTTCATTCATCTAATTTATCTCTCCTAATATTTTGGTCAGGTAGGTAGGAGAAAGCTTGTTGTTTCCTTATGGTATATGAAGAAATGGAGAGAGAGAATGATGAAGAGATTTGTCCACAGTTTCAGGTGAGGCCTCCCATTCTTTTTGTTTGTTTGTTTGTTTGTTTTTTGTGACAGAGACAGAGAGACTGAGAGAGAAAGACAGATAGAGACAGACAGACAGGAAGGGAGAGAGATGAGAAGCGTCAATTCTTCATTGTGGCATCTTAGTTCATTGATTGCTTTCTCAGATGTGCCTTGACTGGGGTGCTACAGCAGAGCAAGTGACCCCTTGCTCAAGCCAGTGACCTTGGGCTCAAGCTAGTGACCTTGGACTTCAAGCCAGTGACCTTTGGGCTCAAGCCAGCGACCATGGGGTCATGTCTTTGATCCCATGCTCAAGCCAGCAACCCTGCGCTCAAGCTAGTGAGCCCGTGCTTGAGCTGGATGAGACTGCGCTCAAGCTGGTAGCCTCAGAGTTTTGAACCTGGGTCCTTAGTGTCCCAGTCCAATGCTCTATCCACTGTGCTACCACCTGGTCCTGGTCAGGCTCTCCTAGACCATTCTTTATCATCCATTCCCACCCCTGGCTTCTCTCCAAGTCACATGCAGGTGAGAAAGTGAGGAGCAATTTGTGCAAATCCATCTGCATTTTACTAATAGAGAGCACAAGCCATAATGATTGTGTCTTCTGGGAGCAAGGACTCTTCAGTTGGAGCTGTTTATGTCTGAGAGAGGCATGGGAAGAAATAATATGAAGTTTTAAGTCAGTAAGACTTGTTTTAAATTATGACTCTATTACTAGCTTGACTGGGATTCTTGAGAAATTACCTGGTTACTCCTGAACCTCAAGTTCCTTACCTGAAAAGGGGAATAATATTTCTCTTGTAGGATGATACATACCAAAATCAATTATGTAAAGTCTGGGGTCTTGTAGGTGCCTAATGAATAACTATAACATAAGTAAGCTTTGGGGGCATGACATTCCAGCAAGCAAGAAAGATGGGATCTGTTTCAAGGATGATATGTTTTATTTTTTGTCTTGCACTGAATAAAAATCTACTAAAAGGCTCCCTGATTTCCTTTTGAGAACTACTAAGTCACAAGTTAATGAAAGTAGGAACATTTTTAGTTCTTGTATAAGCCCATTTTTTCAGAGTAGACCTTTGAGGCCTCAAAAATAAAATGGCTATTTTGTAATTCACAGTGAGTCCCCAGCAGAGCCAGAAGCAGAACCTGGCTTTCCAAATCCCATCACAATTACAGTCCTCCTGCTTTGCAACATTCTGTCCTGCAGACCAAGGCCACTTCAGGGTGAGGAATATCCTACATTTACATTCAGGAGGTATAATATGACATACCTGAACATTCCTGAGCCATAAAAGATGGTGACCACAAGGACATGAGAAGAGCAGGTGGAGAAGATCTTGCTCCGACCCATAGCAGAGTTGATCCCCAGGGCTGTCATGATGATACGGGTGTAGGAACCCAGCAACAAGACAAGGGTGCTGAAGCCCAGGACCACCACGGTTGTCAAGATGGAGGCAACGCTAACGTGGGTATCAGAACAGGCCAGCAGGAGCACTGGAGGAAGCTCACAGACAAAACTGCGGATAAGATTGGGTCCACAGAAGTGCTGTTGAGCCAGGAAAAGGGTATTAACTAGGCCAGTCCCAATTCCTATGGCCCAAGATGCTTCTACCAGGCCAGTACATACCTTCCTGTTCATAGCCACCATGTACAACAGAGGGTGACACACAGCCTGGAACCGGTCATAGGCCATGACTGAAAGGAGGCAAGCTTCAGTGGCTCCAGAAAATAAGACCAAGGAAATCTGGGTGAAACATTCAGGAAAGGATATAGTCTTCCACTTGGAAAGAAGGTTCTCTAGCAGTTTAGGCACAATGATTGAGGAATAGAAAGCATCCAGGAAGGAGAGGTGACTCAGGAAGAAGTACATGGGGGTGTGGAGATGGGAATCAGCTCTGATCACCAGCATCATCAGCAGGTTCTCCGTGAGGATCAGGAGGTAAATAATTAGGAACAGTACAAAGAGTGCTACCCTGATCTGAGGGTTGTTGGATAGTCCTAGGAGAACAAACTCAGTGACTGTGGTTACGTTGCCAATTTCCATGGAGCAGTCAGGTTTTCCTTTAGAGGCACAGGAATGAAAAAGAATGCTCAAATGGTTTATCAGTCTCAGAACATGCCCAGGGATGAGGCATTGTGTGTAAAGCTTCACGGCTGACCCACAACAGGTCATGCAGCAAAGGCAGCCCTGACATGTCAGTAACCTATTGGCCAAGGTGGAGAGGTGGGAAGGAAGAGTGTAGAGAATCAGACCTAGGAGGGAAAGAGAAGAGAACAGAGATTATCCAGATTGGAAAAGGAAAGGAAGGGAGTTGGGAACAGATGCCAGAGCACTGAGAAGTGCTGTTCTCCAGTTCCAAAAGGAACTGAGTTCAAACCACAGGTGGGCTGACTGGCAGAATGAGTAATAAATGCTTTGGTTGACCATCTGGCTGACAGACCATGATGAATGAATGAATGATAAGGGTATTGTGACATTTGATGATAGTATAAGACCTTTCTCTGCCACTGTAAATTTGTGAGTTAAAAAACAACAATAAGCCTGACCAGGTGGTGGCGCAGTGGATAGAGCATCGGACTGGGATGTTGAGGACCCAGGTTTGAGACCCCGAGGTCTCCAGCTTGAGCGCGGGCTCATCTGGTTTGAGCAAAGCTCACCAGCTTGGACCCAAGGTCGCTGGCTTGAGCAAGGGGTTACTTGGTCTGCTGAAGACTCATAGTCAAGGCACATATGAGAAAGCAATCAATGAACAACTTAGATGTCGCAATGCACAATAAAAAACTAATGATTGATGCTTCTCATCTCTCTCCATTCTTGTCTGTCCCCGTCTATCTCTCTCTCTCTCTCTGAAAAAACAAAAACAAAAACGAAAACAAAATAATTTCATTAAAAAAGAAATAGTCTGAGAAAACTATACAGTTTCTGAAGATAATTTCATTTGAGAAGTCCTAAAGATTGAGGAATGATATTCCGTGGGTATTTCTGATACTAAGTGGAAACTCCTCCCCTCCTGTGTCAACCCAAGCAGAAGTGGCACACAGGGTGCTTTTTGGTTTCATGGAAGCCAGGCAGGAGGAAGTCCTCAAAATGGAAGTAAGGGCTGTACATATGAGTTACCCCGAGGCCTTCCCATTCCAGAGTTTCTGTGAATCAGTAATGTCCACTGTTTGCACTATAATCTCAGGATTTAACATAAGAGTCTATGAAGATTGAGTTATTCTCTGAATTGGTACCAAGATATTTAAATAAAACCAAGTCAATCTTGAACCATCTTCTCCATATCACAGTGATGGTAAAAGAAAGAGAGAGAGAGAGAGAGAGAGAGAGAGAGAGAGAGCAAAGACACCCCAAACACAAACATCTGGTAAAATAGACAGTTATAGGGTTTGGTCTAGACCAGAGGAAGGCAAACTGGTTACTTGTTTCCTCTTGATAGGTAACCCAGGAAGATGATAAATGAGGATTCGATTTCTAATCATGGCTTGTATACTCACAGGTTCCCAGAGAGGATGTTTTTAGGAGAAGATGGGTTTGAATGAGAAGGAGATTTGTCTTCACCTGGGCTCTCTAGGCCAACAAGAGATGTTCTCAGTGGAGCATGCCTGAACGGAATCTGTTTCAACACTGGAGCAAAAGCCCCAGATATGGTTAGAGCTCTGTGACTTCACTGACGTTGTTCTTCTTTTAGAAGATGCATAGGTAGAACTTCTGAGCAGGGAAATACCCCTGCAGTCTTTCTGTTCAAAGGAAAGCCTTTTTGACTCTGCTGTCCAAATAACAACGGCCACAGGGACTTGATCCCAGGTGGACCTGGGAGAGTGAGGGAGGTCCCTGGAGAAGCCCTTAAGCAGGAGGCCTGCTTGGAATCTGAATGAGTTCTCTAGGGCCAACTATTTCTACTCTGTATCACTCTTGTTTCAGTGAGCTGCATCATGTAAGAAGGGCCCAGGGTGGCCAATAATTTCTAAAGATAAAAATACAGAGTTCTAAGGTTTTCTAGTTTGAAAGGTTGGAATTCCCTCCCTCCCTGCTTGCCTGCCTTTCTCTCTTCCTCTCTCCCTGAATCCCTCTGCCCTTCTCTTCCTTCCCATTTTCTTATGTTTTAAACTTATATTTGTGATTATAAAAAGACAATAATGATAAAAGGCAAAAATGAAAAAACATACTGAAGATATTTTAAAAAATAAAAAGTGATTAGAGCTATATTAATGATAAAAGAATAAAAATGTATCATGTTATCCAAAATTAATTATTTTATTTGTTGCAATTCAAATAAAATCCAAATAGCTAAAAGAACTTCAAAACAAAATTTTAGCTGTGGTAAATACTTTTTATTATGGCTCCTGGTTGAAGGCTGAGACTTTTCCAACATGGCTCAAGACAACTCTACAAACACAATGACTCATAGACGAAGCTGCACAAAATTTACAGATGATAATTCAGATTTGGTTTTTGAGTGGAAGAACTAGGCACTCGGTCCAGAAAAGATCAAAACCTGAGGAAGACTTAGAAGCAAGCCAAGACAAAGATTACCCTGTAGAGAAGATTCAAAATAGAGTAGACACTGTCATATCAGCTACACTTCCTCCCAATTACATACCCTCATCACTGCATTTGTGAACAACCCTTATCTTGGGATTGATTCCAGAGAGCAACTTGCTAAGGAAATTGGAATTCCAGAGTCAAAATTTCAAGTTTGGTTTCAAAATCAAAGATCTAGATCCCATGTCCAGAGATAGAAAGAACCTGGACCCTTTAGAACAGAAATGAGACCAAGCTCAAGATCTCTGACACAAGAGAGTTCAAGGTACAGAAAGTACACAGGATGGCACCAATCTCATTAACAACAGTCTTATTTCTCTGGACCAGAACAGGATGGATCAAGAGACAAATCAGTGTGTTTGATTCATCAGCCAGGGCTCCAAATCTTTCTCACTTTTCCTGGGAACATACTCTTCTGAACATACCTTCAGCTTCTCCAGATGCTGAGCCTTCTGGAGATGGCAAACAGGACTTCAGGAGGCAGACAGATACAAGGCACCACACAGCTCTACTGACTAAAGCTGGCTCCACAGTTCAGCAGAAATCAAGGACCATGAAAAGAAACTTGTTCATATCGTTTTTAAGTAATAGTAGTATTGATGAATTCAGGCAGAAATTATCAATAGATGTGCGATATTATGATTTTTAAGAAATATATATTTGCTCTTCATTGAAGGAGCTCCTAATGCTTTTGGAATTTCCTATGATGATAGCACGGGAAATTCCAAAACAAATAAAGTGTTACTTGTTATTTTAATGAGTGACTTTTGGAAAGCATCTAGGTATGGAGGCTGGTAGCCAGAACCAACCACATATTAGAGGGTTGGGACTTTCAACACCATTCTTGAAACTCCAGAGAAGGGAAAGGGGTGGGAGGTTAAATCAAGCACCAATGACCAATGATTTAATCAACCTTGCCTGTGTAGTGAAGCCACCATGAAACCCAAAAGGATGGGGTTCAGAGAGCTTTTGGGTTGGGGAACACATGGCGATCGGAGGAGAAGAGCGTGATGACCTGGAGAGGAGAGGTCGGGGAAGCTCTGAGCCGCTCCCACATACCTTTCCCCATGCATCTTTTCATCTGGCTGTTGATTCAATCCTTTCATTTTCTTTGTAATGAATTAGTAACCTAGTGAGTAAATGAGTTTCCTGAGTTCTGTGAGTTGTTCTTGCAAATTAGTAGAATCCAAGGAAGGGGTCATGGGAACCCCTGACTTACAGTTTGTGTCTAAGATTGTCATTTTTCCCAAGAGGAAAAAGCATTGTTTTTTGTTTTTTTGACAGAGACAGAGAGAAGGACAGATAGGAACAGACAGACAGGAAGAGAGAGAGAGATAAAAAACATCACTTCTTCATTGCAGCTCCTTAGTTGTTTATTGATTGTGTTCTCTTATGTACCTTGACTGGAAGGCTACAGCAGAGCAAATGACCCCTTGCTCAAGCCAGCAACCTTGGGCTTTAAGCCAGCGACCACGGAGTCATATCTATGATTCCTTGCTCAAGCCTGTGATACCATGCTCAAGCTGGTGAGCCAGCGCTCAAGTTGGCGACCTCGGGGTTTCAAACCTGGGTCTTCTGCATCCCAGTCTGACTTTATCCACTGCACCATTACCTGGTCAGGCTATCAATGTTTATCATTATTATTCTTTTAGGATTTAATAAACTTTATTTTCAAATACTTATTTTAGAAATAACTACTAATTATAGAAAAACTGAAAAGATAGTATGCATCTAGTTTTACCTAGAAATATCTTACATTAATATATTTGTTAGAATTAATGAACCAATATTAATATTTTTTGGATTCATTTTTTAATGGCTGTGTTCAGTACAAACCAGAGTGTTTAAATTCACAAGTTTTATTAATCTTGGATGTTTTTATATTACTAGTATGAGTATCAGTTTCATTAACACATACCACTTTCAGCAGACAGGTGGATTATTTTCTAGCTGTTATAAATAGTAAGGTAGGGTGTCCTGTAGAAGTGCTTAGTTATTTGGTGAGTTATTTACAGTTTTTCATTTTCTGCCATTTCTTGTTGGTGAACTATTTCCTGTGCTGCTTGCTGCATTTTTTTGAGCTTTTCCAGAGTCATAGATTTTAAGGGTAAAAGTTTGGGTTTAGACAGCACCATTGTGGTTATATCTCCCGCAGATACCTGTCCTTATTTTGGAAGAACTTCCCAGAACATGGACCTCACTTCTGTTATATCTGAATTGTGGGCTATAGTTTTGCAGATGCTTCTTTTCCCAGTTGGCTCCAATACTAATATATTATTAACTAATACTCATAATTTTAAATTCAGATTCTTTTTAGCTCTTGCCTAATGTTTTTCTGTTATTGTTCCAGGAGTCTATGTAGAATAATACCACATTGTATTGAGTTTGTCATGTTGTCAAAAAACCCACTTGGCTGAGATAGTTTCTCAGACTTTCCCTGTTTGTAATGACCTTGACAGTTATGAGTAGTATTTATTGGTCAGATATTTGGAAGAATGTTCTTAAGTTTGAGCTTGTTTGAAGTTTTCCTCATGATTAGACTAGGGTTATATGTTTTTATGACAGAGGTAAAGTATCCATTTTCATCGTATATCAACAGTAAATACTGTCAACATAAATGATCACTGTTGAAGGTTACCTTAGTCACATATCTCAGGTAGTGTTTGTTAGATTTATCCACTGTAAAGTTACTCTTTTTCCTCCACCTTGGCTTTTATTTTAATACTGTATTCTTTGGAAAGAAGTTATTAAGTGCAGCTCACAATTATGGATTGAGGAGTTAGTTATTCTCTACCACTTTGAGGGTGGATAAGCTACATAAACTATTTGAAATTCTTCTGCATGGGAGATTAGTTTCTTCTCTCCCATTTATCTATCTGTTCAATTCTTTTTTGTTTTAAATTTTTATTAATGTTAATGGGGTGACATTAATAAATCAGGGTACATATATTCAAAGAAAACATGTCCAGGTTATCTTGTCATTCAATTATGTTGCATACCCATTGCCCAGAGTCAGATTGTCCTCCATCACTCTCTATCTAGTTTTCTTTGTGCCCCTCCCCCTCCTTCCCCTCTCCCTCCTTCCCTCCCGCGTACTCCCTCCCCCACCCCTGGTAACCACCACACTCTTGTCAATGTCTCTTAGTCTCGTTTTTACGTCCCATCAATGTATGGAATCATGTAGTTCTTTTTTTTTCTGATTTACTTATTTCACTCCATATAATATTATCAAGATCCCACCATTTTGTTGTAAATGATCTGATGTCATCATTTCTTATGGCTGAGTAGTATTCCATAGTGTATATGTGCCACATCTTCTTTATCTAGTCTTCTATTGAAGGGCTTTTTGGTTGTTTCCATGTCTTGGCCACTGTGAACAATGCTGCAATGAACATGGGGCTACATGTGTCTTTACGTATCAATGTTTCTGAGTTTTTGGGGTATATACCCAGTAGAGGGATTGCTGGGTCATAAGGTAGTTCTATTTTCAGTTTTTCGAGGAACCACCATACTTTCTTCCATAATGGTTGTACTACTTTACATTTCCATCAACAGTGAATGAGGGTTCCTTTTTCTCCACAGCCTCTCCAAAACTTGCTATTATCTGTCTTGTTGATAATAGCTAATCTAACAGGTGTGAGGTGGTATCTCATTGTAGTTTTGATTTGCATTTCTCTAATAACTAATGAAGATGAGCATCTTTTCATATATCTGTTGGCCATTTCTATTTCTTCCTGGGAGAAGTGTCTGTTCATGTCCTCTTCCCATTTTTTTATTGGATTGTTTGTTTGTTTGTTGTTGAGTTTTATGAGTTCTTTGTAAATTTTGGATATTAGGCCCTTATCTGAGCTGTTGTTTGAAAATAACATTTCCCATTTAGTTGGCTGTCTGTTTATTTTGTTGTCAGTTTCTCTTGCTGAGCAAAAACTTCTTAGTCTGATGTAGTCCCATTCATTTATCTTTGCCTTCACTTCTCTTGCCTTTGAAGTCAGATTCATAAAATATTCTTTAAAATCCAGGTCCATGATTTTAGTACCTATGTCTTCTTCTATGTACTTTATTGTTTCAGGTCTTATAATTAGGTCTTTGATCCATTTTGAATTAATTTTAGTACACGGGGACAAGCTGTAGTCGAGTTTCATTCTTTTGCATGTGGCTTTCCAGTTTTCCCAACACCATTTGTTGAAGAGGCTTTCTTTTCTCCATTGTGCGTTGTTGGCCCCTTTATCAAAAATTATTTGACCATATATATGTGGTTTTATTACTGGGCTTTCTATTCTGTTCCATTGGTCTGAGTGTGTATTTTTCTGCCAATACCATGCTGTTTTGATTGTAGTGGCCCTATAATATAGTTTGAAGTCAGGTATTATAATGCCCCCAGCTTCATTCTTTTTTCTTAGGATTGCTTTGGCTATTCGGGGTTCTTTATAGTTCCATATAAATCTGATGATTTTTTGTTCCATTTCTTTAAAAAATGTCATAGGAATTTTGATGGGAATTGCATTAAATTTATAAATTGCTTTGGGTAATATGGCCATTTTGATTATATTTAATCTTCCTATCCAAGAACAAAGAATATTTTTCCATCTCATTGTGTCTTTTTTGATTTCTCTTAACAATGCTTTGTAGTTTTCGTTATATAGGTCTGTTCAATTCTTTATATCACTTTGGTTTCATGAATATTTTTCATTTTGCATTATAATCCAATACTATTTTATTTGTTGCTCAAATTATTCCAGCTTTGGTCATTGAGACTTCTTAATTGGCTCCTGTGCCCCTTTGACACTTACCCATCATTGTGTGTGTGTGTGTGTGTGTGTGTGTGTTAGCACTTTCTTACTTTCTGTTAATATAATGTGCTTCAAGCTCATCTTTTATATTCTCTGCCCTAGTCCTAGACTCAGCCATTTCTTCAAGGATCCCTAGTTCCTATTACTAGAAAATGGTAATAGAAACCAAACTCTGGGTGCTTGATATGACTATTGCTACTGATGTTGTTGCTTCAGGCCTTCTCAATTGATAACAAGAAAATATTTGTGTGCATACTAACTGTGTATATACACACATATCTATAAATATATCTATATGTAACCATCTGTAGCTATTTTAAGTTAAACATGAGTTTATATATATTGATGTTTCCAACTCTAACATGTTATTATATGGATCATTTTAGCCTTCTCCCCTTAATTATCGGTAAACTCCCATTTCAATAATGAGAATCATGGCTCCTATCATTTGCCATTTATTGAGTTAAGTATTCATGAATAGCAGTATCTGAATTGTTAATCCATTCCCCTGTAAGAAACAAATTTATCAACTACAGTACAGTGTGTATATACAATTGCTTTTGTCTTTAGTCTTACAAATTCCACTAATTTCCAACATTATCTAGATAATCACTTTTCCCCTTAACTACTGCAGTGAGGTTGTTTCATACAGTTAGGTTGCTTTATCACATTCTGCATTCCAACCTGGGATTTCCCCAATCTCCAAAATTATATATTTTAATTTGCACATATTAAAGTTCACTCTTTTTTGCTGTACATTTCAATGAGCCTTGATGGAGGCATACTGTCATGTATCCACAAATATAATATCATACAAAATAATTTCACAGCTCTAAAAATCCCGTGTTTCATCTATTCATCCATCCCTTCCTCTTTTCCCCCTTAACTGGCAACTACTAATACTTTACTATCATCTAAGTGGACTAGTATAGGTTGTAGCCTTTTTATGTTGGCTTCTTTTATTTATCAGTATGCATTTCAGATGTTTTTTCATGGCTTGCTAGCACATTGTTTTAAAATCACTGAATAACATCCCATTGTATGAATGTACCACAGTTTGTTTATCCATCCAGCTACTGAAGAATATCATGGTTGCTTCCAGTTTGGGACAATTATAAATACAGTCAGTTCTAATTATCCATGGTACTTATGCTCTATAATGTAATGAATTAGTGAATTTGCTCCTAGTGGAAATATAGGATCAGGTTCCTGTGAACTTCTGGTCACAACATTTTTATCAATTGATCAATATATAACCTTGTTTTCCATGTGTTTCTTTTTAAAGACCCCCCTCTCTCTCTCATATACATATGTATACACACACAAACATAATATCTACCTTTGTCCACTCCTGTATATATATATATAAAATAATTATAGTCTTTGAATAATTTAAAACCAGGGACTTTGGAGGCCATTTGTGTTGGAGGAAAGTCAAAGCACCGAGTGACTTTTTGTTTCCATCCTGAGGGAGTGAAGATCGAGGTCAAGCACTTGTGACTGAAAGCAGTCACGTCCAGGGAATTCCCAAGGATGTGGGTGCTTGGTCCAACTGGAGCTTTCTGCAGGTTAGGAATCAGACAGCAGATGATGTGGTGTTATGTCCCAGAAAGGGCAAGAAAAATCTAATCAGTTTTTCAAAACTAAATAATAAAATTTTACACTGTATTCTGCTTGTTAGTTTCTTATGCAAGATGTCATATTTCTGCTTAATAAGTTGGATAGCTGACCTCTCCAAGGCACCTCAACCCTGGGGAGATTGGGGTCCTCCACTTGCAGTATTGTTGTTGCTGCCTCATTCCTTTGTGGCTCCTCTTCATGAAACCCTGAACATTAACAACAATTTGCATTATATAGGTTCATTTGCCAATGTCCTTGTGAAACAAGTCAGTGTCATCAGTGTTAAAAACCTGCTTTTCCACATAACTTTTTTCCTGTGTAACACTTAATAGGTATTTTAAAAATTCCCCCATAGCCTCCTGATCTTAAAAACGTGTATCACCTGAAAATTTAACAGTTTTGATGTTATATTGCCTTTTGAAACATGTGAGTGAGCCAGCACTAGCCAATAATGCTTAGCATTTTTCTCATCCTGGGTAACATGAGCGTACATTTGTTTTGTTTTTTGTTTTTTGGCTTCACAACAATGTGGTCCATTGTGCTTTTTCCTTTTTAAAAATATTTTTAGGCCAGTTTTAGGTTCAAAACAAAATTGAGCATATGCCTGACCTGTGGTGGTGCAGTGGATAAAACGTTGACCTGGAATGCTGAGGTCGCCAGTTCAAAACCCTGGGATTACCCAGTGAAGGCACATATGGGAGTTGATGCTTCCTGCTCCTCCCCTCTTCTCTCTCTCTCTCTCTCTCTACTCCTTCTCTCCTCTCTGAAATAAATAAAGTCTTTAAAAAAATAAAAAATAAAAAGAAAGCATATGAAATAATTATATATAAGAAAGTTGAACATATGCCCCCGCCCCCACACAAGCATAGCTTCCTTTACCGTCAACATCTCACACCACAGTGGAGAGACCTCACAATGATCTTCTCACTGTCTTAATAGTTTTGCCTTTTCCAGAATGTCATATTCTTGGAATCAAATAGTAGACAGCTTTTCAAACTCACTTTTTTTACTTAGTAATATGCATTTCCATGAATTGATAGCTGTAAGGTATTTTTCCCCGCCAAGAAGGAAGAAAGGGGCCAGAGCCACCAAGTGTGGAATAACAAAAGGCTTTATTGAGTACAGTGCATCCCACCCGGCAAGGTTCCCTGGCCCCAAGGAAAGATGGAGGCCAGGGAAGTCGCAAGGATTAAACCGAGTGGAAGATATTTAAAGGGTCCCTCTAGGGAAGTTGAGCTAATATGACGTGGTGAAATCTCACTGGCTGGCAGATGGTCGCTTTTTTCTAAAGGGTTTCTGGGAAGTTTCTTTTGGGCCGCTTGGTTGTGGGCGGTCCTAGCCAAAGTTCACGGGTCTGGGTTCCCCACGTGACCATCCCCCATTATCCACTGACCTTACAATAGCACATTACTGCTGAATAATATTTCATTGTCTGGATGTAGCACAGTTTCTTTTTACATTAACTTATGAAAGGACATCTTGTTTGCTTTCAAGTTTGGGGAATTATGAATAAAACTGCTATAAGCATCCATGTTCACATTTCTTTTTTAAGTTAGAAGAGGGGAGATAGTAAGACAGACTCTTACATGGGCCCTGATCAGGATCCACCTGTCAATCTCCCCCCCCCCATCTTGGGCCAATACTCAAATCAACTAAGCTATTTTTAGTTCCTGAGACTGAGCATTCAGACCAACTGAGCCACTGGCTGCAGGAGGGGAAGAAGAAGAGAAAGGGGAGAGAGGGGAAAGAGAACCAGTTGGTCACTTCTCAGGTGTGCCCTGACAGGGAATCAAACCCGGAACATCAATATGCTGGGCTGACACTCTATCCACTGAACCAACTGGCCAAGGCCCCAGGTGCACATTTTTGTGTGGGTACATTTTTAAGTGTGTTGGGGAAATACCAAGAACCATGGTTGCTGGATTATATGATAAGAGTGTGTTCAGTTTTGTAAGAAACCACCAGATTGTCTTCCAAAGTGGCCATACCAATTTGCATTCTCACTAGTAATGAATGGGAGCATCAATGAAGGAGAGCTCCACAGTCTCATCAGCATTGGTGGTGTCATTGTTTTGGGTAGGCCATTTTAATAGTATGTAGTGGTATTGCATTGTTAATATAGTTTACAGTTCCTTAATGACACAGATCTGTGTCTTCATATGCTTATTTGCCATCTGTATATCTTCTTTAGCGAGGAATCTGTTATTTTGCCCATTTTTAAAGTAGGTTGTTCATTTTTTGATGGTTGAGTTTTAAGAGTTCTTTGTATATTTTTTATTTATCTTGGGTGTCATTTGCAAATATTTTCTCCCAGTTTGTGACTCATCTTCTCATTCTCTTGACTGAGAAGTAAAAATTTGAAGGTAAGTCCAAGAACACTTTTTTGGGTGGAAGGGAGTAAAATTTTGCTTGTTTTTCTGGATGAATTTTGCTATACATTTGTCAACTTCTATAAATTGTCTTATTGGAATTTTATATTCTATTTAACTGTGTTTGGAATTGGAAAAACCACTAAAAGCGCTTTTAATATTATTGAATTAGCATTAAAACAGAAGGCATTATATGTAGTTTCTGTTTTCAATAAACCCCAAAATTATGGGGTCTCTATCATGTGGGGGAAAAAGTCTTTATTATTTTTATAAAGTCTTTTGTTTTTCTTTTCTTTAAATGATTTACTTACATTGATTCATAAGTGCTCTCAGAAACCCCATGAGGCAACCTCCTAGGAGAGGTACTTCTCCACTAAGTAGATGAGAAAATACAGAGGAACCGGAGTTTAAGCAACTCTCCAAAGGCTACAGGGCTGACAAATTTCAGAGGTTAAATTCAGATCCAGGCAATCCAAAGCAGGCATTCTTTATACTCTTCTATCTCTCCAGGCTGGTTTGCTTTTCTAGGAGTCAGTGTTCCTTCTCTCAGGGTAGTGCTGGATAAACAAGTTCTTGGTTCTTCCACGTTCTGTGTTCCAAGCTCTCCACTGTGATTTTGTTCTTAGAATCCTCCTCCAGATAAATTGCAGTTATATGGGTTGTTACTATTTACTAACTTACAATCACATTCTAGTACTTTTAAAACAATTTTTATTTAATGATGTTTGGAGAGAGCAGGGGGAGAGAGAGAGAGAAAGAGAGGGAGAGTGAGAAATAGGGGGAAGAAGCAGGAAGCATCTACTTATAGTAAGTGCTTCCTGTGTATGCCTTGACCAGGCAAGCCCAGGGATTTGAACCAGCAACCTCAGCATTCCAGGTCAACACTTTATCCACTGCACCACCACAGGACAGGCACATCCTAGTTCTTTTACTCTGAGGTTTCATCTCTTGAAAAGTCTTAATTTGAAAAGCAAAAATTTGTGTTTTTAATAAATGCCAAGTCAACATCTAATGAGGTGATGAATTTTAAAAAAATTTGTTGCTATTATGCATTCTGTTTATTATTTTACTGGTGTTGAGACACATTTTTTTCTCTATTCTGTGTTGCATAATTTTTAATGTTATGTTTCTTTATTTAGGACGGAGTTAAAAACAACCTATTCTGTCATGTAATATGTACATTTATATGTGCACAAGTCACTATCTTTGACAAATAATCTTAAATAGTCCTCTCCTGTAGGAAATATTTTTGGACTTGCTGGGTTTTTCACAGTCTGGGGCATAGCTACATTAGAATCACAAACTGCAAGACCATCTAGATCACAAGATGTTAGAAATAAAAGGAACCTTCCAGAAAATGCCTTCAGCATTTTCCAGTTATGCTTCTTTTTTTACAGGGGAAGAAACTGAGGCCCACAAAGCAGAATAATGTAGGTGAAGTCAATATGGGTTTGTGACCTTCAAATTGTGGGAGAGGAACAAACTTCCTTCTATTCTCAAGGTTCTTCTGGCTGGTCTAATAACCAATAGACATGAAACAGCTTAGCAAGAGCAAATAACCAAATTCAACATGTACATATAAATGGGAAAACCACATACATGAGAGAGGTAGGGACTCCCCTGCCCCCCCCCCCCCGCCATGTAGAAGAGGTTCATAGATAGAGAATATGGGTATGTAAGACATCCTGAGCTAGAAATGAGGTAAAAGTGGCTTGGAGGCTTCAAAAGGTCATTGCAGGATGATAGGAAGAGCAGAACTTTAGTAAATCGAAGTTTGCCTACCCTATAAATAGGCCAGAAAAAGTTATCTCTGATAATCTCTTATAGGCAAGGTCTGTAATTCACATTCTTTTAGGTAGTTAAGGGGAATTGGGTAGAAATTGAGCCTGCGGCTAAAGTTTGCTTTAGCTCAGAACAGTCTTCATACCACAGAGGAGCATCTTGGGGTGACTCATTCTGGATCCCTGCATAATCCAGATCTTATCATTTACAGTGCTGTTCACTGAACCAAATGCAATACTATACTTGGACATTCTATCCCTACATTCATTCCACTACCCAGTAAGAGCCAATAGGGTAAATATCTTTCACATCACATTTATTTTGTCAGTTGGCTGTTTGCTGGTTTCTTTGCTTGGCATTCATGATGTGCTTAAGACTCACTTGATTTCCAAATTCCCAGTTGTGGCCATGGACCCTGGCATTTCTGCCCATGAGTATCACTCTCTCTTCTGGGTCAGTGATGATGTCCCTGTGATAATGACTTTTTTTCAGGCACCAAAGCTGCTCCATAGATGTTACAGTCACATGGATGGGAATAAAAGAAATTTAGTTTACTAGGCAGGTGACACTGAAAATATAAGCAATCTTTAGGGTGATGCTTCTACCTTCATGACCCTTCCCCAAGACATCCAATCCCAACAAAAGGAGATCTACTCATTGTAAACCCTCTTCTATTTTTTTCTATATAGTGTTTACTCTTTGGTATCTTATACTTGCTATTTATGTTGTACCTAAGAGAGAGGAAAGTTTATGCCTTTAATTTCTGAACCAAAACAGTTTTGAATGATGATGAGGTTTTGTGAGTATAAACTTTTCTTTCTGAAAGATGTAAACTTGTTGCAAAAATATTGAAACATTTTGTGTATTTTGCTGATATATGGGGAAAATAAGATAAAATATTTGAAAAAAGGACTATTTAAGAAATTATACACTCACTATATGTAGACACAGGAGCACAATTCTCTCCATCACCCATAACTCAGACTCTGTCTTAAAAAGAAGCTCTAGTTAGGTCCAGACAAGTGTGGTTTTTGCCACAGGTGAGCATATGGGACAGTCTTCTCCATGTGGGATTGGGTGTCAGATGAAATGAGGGAGTAGGGGAGTTGAAAAGAGTGAAGAAATGTCCTATCACTTAAGCAGTGCCTCTGAGGGCAGCACATTCAAATATTCTATTAATGAAAATTCTGACAATGAAGTTTCTTATGAACCTACTGTATTTGACTCTTGATTCTGAATTAGCTCCAAAGGCGATGTAAGTTTTTAGAGCACTTTCCATAAGGGAACAATGGACTTCACATTTCTTAGTGTGTTTTAAAAATGTCTACTTTATCACCTTTCTATTTCATAATTGTCTTTCTTTGATTCCTGAATGCTCCTCCCTATACAGACCTATCCACACCTGACACACTCTTGTTTGGCCTTTGTCTTGATCATAAAGACCTAAAGATCCTGGCTTGGCCCTGCCCTCAGCCTTCCACCTTCTCACTCCTTGTATTGGACCTTACCTGCTTGGTGGGGTGTTGCTTTGCCATGATGGAGTGAAGACCTATGGAGCCTGGGTTCCTGACTGCAGCAGGATGGGCAGGGTGGAGTTCAGGGGACAGGTCATCTGGGTAAAACACCTGGAAACCAAGGAGGCCTTCTTTCTTGATTGTATGGTTAGGGGCCAGGGCAACAAGGTGATTAATCAGAGTTCTGGCTTCTCAGGTTGTGGGCCTGAACCCCTGATGGCTTCTCTCCAGTGCTTGACAGTGAACTTCCCAAATTCTGGGTCATCCAGGAGTTTGAAGGCCTGTTGCTTCTGTACCAAATAAGAGGAGGTTGTGTATGTATGAAGGAGAGAGATCCCATCCCTGAGGCTCATCTCCTTTGCCACAACTGTCTTTAGGGATCTTGTCATTATTCTCTACCAGGAAAGGGCATCACTGGCTCTGGGATCTGCAGTTCCCTGATGATTGTGTGGCCCAAAGGAAAGAGCCCTTGCTGGGTACTGGGAGACATAGTGTCATAACTTATCAGAGCCTACGTTTTCATTAGGAAAGTCAGAAAAATTCCTCATGCTTGCCTTGGAAGAATATTAAAGTTAAATAAAAGCATAAATCCAGACTGACCAGGTGGTGGCGCAGTGGATAGAGTGTTGGACTGGGATGCCGAGGACCCAGGTTCGAGACCTCGAGGTTGCCAGCTTGAGCGTGGGCTCATCTGGTTTGAGCAAAAAGCTCACCAGCTTGGGCCCAAGGTTGCTGGCTCCAGCAAGGGGTTACTTGGTCTGCTGAAGGCTTGTGGTCAAGGCACATATGAGAAAGCAATCAATGAACAACTAAGGCAGGGGTCCCCAAACTTTTTACACAGGGGGCCAGTTCACTGTCCTTCAGACCATTGGAGGGCCGGACTATAAGAAAAACTATGAACAAATCCCTGTGCACACTGCACATATCTTATTTTAAAGTAAAAAAACAAAACGGGAACAAATACAATATTTAAAGTAAAGAACAAGTAAATCTAAATCAACAAACTGACCAGTATTTCAATGAGAACTATGCTTCTCTCACTGACCACCAATGAAAGAGGTGCCCCTTCCGGAAGTGCAGCGGGGGCCGCATGCGGCCGTGGGCCATAGTTTGGGGACCCCTGAACTAAGGTGTCGCAATGCGCAATGAGAAACTGATGATTGATTGCTTCTCATCTCTCCGTTCTTGTCTGTCTGTCCCTGTCTATCTCTCTCTCTGACTCTCTCTCTGTCTCTGTAAAAAAAAAAAAAAAAAAGCATAAATCCAATATGATTTTACTTTTGACCAATCAAAGGTGCTCCTCATATGTTAAGATTTACAATAATTACATATAAAATTTATGTAAATATGACATCACCTGTCAGTAATTCTTTTCATGGTTTATCATTGACCAATTTAAAGTATAAAAATCAATCAAACCACCCCCCTCCCAAAAAAGAACCCAAAAGTAAAGTATTATATAAAGATCTATTTCTTTAAGAGGAATGGATTTTCTTTCACTAGGGCCAACTCTCTAAGATACGATCAAATTTGGTTCCAGGGATCCAGGGAGTTTGCCTTCTCCATTTCCTGGTTCAGGCAGGGCCATATCTGAAACACATTAAATTGATTTTTAAAAAACTGTTTCAGAAGTTCTCTGCAGATCATGGTGCTATTGTCTTTCATGACTACCCAGACCTCTGTTTCTCAGTGGTCACTAACTGGAAAGTCATTTCTAATGTCTAAATTCAGTCTTGGGTGTTGTAGTCTGATCCTTTTTCTTTTAGTCTTTTTCTTATGATAAAGAAATGGACATCTCCCAATGTTGAAGCATTGGACTCTCAAACTTTTATTAATTTTCTTCTTCTGAGTACTTTTACTTTTAAGTCTTTGATTTTTAACTCCATTTTCATGGCTTTCCTTTCTTGCCCGTCATTCTGTGTTCCCTTATTCTCTCAATTGAATGAAGAGACTCCCCCAGGATCTACTATGGTGAGGTCCAAGACTGATCTTGAGATTCCAGAGATTTCTGATCGGGATGAGGATGGAGGAGGAAGCCCTTGGCTCTGTAGCTCACCATTAGATAAGAGTGATGGTAGGCCAACACCTTCTCCTTTAGAAGAGACACATATTGGAATTACAGGCTTCTGAAGTCTCATGGCTCAGGCCCAGACACATTCCTGGCCACTATACCCATATCCAGGTGAATGCCATCTCCCTTGGGACTCTCAAAAGAAGGGCACTTACCTAGTCCTGGATGAAGATGAGATGGGGGTAATTAAGCAGCTACTCATCCCTGAGGTGGGCAGAGGAAGGAGTCATTCTGTTACAGGTGTTTGGAAATATCTCCCTAGGGCCCTGAGCCCTGCTCACACCCCTGGTTTGGAGTATAGCCAGTCAGAGTGGGACAGGCCAGAACTTATGACCCCAGACATCTGGTCACTTGCAAAGCTTAGTGAATCATGGCCATCACACCTGTGTTTAACCAATGCTGGGCATTAGGAGTTTGTCAAACGCCTCAGTCTCAGGGCATTGCCACTGGAGCATGTCCTTGTTCACTTATCACCTTATTCTACTCTGACATTTAGAGGATATTTCACTGGGCTCAATCATTTATATCCTTGATACTTAAAGTCCGATCCAGTACCTCTGGCATCACATTAGGAGCCTGTTAGAAATATAGAATGTCAGAGTCTCAGGAGTCTAGGATCTAGACCTACTGAATCAGTATCTGATTTTCAACAAGGCACTCAGGTGATTTGTATACGTGCTAACATTTGAAAAGCCCTGATTTATAAGTTCCTTCTTGGATGGGTGAAGGAAGGTGCTACAAATATGGAAGGTGCTATAATTCTAGGCTCCTGGGTATTTTGAGTATATTCCTGAAACGCTGGAGCTTGAATTTGGGCATTTGAGAACTATAACTTGACCATCTTGAATAATCATGCTGTTCTGGCCTCCCTGCTATTCAGTCCCTGTGCCGGCCTGCTAGGCCCTTACATCAGAGCTGGGGAGCTGCTCTCCTCCATGTCTGCTCTCTTTCCTCTACTGAAAAGGCCATATCTGACTAAGGGCTGAGAGTGTCCTCGGGCCCTCACCAGCCATCCCAGGGGAGAAAGGGATCTTGCTGTCCCTGTCCAGATACTGGGCTGGGCAGAAGAGAGACCGGCAGTGCTTATGGAAGTTCAGGGAAAGTTGGCTGAAGGGGGAAAGGAACAGTGGACCTGGACTCTAGGTCTCAGCCAGATGGATTATCCAATGTTAGACAATGTTAGACTTTGGAATGAACTCCTCCTTGTTCCCTCCCACCACTCTTGGTTTATCCAAACCTTGGAATACTGCTCTTTTACCTTGAATCCGAGCATAGTACTGCAGCTGAAAAAAGATGAGAATTCCGAGGGAGTCAGAGACTCGGGGGCCAATTTCCTCTCGACCTTCAGTATACTGGCTATGGACTTGGTCAAACAAAGGAATGTCTGTGGGGGAGATACAGGCTTCCTGGGAATGGAATTAAACTCTAAGTTTCCAGAAAGCAGAATTTGTGTTGTTTTGTGTCTCTCACACCAAACCACTCGACATACACTGTATGCTTAATAAATGTTCGTTGAACGATGGATAAATAAATGGGACAAGCCTTAGGCCTCTTTAGGGGTGGGAGACACACAATTTATTAATTACAATCGTCATTACTCATACAATGACTGGTCCTTTTATTTTTCCTCACCTTTTTGCTATCCCTTTTCTGGTCCTTTTACCCTCACCATTGAGTCTCCAGAGTTCTCTGAGATGAACCTTTAAGTATCTGTGAAGAACCTTAAAAATTCTTCTTACCCATCCCAAAGTAAATAGCTGCTGTGGATACACTTTGGGCCCCCTGAGTGCACAGGAGTCCAGCTAGATGGTCTTTCTCTACCACAGTGCTCTAGGGCTGGGTCTTAAAGTTTGCATAATCAGGAAGAAAGTATATTTTAATTTTACCTCTCCCTGCTATTGTTTGCTTTACTTTCTTCTCTTAGTATTTTTTTAAATTTTATTTATTCATTTTTAGAGAGGAGAGAGAGGGGGAGAGAGAGAGACAGAGAGAGAGAAGGGGGGAGGAGCTGGAAGCATCAACTCCCATATGTGCCTTGACCAGGCAAGCCCAGGGTTTCGAACCGGCGACCTCAGCATTTCCAGGTCGACGCTTTATCCACTGCGCCACCACAGGTCAGGCCTCTTCTCTTAGTATTTAAGTACAAAAATTACCCTTATAAGTCTGGGTTAGGGTATCTTTTTTGTCTGTACCAGCCTGGGGGACCTATGAAGGCAGGGATTGTGTCTGGTAGACTCCATGATGAAGCATCAGAAGAGAGGTTGGGACTTTTCATTCCTACCCAGGCTGAGAGGATAGAAATCAACACACACAAGTTCTGTTAGGCACAAGCCTCCTCCTCTCACTAGTTCAAGTCCTCCTAGAGGAGACTCACGCCTCAGGGGACTCAAGTTCTGGGTTAGGTGGAGGCACCCTGACCCCAAAGCAAAACTTGGGTGAAAATATGAAGCTTCTGCTCTCTACCTGAAGCCATATGGAGGAAGAGACTGCCATAGCTTTCCTTAGAGGAAGTCCCAGACACAGCAGCTGGATACAATACCATGGCTTCTTGAACTGTAGGTAGAGGTGCAGTTGTAAGGCCATGAGTGATCCAGATAGTGAAATAAAAGACGTTAATTTTCAACGGCTTCTCAATCTCTTTACCCATCACTTCTCCCCAACTAAGAAAAGAGAGCTGTTTTTAAGACCAGAGGAGGTTCATATTAGATCTACATTTTAATTTAAGTGAAAGTATATCTTTATTAAGAGAAACAAAAGAAACCTTTGCAGATGTTTCCCATTTGCTCTGGTTTTATAATGTTAAAACCTGTCCTAAGTTATGTGTATGATTGCTTGTGTAAAATACAGGTGCACTGTATAGATAGTGCCTGTGCTCACCATTGTAACAGACAGCAAAAGAACCAAACCAAATCAACCAACCAACCCAACCAAGGTGGGGCAGCAGGCTTGATGGGACCAAGACATAGCAACATCATGTGCAAGCTAATATAATAACCCAGTTTCTGGAGCAGACCAATAATCTAATGCATATTTGAGTATATTTTAAAATATTTGATCAGGATTTGTATAGAACAGGGGTAGTCAACCTTTTTATACCTACCACCCACTTTTGTATCTCTGCTAAGTAGTAAAATTTTCTAACCGTGCACCGATTCCACAGTAATGGTGATTTATAAAGTGGGGAAGTAACTTTACTTTATAAAATTTATAAAGCAGAGTTACAGCAAGTTTAAGCATATAATAATAATTACTTACCAAGTACTTTATGTTGAATTTTCACTAAGTTTGGCAGAATAAATCTTTATAAAACAACTTACTATAGTTAAATCTATCTTTTTATTTATACTTTGGTTGCTCCACTACTGCCCACCATGAAAGCTGGAACACCCACTAGTGGGCAGTAGGGACCAGGTTGACTACCACTGGTATAGAAGAAAGACTGAAATCTGCATGGAGGAAAAGCAGAGAAGGACGATTGTTTCTGTTTGGCAGTGAAGTTTAGCCCTGGCCTCTAATTGGCACTTTCTTACAGTTAGTAGACATACTCTTCTAATAAGGCAATTCATCATGCCACTTGGGGACTTCTCCCAACTCAGTCACTTATCAGCATTTCATATAATTGCACGGAGTATTGTTGCTGAGAGAATTTCTTGTAGATACAATTTTCTCTCTATGCGATCATATTTCCACAAGAAAATTGTTAGGCATCTTCTTGACTCAGTTTCCTGGACTGAGAAGTTAGTGCTAGTCCTTAAAGAGAGAAATAACTAGATAAAAAACTAAAACCTGGACCTGGCCAGTTGGCTGAACATTGGCCCAGCATGTGGAAGTCCTGGGTTCAATTCCTTGTCAGGGCACACAGGAGAGGTGCCCATCTGCTTTATCCTCCCCCTCACTTCTCTCTCTCTCTCTTCCCCTCCTGCAGCCATGGTTTGATTAGAGCGAGTTGGCCCCAGGCACTGAGGATGATTCCATGGCCTCCACCTCAGGTGCTAAAAAATGGGTCCTGTTGCAACAGAGCAAGTGCCCAGATGGGCGGAGCATCGCCCCTTACTGGGCTTGCCGGATGGATCCCAGTCAGGGCATATGCAAGCATCTGTCTCTTTGCCTCCCCTTCTCTCACTAAAAATAAAGAAAATTAAAAATTAAATAAAAAATTAACTAAAACTTTGATTAGAGTTAACAGGACAATAGGGTATGAAAAAAACCGGAGCAAAGATAAGTGATGTGGCCACAGAATTTGAAGAATTGAAAAATCTTACCTTCTTTTGCATATCCCTAAAAGCTGTTAGCACCTGACAGAAGACAAAAAGACAAAAAATTAATATTATAGAGTTTATTACAAAAGGATTTTATATATAGACTCTCTCAACCATTAGGCTATAGAGTGTGAATGCCAAGAGACTATGGCTTCCTACCTCTAGCAACAAATTCCATTGATTTTTATTCTACAATACATGTATTTCTGGGCCACCATTTCTCTATATGGGAAATGGGTGAAATCCAGGAAGTTACTTAAAGAGGGTTGAGTTGTGAAAAGAATGTAAATGAAATCCACTATTATATTTCATTTCTGCTTAATTGGTCCTAGTTCCAAAGCTAAGCATAGCTATTAAACATATATTTGTATTTAAATTATAATATACAGGAGGACATCAAATGTTGGTAAAGGTATAGAGCAGCTGAAACTCTCATACACTGTTGGAAAGAATGTAGAATTGTGTAATCACTCTGGGAAAAGCTCTGGCAGTTTCTTGTGAAATTAAATATGTACCTCTGCTCTTGCTCCGCCTTAGAAGAATATGACTATCATTTCCTCAATTGTCTCATTGGGGAAAAGATGAGGACTTTAAGACAGATAGCTGTATCTTGTTTAGTGGAAATAGTTTTTTGTTGATATTCAGGAGTTTTAACAAGGGTATAAGGGTGCATAGGGAAGAATAATCAATGGGGTAGACTTTATTTATTTATTTATTGCCTCTCAGCAGCCCTTTGCTCACTCTTTGTTCTATCATATTCACCTTTTATTATGTCATATGTATCCAATTAGGTGCTGGTTCTCAAAAGAATGGTTTTCTGATCCTTACATCAGCAACCCATTCTTTAGCTAATATAATAATTGTAAAAACATTAAATAGTTATTCTAATACAGCATTTTAATTAATATTATTTTCTTCTGTAAAACTTAGAGGAAGATTTGTTGAAAATCACAGAAAATAAAAAAAAGTTGATTACTCATTTCATATAATATTGTTGAACGCGGGCTTGCAGGAGAAGCTATGGAGAATTTCGTTCTTAATAAAAGAAATATAGTAATTTATTTAATAAAGTCTTTTCTTGCTTGGCTCTATATGGGAAATTGATATCATAGGCTCAGAAGTGATCAGTTGTACTTTAATTCTTGTTTCTATCCAAGAGTTTAAATGTACATGCAACTAGATTGTCAAGATCGGGAAGTTGAAGTACCTAATATTTTAGGGAAGGCCTCAGAAACTCAAAGTAAATGTCTGTGTTATGAAAGTTCACAACAGTCTCCTCTGGCTATCTTATGGGCATAACTAGCTTCTGCACCAATATACCATCCAAATATAAAGTGAAATATGGCATTTTCATGTTTAAAAATTGGCTACTTTCTCATTTTCATATAGCTAGAAAACCAAGGACATTTTGTCAAAATGAAAAAGATATCAGTTTTGTATAAAATTAAAAGTAGCTACTCTCAAATTCATTAAATTTAAGTATATTTTAAAACAGTTTCAAAAAGCATGCAGATTTTGAGATTTATTGCCCAGGGCATTGCTTTGGTCAGAAGATTGAAGGCAACAAAATCCCATTATTGATATAATGAGTATTTTTTATTTTCAATTCACAGTTTTTTATATTCTAGATACTCTTGATAGGATTCAATAATTTTATTTTATTTTTTTTCAATAATTTTATTAATTGTCAAACATCTGATTTGACTATTTCTACAAAGGAAGACATTTAAAGATTTTTTTAAAAATTGTATTTAGAAAATTAACTTTATCACAGTGACATTGATCATTAAGAGTACATAGGTTTCAGGTAAACATCTCTATAGCATTTGAACTGTTGATTATGTGTATACCCATCACCCAAAGTCAAATCATTTTCTGTCACCTTATATTTGCCCCTCTTGGAAGACAATTTTTGATTGGATTTTTAGACCTATTTAAATGATTCAATCTAATTTCTTTTAACTAAACATAAAATATTTTATATATATATATATATATATATTTTTCCCCCCCTCTTTTCTGCATCCCTCCCAAGCCGGAAACGGGGAGGCAGTCAGACAGACTCCCACATGCGCCCAACCGGGATCCACCCAGCATGCCCACCAGGGGGCAATGCCCTGCCCATCTGAGGCACAGCTCTGCTGCAACCAGAGCCATTCTAGCGTCTGAGGCAGAGGCCACAGAGCCATCCTCAGCGCCCGGGCCAACTTTGCTCCAATGGAGCCCGGCTGTGGGAGGGGAAGAGAGAGACAGAGAGGAAGGAGAGGGGGTGAAGCAGATGGGTGCTTCTCCTGTGTGCCCTGGCTGGGAATCAAACCCGGGACTCCTGCACACCAGGCCGATGCTCCACCACTGAGCCAACTGGCCAGGGCCTATTTTTTTCTTAACCACAGGAAGGACAATTCTTCACATCCAAAGTACAGACTGTTATTATTCTTTTATTTTTTACTTAACACTTAAGACTCTAACAAATAGCAGGTCTGAGTCTCTCAATTTAATAAATTAAAGAACAAGAAAGCTCCAGACATATTTTTTATGGTAATCATCATTCTCATTTAAACCATGGTCAGTAAATTTGGGAATATGTAGGATATTTTGAAGCATTTAAAATTTTTTGTTCGGCCTGACCTATGGTGGTGCAGTGGGATAAAGCGTCGACCTGGAACACTGAGGTCACCGGTTCGAAACCTTGGGCTTGCCTGGTCAAGGCACATATGGGAGTTGATGCTTCCTGCTCCTCCCCCTTCTCTCTCTCTCTGTCTCTCTCTCTCACTCCTCTCTCTCTAAAAAATCAATAAATAAAATATTAAAAAAAAATTTTTTTTTGTTGGTATTTCTGCTCATCCAGAATATTCATTAAAATGCTGTGAAGAAATTCAGAACAGGTAGCAATGTCTTGATAACAAAATAATTTCCCATGATAAAGAATGCAAAGCAGAATGGTGCCCTGTTATTGAAACTATACTGAAATTACTTATATCTGAACGATAACTCAACTTTTAGTCTTTTAATGTCTTGATATAAACCTTCCAGCCATAGCCAATGAAAGAAAACAATTCTCTGTGTTAATGACAAGATCCTAATCATGTTCCAGGCAAGAACTTCAAAAAGCAATGGGACCACTTGGCATGTTACTCTCAGAAAAAACAGCTCACTAGCAATTGTACAAAACTTAAATCACTTTTATGAACTTAATTTGACATCCAATGGATAAAACTAAATACCTCTACCCTTCAGGTTAATTCATTTATTTTTCAAGAGGTTTATTTTGAAGCTAACTCATTGTGGAGGGGCTAAATCTTTCAGAAAATTATATTATATGATGCAGAAATCAAAAGCCACAGTCAAATATTTGTCAGACAATTTGAATGGCTCTAGAAGTAAAGTAACTTTCTTTCTGATGAGAAATGGAATTAGGATCTTTACTTTTCATAACAAAATGGTAACTTTGCTTCCTTCTCATCTGAGAGTTCAAGTAGATGCCTTTCTCAGTCCTTGCCCTAAGGTATTTGCTTGTGGGTTGAATTTAAAATGTTCATTATACAGTTCTTAATAAAAGGTTGGCAGAGAAAACATATTTGAGAAGGTTTATCTAATGGACTGGTGATATTAAGAAGGGGTGCTGAGATTCACACACACCAAGAGTCTCTGAGGATTTGGAGCTGGATGAGTAATAGAACAAGATGGGAGAAAGTATGGTGATTCTTCACCATCAATCAGTGAATTTCAGAGCAGGAAATTTTTCTTAAGCCCTCTCTCCCTCCTCCCACCTCTCTCCATGCTGTCAAGCTGGTGACAACAGTACTTACCTGGTCTCGGAGGGTTTCAGTGAGCATTACCTGTATTTCCTATTAAAATAAGAGACAAATCTTGGGAACATTACCCTAACTCTCCAGAATCAGAATTGACATGTAAAACAGATAGAAGACAAGGTATTTTGCCTGACCAGGTGGTGGCGCAGTGGATAGAGCATCAGACTGAGATGCATAGGACCCAGGTTTGAAACCCCGAGGTCGCTGGCTTGAGCGCAGGCTCATCTGGCTTGAGTGTAGGCTCACCAGCTTGAGCGCAGTGTCACTGGCTTGAGTGTGGGATCATAGACATGACCCAATGGTTACTGGTTTGGGTCCAAAGTCTCTGGCCTGAAGCCCAAGGTCACTGGCTTGAGCAAGCGGTCGCTTGTTCTGCTGTAGCCCCACGGTCAAGGCATAAATGAGAAAGCAATCAATGTGCATCTAAGGTGCAGCAATGAAGAACTGATGCTTCTCATCTCTCTCCCTTCCTGTCTGTCTGTCCCTATCTCTCTCTCTCTCTCTCTGACTCTGTCAAAAAAAAAAAAAAAAAAAAGGAAAAAAAAAGAAGAAGACAAGGTATTTTTGGAATTGAAGTGGACCCTTGAAGTCATCACATTTGTCAGTTAGACCCAAATCTTCAAGACCTATTGGGTCATTTTCAGCCCGTATCTCCTATAATCTCTTGATCTATCTGGTGGATAACAGGTATAAAAAGGCTCATATATTGCCTGACCTGTGGTGGTGCAGTAGATAACGCATCAACCTGGAACTCTGAGGTCACTGGTTTGAATCTTTGGGCTTGCTTGGTCAAGGCACATATGGGAGTTGATGTTTCCTGCTCCTCCACACTTCTCTCACTCTCCTTCTCTCTCTTTCCCTTTTCTTTTTAAAAAATGAATGAATAAAATATAAAGACTCATATATTTACCCACCTTATCAATAACCATATAGTCTGCCTTCCCCTAGAGTCATCTAGTGTAGTAGGAACACTGAAGGCATTATTACTAGTCCTGGTAGCTAATGACTCACCAGCTGGTTCAAAGCACCTCAAAACACAATGCTCAAGTCTTTCAAGATATAGTTCTTATTAGGCAGCTGTTCTGCCTTCAACCCATAGCCTCTTCCCCTTCACTTTCCCTAGGAACCAGGTGCCCCAAAGCAACAAGTTGGATGTCTTACCGACCTCTGATTTCATTGTTTCTTCAGGGGATTTTCTGGAAAGAAAAATGATATAATTCTGATGAGGCACTGGGTGGGTGACATTAGCAAGATAGCAGAACAGGAGATTTTAGCCCTCATATTCCACATGGAAACATCGATTCTCACAGCTATTCATGGATGGGAATACCTCTGTAGAAAATCTGGAATCTGGTGAAGAGATCAAAGCACCTCATTTAAGCAGAAAAAAAGTCCATGAATAGATGCACTGAAGAGAGTAAAAAAAAAAAACTAGTCTTACTTTACCCATGTTACCCCTCTTCAGAGGCAGTGTAGCTCAGTGCCAAGAGAGAGCCTCTCAGCCTGTGATTTTTCCATGAGGGAAAGTCAAAGTGGAATGAGGCACCCTGTTTCTCCAACCAATTGAGACATTGCCCAAGAAGCCCACTTTTGCCTCAGCTTACCCAGATCACTGAGGTGATCAGTACAGCTGAATAGTGGTGGGAGGGAGCTGGGAGCAAAGAAAAGGGGTAGGCACTCAAAGCAACCTCCACATGGATCTCAAACTCCAGCTGCAGATCCTATTAGCTGGTTTGCAGACTCCACCAAGAGCCCACCTGTGAACTCCACAGAACATACAAGAAACAAAGAGAAAGGGGTCTATACACAACACTACAAGAAAAGAGCAAAAGAATAAGAAAGGGACATAGAAAAATTACAAAAAATAATTAGAAAACAATAAAGTGGCAATAACTACATACCTTTTTTTAAAGAATGACAGAGAGAGAAAGAGGGAGGAAGTGGGAATCATCAAGTCATAGTGGCTGCTTCTTGTATGTGCCTTGAATGGGCAAGCCCAGGGTTTTGAACTGTCAACCTCAGTGTTCCACGCTGACGCTTTATCTACTGCGCCACCACAAGTCAGGCTATAACTACATACTTAATAATTAATTTAAATGTAAATGAATTAAATGCTCCAGTCAAAAGACAAATAAATAGGCCCTGGCTGGGTAGCTCAGTTAGTTAGAGCATCATACTGACTGAAATATAGAAAAGAAAGGCCGTTAGCATGAATAACTCTTAGCAGAACTTACTTTCTCTGAAACAAAGAGACTCTTGGCAGGACTTACTTTTCTAAAAAGACTCCCTATTCCTGGCCTTGAGGCTGGTCTCCCAGACTGTGGCCTTGGGCTAGCTTTGTAAGGCTACAGGTGTTCTCAGAATGTTTCTCCCTGAATTAACCCTATAGGTAAACATTGTAAGAAAGCTTGTTTCCCTGCTTTGTCCTACTGCTGTGCTTCCTCTTCTCCTCATTCCTCAATCAGTATGTAATTTTGCCTTTAAAAGGTAGTCTCAGACTGTAGTCAGGACCGCATTGATTTGAATGACTTAGGTCTCCATGTGGTTGCACAGCTGGTTAATTAAAGACTCCCTAATTTGACTAATTGATTGTGTGGCAAAACATCTGTTTCTTGCTCTTCTGATACAGCACAGACAAGCCAAGGTTGCGAGTTTGATGCCCAGTCAGGGCACATACAAAAATCAACCAATGACAGCACGAGTAAGTGGAACAACAAATGTTTTTCTCTGTCTCTGTCTCTCTCCCTTCCTCTCTCTCTAAAAATCAATAAATAAAAAATTTAAAGCCCTGGCCAGTTGGCTCAGCAGTAGAGTGTTGGCCTGGCGTGTGGAAGTCCTGGGTTTGATTCCCGGCCAGGGTACACAGGAGAAGCGCCCATCTGCTTCTCCACACTTTCCCCTCTCCTTCCTCTCTGTCTCTCTCTTCCCCTCCTGCAGCCAAGGCTTCATTGGAGCAAAGTTGGCTCAGGTGCTGAAGATGACTCCATGGCCTTCACCACGGAGGAGCACTAGAATGGTTCTGGCACAGCGGAGCAACGCCCCAGATGGGCAGAGCATCGCCCCCTGGTGGCCATGCCAGGTGGATCCCGGTCAAGCGCATGCAGGAGTTTGTCTGACTGCCTCCCCACTTCTAACTTTGGAAAAAATACAAAAAAAAATTTAAAAAGATAAATGGAGAAAGAGATGTGATACATAGGTACAATGGATATTATTCAACCATTAAAAAGAATGAAATCTTACCATTTTTGACAACATGAATGAAACTAAAGGGTATTATGCTAAGTGAAATAAGTCAGACAAAGACAAATATCATATGATTTCACATATATGAAATTTAAAAACAAAATAAATGAACAAACAAAACAGAACCAAGGAACAAACTGATGGTTTAAATTCTAAATATATATGCACTCGAAATTGGAGCACTTAAATATACATAGCGTATAATATAAGCTGAATTGAAGGGAGAAATGGACAGCAATAGTAGTAGTGGACTACACTACCCCACCTTCAACAATGGGTAGATCGTGAAGGCAGGCTATCAATAAGGAAATAGTAGATTTGACTAATACCACAGCCAAGATGGATCTAACAGACATACAAAACATTTCAAATTACAGCAGCAAGATACACGTTCTTCTCAAACACACATAGAATATTATTCAAGAGAGATCATATGTTGAGCCACAAAACAAGTCTTAACAAATTTAAGGAGATCAATAGAATATCTTTTCTTACTATAAAGGTATTAAACTAGAAATCAATAAAAGAGAAATTTAAAAAATTAGAAAATACAGGAATATAAATGGCACAGTCTTGAACAACTAATATGTCAAAGGACTCAAAAATATTTTTTAAAATGAGAGAAGCTGGGGAGCTGAATAAAAAAGGTGAAGGGATTAAGAAGGAAAAGGGCTTAAATTGGCCATTACAATATAGTCACAGGAATATAAAGTACAATTTAAGGAATAAAGTCAATAATATTGCAATAACTATATACAGTGTTAGGTGGGTGCAAGATTTATTGAAGGATCACTTCATGGGTTATATTGACGTCTAGCCACTATGCTGTATACCCGAAACTAATATAATATTGGGTGCCAACTGTAATTGAAAAAATAAAAAATATTTAAAAAATAATTTTATTTACTATAGAATCAAAAAGAATAAAATACTTAAGAATAAATTTAACCAAGGAGGTGAAGGATCTGCACATTGAAAACTAAGACATTGATAAAAGAAACTAAAGAAAATACAAATAAATGGAAAGATATTCCATGCTCATGGACTGGAGAAATTAAGATTGTTAAAATGTCCACACTACCCAGAGCAGTCTGCAGATTCAATGCAATTCCTATCAAAATTCCATTAGAACAACAACAACAACAAAATAATCCTTAAATTTGTATGGAACCATAAAAGACCCTAAATAGCCAAAGCAATCCTGAGAAAGAACAACAAAGTTGGAAGCATCACACATCCTAATTACAAGGATATTACAAAGCTATAGTGTTCAAAACATTATGGTACTGGTATAAAAACAAACATGTAGAGTAATGTAACAGAATAGAGAGAGACCAGAAGAGAGAGGGAGAGGGAGGAGAGAAGGTGGGACAGGGAAGAGAGAGGTAGAGGGGAGAGGAGAAAAAAGAAAGAAAAGATGCACTCAAGATAGAATTCTGATGATTTATTACTGGAAATTGGGCCAAGGAAGATTACGTTTTCATGACCCAGGCACTGAGGTGGGTGGGTCCTTTGATCCCCATATCTTATCCTCACACGGTCTGGGGAAGGAGGTGTGGGTGGACTGTTTTACTGAATAGCTCTGATATGCTAAGTAATAATAGTGAAAAAGCTGACATTCCAGCTCAGGTCAGGTCTGTTTGATTCACTCTTTGTTAGGACTTCTCTAAAGGAGCCTAAGTTAGTGCATCCTCTTTGTTTTATAGCTGACTTATCAGAAGCCTAACTCTATTGTGGTGGGAAGAATTTGAAATTTGGAGAGAGAAAATTTTGGATTCCAGCATCACCAAGTTCCAGTTCCAGGACTTTTGGCAAATCTCTGCCTATTATGAATTTGTTTCCTCATCTAAAATATGGGAGGAATGATCTTTATCTCACAGGGTTTGGGGAGGATTATATAAAGACCTCTGTAACTGTAAAGTCCATTTCTAATATTATTGTTTTTACTGTTTTTAAAGTGTCTTGCCCACTCTGCTGCCAAAACATCCGTCCATGAGCAGACAAGTAGGTCTTCTGGTGTAGTTTATGTGCTTATGTGCTTTCTTGTGTAGAATTCTCAGATTCCAGTGTCTACTCACGGTCCTGCAGCTGCCCGGAAGAGAATTCATACTCTTAGAACAGATTCCCATTTCCCTCCAAGTTTCAGGCTTCTCAGTTCCTCACTGGCTCTCAGATTTGAGGCCCACTTAACCACTGTGAGCAATTTAATTAGATAGCCTAGAAACCTAGAAGATACTTTTAACTTTTCTTCTTCTTGAATTCCTATAAACTCTTACCTGAAAATATTTTGTATACTTCAAAAGCTCAGGCCAGGTCCCAGTTCCTTTCCTAAAGTTCCCTGTCCTATAAGTTCATAGTAAGTCTTTTATTTCTGACTTTATGGATAACATTGCCTGGGTCTAGTATGCAGTCTCAAGCAACAGATTCTGGCCCTGGCTCCACCAAGGGAAGCATGTAGAGGACATAAGGACTTCTTAGACAAAGTCGACACTGGGATAAACAAGTGTCCCTAGCTTTACACCCAACTAACTCTTAGAGGAATTTCAGATTGATGTCCACCCTCTAAATTAAAATGGTAAATATTTTCTATTGTCCCTTCCATTGAGGAGGTGGAGAAGAGAGAGGGCCCATGAAAATCCCCACCTTCCTCAAGCAGGAAATAGTGCAGCTGGAAGAGGGATGGGAGACAAGTAACCCTAGTTTTTCTCCCATAGAGCATATTCAAATCTAAGGACTCTTGAAGGTCATATTAGCCCCATTTACCTAATCTGCTGCCTGGATGTCTTTCCTGCCTTTTGTTCTTGGTCTTGGAAGGTAGGCTGTGCCATTTGTCCTTGAACAGAACCCAGAGATTCTGGAGTTGAAGATAGAGGTCACTCCAGGCCCTGGAGAGGCATAAATGAACAGGGAGAGAAGGCAGGTAAATAGTGGAAAGAGAAGCACTTGCCCACTGGAGAACTGCCAGGACAGATGTCTCAGTAGTTCAGGAAACATCTGTGCTTAGAATGGCTGTGTGTGTACATATATGTAAAGAAAGATAAGGGTGAGCATCAATTCTTTGTTGCATCTCCTTAGTTATTCATTGATTGCTTTCTCATGTGCCTTGACCAGGGGCTACAGCAGGACACCTTGCTCAAGCCAGCAACCTTGGGCTTCAAAGCCAGTGACCATGTGGTCATATCTATGATCCCACACTCAAGCCTACAACCCTGCACTCAAGCTGGTGAGCCCGTGCTAAAGCAGGATGAGCCTGCGCTCAAGCTGGGGACCTTGGGGTTTCGAACCTGGGTCCTCTGCATCCCAGTTCAATGCTCTATCCACTGTGCCACCAACTGATCGGGTGAGAAGCAATCTTAAGTAAAAAATAATAGCTGGCTGAGACTGGCCAGAGGCTCCTGAGGTAAAGGTGGCCCATAAGGCAGGGCTAGGAAGTGGTGGCTAATCAGTTCAAGACTGGCAAGTGCCCTGTCCTGTCTCACCCCACAGAATCCTCGTGGGCAGCTAAGTGAGCACGACAGCCGGTAGGCTGTTCATTCCAGCTCTCAATGGCTTAGTGGGGTGGAGGGAAACCTCCCAGTTGGCTGTCAAAGACACAGGGGCTAAGAGACGAAGGCAGTGACCTTTGAGAAGTTGTCTCCCAGTCCCCCATCCCGTCCTTTCTCACCTTCACACCCCAGTCATGAGCTAGGCCAATTTTACCCAGAAACTTACCCAGCTGGGTGCCCCAAGTCTCACTGCACCTCACCCCTTCCCCTCTAGAATTTCTCCTCTTGGAGTCCCATCTCACAACAGCTGCTGCCTTAACAATCTTGCCCTTTTCAACTCTTCTGTGATCTCAGCTGTGACCTCATAGATCTGAAAAACTGGCTCTCCCCTCCCCCCTTCAGCCAAGGCTCCATTCGATCCAAATGATCATGATGAAACGATGCGATAATGTTATGAAATTTTAATTTCCGGAAATGTTTGCTGCTTCACTGATCTCCACCCATTGTGCTAGACATACAGTGCTGCTGAGACACAGCAGGAATGAGCCCAGAAAAGAAGCCATTTTTTACTCTGAATTTCAAAACAAGGTACCAAAAACTTGGCTTTATGTCTCAAAAAGTATTAGTTCTGAACTTTTATTTTATTGACTGTCAATATTTAAATTATTTTACCTTTATAGCTTTGTTTAGACATTTCTTCATTTTTTAAACCAGTAAGAACAGATGCTACACTTGATCTTAGCCAAAAGACTGAGAAGCGATTTTTTTTCTTCATTTTTTAGCATAGCAAGAGCTTCAAAACTGGAAATGACTTGGGTATCTATGATAATCAGAAGAGGCTGTAGGACCCTTGAAATCACCTCCCTGGGCAGGAAGCATTAACTTACAGGCTTGGGTTCCTCAAACCCTACACATTCCAAAGAAGAGCCTGTCTTCAGGACTGGTTCAGGGCTGCCTCCTGGGAGATAGTCTTTGAGCCCTTGGAATATTCTGCCTGAAAGTGTGTTTTCATAGCCTGAGGCTTTGAGCCATGCTGTACCAGTTTAACCAGATAAGTTTATATTTATGGTGACTGCCTGCTTTTTGATCTGGAGGGGACTTGAGTCTGAGTAGCTAAGGTCAGTCACATGGGCACTGGATGTGACTGACCCCCACTAAAAATCATGGACCTCATGCCTCAGATGAGCTCCCCTGGTAGACAACACTTTACACGTGTTTTCATACATCATTACTAGAAGAATCAAGTGTGCCCCCATGTGGCCCTGGCCGGGAAACTCAGTTGAAGCATCATCCCAATACACCAAGGTTTGGGGTTTGATCCCTAGTCAGGGCACATACAAGAGTCGACCATTGAATGCATGAATAAGTGGAACAACAAATTGATGTTTCTCTCTCTCTCTCTTTCTCCTTTCCTCATTTGAGAGAGAAATATTAAATAAAAATTAATAAAATATTTTTAAAAAGACAACATAAAACTTGTGGAAACCATAGAAGCAATAGCAATGAATGCCTTTTGATATTATGTTGTTATTAAGCTATCATGCAGGTGCACTCCATGTATCTTTAAGTAAAAGTTACGCTTGATGTTATGCTAATTTCTCAGTAAACAAGCTTTTTGAAGTCTTGTGAATAAAAATAGGACACAGCACGAACTCGGGGCCATTTGCCTGAGCGAGCAGTGGTCCTTTGCTAGTCCTTGATGATTTCGTTTGTTGATCTCTCTCTCTGCACCCCCGACTCACAACAACATTTGGTGCCTACTGTGGGGCCTTAAGAAGAGATTGGGAACAGACGGAACCCCGAAAGGGTAAATTGGACGCGCTGTGTACGCGAAACTTTCGGGTAACTAGCAAAGTCATGGGAAATTCCCATTCATTACAGGACAATTATGTACAAGTTTTGAAATCCTTTTTTTTTTTAATTTTTTTATTTGTTCATTTTAGAGAGGAGAGGGAGAGACAGAGAGAGAGAGAGAGAGAGAGAGAGAGAGAGGAGAGACAGAGAGAGAGAAGGGGGGAGGAGCTGGAAGCATGAACTCCCATATGTGCCTTGACCAGGCAAGCCCAGGGTTTCGAACTGGCAACCTCAGCATTTCCAGGTCGATGCTTTATCCACTGCGCCACCACAGGTCAGGCTTAAAATCCTTTTTAAAAGGGTCTGGGATTCAGATAAAAGACAAGGTTTTGTTACGTCTTTTAAATGCTATTCAGAAACATTGTTATTGGTATACTCCTGAACATTGTAATCAATTGAATTTGAATGTTTGGCAACAAGTAGGAAAGTCTTTATGCTGTGTTCATCAGCACGGAGATCCACTTGATGCTGAAATGTGGGCTGCTTATAATCTTATTGCTACAGCCCTTGGCCCTTTGCAATCAGATGGAGAGTCTGTTAAAGACTTGAGTGAGGTTATTTTTAATGAGCCTGAAGAATTTGATTCAGCACAGAATGAACAGAATAATGACTTGGACAATACTGTCTCTGCTTCTGAAGTTACTGATAATATTAATGAAATTCAGCCGTCAACAGGCTTTCATCCTTCTTTCTTAAAAAATGAGGGAGCCCCTATGGATGATGTTGCCTGTCTAAAACATTTATTAAGTAAACTACAATTTACACTGAAACAACAGGAGAATGGAAATCAGTATACTGCTTATCCTGTTCAAAAGCAAGATATATGTGAGCCTACAGCTCCTCCAATTCAAGGTCAAAAATTAACTGGTACTGGCAGGGGAAGGATTTTTCAATTCCCTGAAATCTCTGAAATGTAACAGGTGCTTATATGTCATGATGATTTAGAATCTAATTCTAGTAATTTTTCTGCATCTATTTTTCCAATTATTCGACAGCCTTTTCCTCTTAATGCTCCAGATCCTGGGGGAGGGCATAATATCCAATTTGACCATTTGAATTTACTTTCTTAAAGCTAGTCAAACAATCTGTTGCTACGTATGGACCTCAGTCCTCATATGTTCAAGGTCTGATCTCTTCCTATTGTAATAATTATTTAATCATTCCTTTGGATTGGGATTTACTTGCTAGTACGGTTTTGAAACCAGGACAATATTTACAATTCAAATCTTGGTGGAGAGAGGAGGCTCTTCAAATATCTTGCATGAATGCCAGAAATAATCCCCTGGGAGCTACTTTTGAAATGCTCATCGGAGTTGGTGCTTATGCAGCTGTGGGACAACAAACTGATTATACCGATGCTGTTATAGCTCAGATTAGATCGCTTGTCTTAAAGCCTGGATGCAAATCACTGGAAATGGAGACAAGGAAGAAAAGCTTGCAGCTTTACATCAGTTGGTACAAATTCAATTAGAACTAGGACATATAGAAGAATCATGAAGTCCTTAAAATTCTCTAGTCTTTGTAATAATAAAATAAATAAATACTGATTTTCTTTGGTGTTTTAGTTACAATCCTCTGAGCTATCATTTTGTTTCTTTCTTATTCTTTGCCTGGAAACTGAGGCAGGGAACATGTGTTAAATCTGACTATAGAAAATATCCCAGCAGCTGCCAAGAGAATTTTCTTAGGAAAATTTTGTTTAGTCTCATCCATCGTCAGTCCCTCTGTCAGAAAATGCCCTGATTAAAATCAGGCAGGCATCTTTCTAGTCTGACTGTGCTCTGAAATCCTGGGTTTCTCTTTGGTTTGTCTGGTCTGGTTTGTCTGATTCTAATTTCTGTTTAGTTTTTGATTGATGTTGTCTAAAATGTGATTTTTAAGGCCTGAATTGTGTTTACATACAAAGATAAAAAAATGCCGGCTTTTATATTGAAAAAAGTTTCATCCATATATTTTTTGCTTTAAAATTAGAAATTATAAGGAGCGCTCATTTAAATTTAAATTGAATAGAATATGGATCCTTAAGACTTGCTAATTTAGTTAATACATTGTAAGGTATATTCAAAGTTTAAAATCAAATAAGAATCAAGTATTAGTATTAATTAAAGTTATATGTTATACTTGTGTTTCTGTATTGAAAATTGTCTTGTTTATGTGTAAAATATACTCAAATTTATAAAACTAAGGAATTAAGTAAAATTAAGTCATTTTAAGAATTTATATCAAGCTGCTTCAGACAGTTGGCTGCTTGTAAGGCAACATCCTGAAAAAGGAAGCACCAGGGAAAGCGGGAACTTAGTTCCTCTGATGCCCTATAATAGACTTAACAATACAAAAGACTTTCAGATATAGACGCTGATGCATCTCTTATTACTAAGCAACATTAGTTTTCTTTTTAGCCCACTTAGGTAGTAGTTACTAAGCTGCATAGCTTAGGAAAAATCCCTAACAAAGCTCTAAGATTTTTTTTATAATAGGAAAATAACAAGGGTTATTTGGCCTCTGATAAAGAAAAACATTTATCTTATAAATAATTAAAAGAGCAACTTTTAAAATTACAGTCTAACCTTTCTGACAAGGAGTTTTTTATACTCACTATGACCAAATTTCTGTCAAAGCTCTTAGAGTTAAAAACGGCTTGCTCCCAGTATAAAACTAACTGTCTTTATACGCAGGAACTGCTATCCTCCTTCATAGACTCTGAATGTCTTATTTCAAAAAATTTAGAAATGTTAGCTTGGACTGTTCTTTCAAAAGTGAAAGAGTTACAATTTATAACTTAGAAAAATCAAGCTTGTATTCAAGCTAATCAAAATGCTAATGCTAACCCTCTTATTAATATTACACAAGATGAACTTTTTAAATAGTTTGCTAATTTACAACAGCAATGTAGACAAAATGTAGGGGTGAGGATTTACTCTTATCTCCACAGATACGGGACTAGTAGATACCTTCCAGAAAAGTGAAGCCTCGGCATAAGTTAGAAATAGAAAAAAGGAAAAGTTGACAATTAAATAAACTTATCCAGGAGGCAAAAAATGTTTTAATTAAGACTAAAACTTCAAAAAACATCATTGACTCTGTTTCTAGCAATGCTAGCTGTTGTGTCTATAACAATAAGCATAACTAACTATTCTTACTAAGTTTATATTACTTAAATAAGCAATGTTGAATAGTCAGACACTGTATCAACATTATATAAATCAACCTTTAGAAAAAATTTGTCAGAAATGTCCTCAATCTTTAATAATGCATTATATAAACAACGTATTAATAGCTTATAAAAATAATACTGAACTTTCTTTCAGTCATCCTTAAAAATGCTTCTGAAACCTTAAATCAGTGTAATTTAATTGTAGTTGAAAACAAAATTCAAACATCCTGTCCTATTAACACTGTTACTGATTCACATATTGTAGAACATACAATTAAACTTATAAAACTGTTTATATTTCAAATAATAGTTCTAGATTGCACAAATTGTTTCAAGAGTTACAACTTTTATTGTAGGAATGAAATTCACCTGTCTATATAACTCACATTCGTTCTCATACAGCTTTACCAGGACCTATGTCTACTACAAATAATAAAATTAATCAATAACTCATTAAATCAATAGAAATAGCTACTAAATTTCATACAGAGACTCATACAAATAGAAAATATTTTATGCAAAAATTTAAAATAACCTGGCAAGAAGCTCGGAATAGTGTTAAAAACTGTCCTCAATATAGTATTATAAATGTTCCTCCATTACCCAGAGGAATGAATCCTAGAGGACAACACAGTAATAACCTGTAACAAATAAATATTGCTCATATTTCTTCTTTTAAAAAACTATCTTATGTACGGTTTTATTAATATTTATTCTTTCTTTCGATAGGCCACACCTTTGCCTAGAAAAAAAGCTAATTGTGTCATTCAACATCTTATTGAAGCTTTTAATGTTATAGGCATTCCTAAGGCAATTAAAACTGACAATAGTCCTGCCTATACATCTACTAAATTTCAACAATTCTTAGCATTTTAGAATATTAAACATACTACTAGAATTCCATATAATCCACAAGAACAAGCAATTATTGAACGCAGTAATTGCACTCTGAAAAATATGTTACTTAAACAAAAGGGGGGAGAAGAAAGGAGACTATTCCCTAGAATTATGTTACGCAAAGCTTTATTTACTTTAAAGTTCTTAAATACAGGAGAAGATAATTTGACTGCTGCAGACATTAGATGAAAAGTAACAGTTCTAAAATTAATCAACCTATACATTATAAAAGTGAGTTGGATCAATAGGTACCTAGAGTAGTACAACATTGGGGAAGAGGGTTTGCTTGTGTCATTGCAGAATCCAGTGAAGTCCTTTGGAGTCCTGCTCACATTATTAAACTAACAACATGAATAAGAACAATAGATTCTTTCCATATCTGCCCATTGCTGAGATAGAAGAAATGAATTTCAAAAGAAGAATCTTAAAGGTGCTGCTGTATTGTAAAGGCTAAAATACCAAGTTGGGTTCAACTTAAAAAGCTAATCTTTAATGGTAAAAATATGCTACAAGCTACTAGAAAAAAAATGCTACTAACCTGATTTTAGCAATGATTGCTTTGGTAACAATTCCAGTAAGTAGAGCTGAAAATTTTAGTTATTAGGCATATGTTCCTAATCCTCCATTAAGTAGAGCTATTCATTAGGACAATGGTGCATTTCCTATTTTTGTTAATGACTCTAATTGGCTTCCAGGACCTTTTAATGATAGAGGTCCCTTAGCACCTTTGAAAGAAGGCATGAAATTAGAAAATGATACAACAGGAGTTGAGGGGTTACCTATATGTATAGGACATGAGCCACATTGTTTAAACATAGAAGCTCAAGCTTGGCTCTCTATTGTCAAAGATAACAGTAAAGGAGATGAAAAAAAAACCCCATTTGTTACAAGGATATAGATTTAAAAGTAATACATCTGTACATAAAACGTTATAGATTAAAGCCCTCATAGCTCTGCCCAAGTTAAAGGGCAGGGTGCTGATTTAAGGTGGCATAAGAACGATGGTTTAATTACAGCTGGTAACCAAAGTAATCATACTATCATATAGCATAGAGGAGGGATGTCACCTCAAGCTCCTCATATAAAATTTGGTCCTATATAATATCATTTGTGGAAAGTAGCCATGAAACTTAAACATATGTCAGCATAGAAAGGAAAAATCTGGAGAAATTATCCTTCTAATCATATTATGTTAATCTTTAAGAAGAATGAAACACATTTCATATCTGCTTGTGTTAGATTGCCTTATATATTTGTTATAGGTGAAACCAAATAGCTGAAAATTATTCAATAACTTGCAATAAGTGTGCTTTTTATACATGTATTAATAATTCTATTCTTTTTTTTTTTTTTGTATTTCTCTGAAGCCGGAAACGGGGAGAGACAGTCAGACAGACTCCCGCATGCATCCGACCGGGATCCACCCGGCACGCCCACCAGGGGCGACGCTCTGCCCACCAGGGGGCGATGCTCTGCCCCTCCGGGGCGTCGCTCTGCCGTGACCAGAGCCACTCTAGCGCTTGGGGCAGAGGCCAAGGAGTCATCCCCAGCGCCCGGGCCATCTTTGCTCCAATGGAGCCTTGGCTGCGGGAGGGGAAGAGAGAGACAGAGAGGAAGGAGGGGGGGTGGAGAAGCAAATGGGTGCTTCTCCTATGTGCCCTGGCCGGGAATCGAACCCGGGTCCCCCGCACACCAGGCCGATGCTCTACCGCTGAGCCAACCGGCCAGGGCCAATTCTATTCTTTTTAATAAAAATAGTCAAAGTCTTTACATTTTAAGAACCTGAACAGGAGTCTAAATCCCAGTACAAATGCATCGGATATGGCAGGGTTCCCCTTCCATGATGCTGTTACAACATCTTATTAAGTTCTTGAAGTGAACCAAGAGACTGGTTGGACTGATCATCGCCATCATTATGGAACTAATAGCTGTAACCACTGCAGCTGCTATATCTAGAGTTACATTACATCAAAATATAGACTGTAGACTTTGTGCAAAAATGACATGAAGATTCTGAACAACTGTGGACTTCTAAATAATACTAAAGTTAATAATTTAGAACAGACTATGATTATGTTAAGAGATCAAATTGTTAGCCTGCAAAGACAAATTAAGCTAAAATGTAATTAGAATGTAACTACTTTTTGTGTTATCCCTATTTCTTAAAATCATACTTATATCCCTTAGGAAAATATTAAAAAGCATTTGTTAAATCATGATAATATAACTAAAGAAATCATTAAATTACAAAGACATATTCATGAAGCTTTTCAAAGAAAATTAGAAATTCTAACATGTCAACCTATATTGAAGGAATTAATGGATAATTTATCACAATTAAATCCTATTGAATATGTTAAGGAATTTTGGGGATCCACTGTAGGACTTTTTATAATAGTATTAATTCTATATTTTCTTTTATATGTAGTCTGTCGACAAATCAAAGCAAAAAAAAAAAGGAATGAACAACAGAAGGCTGTATTTTCTGTGGTGCTTCATAACATTCAGCATAAACAAAAAGGGGGAAATGTAGTGGAATAACCCATTGCATGGCCTTGGATGGGAACACAGCCAACAAGAAAAGAATGTTTTGCCAAGAAAATTGTTTTGTGAGTTGAAGGCGGGTCACTGAAACAGGTCTATGTGACTGAAGGCAGTTGCTGGGCTTTTCTCAGTAAAACATTCTCATAAGATTTCTGTACCTTCCAAGGTTATCCTTGAGATAAAGAGAGGAATATTGTGGAAACCATAGAAGCAATAGCAATGAATGCCTTTTGATATTATGTTGTTATTAAGCTATCATGCAGGTGTACTCCATGTATCTTTAAGTAAAAGTTATGCTTGATGTTATGCCAATTTCTCAGTAAACAAGCTTTTTGAAGTCTTGTGAATAAAAATAGGACACAGCGTGAACTCGGGGCCATTTGCCTGAGCGAGCAGTGGTCCTTTGCTAGTCCTTGATGATTTCGTCTGCTGATCTCTCTCTCTGCACCCCCGACTCACAACAACATACAACCATGCCCCCATGCAGCTCAACTGCGAGGGGACGTGTGGAAACTTGTGCCCGGTTTCTCCTGGACTTTGCCACACATGCCTTTACCCTCAGGTGATCTTGATCTGTGTCCTAAGTGGTGGAAGTCATTGTGGTAAACTGTAACCATAAGGATGGCAGCTCCTGAGCTCTGTGAGTCTTTCTGGTGAATCATTGAGCCTGATGGTATTCTGGGAGACTCCCCAGCACAACCCCCAAAGCCTCAGTGACTTAAAATGAAAAAGGTTTATATTTTGTTCATATGACAGGTCCTGTCTGGGTTGGCTTAGGGGCAGGGCTCTTCTCTGTGTCCTCCTCACTCAGGTAAACAGGCTGAGGAAGTTCCTTCTTTGTGCTTCAGCAATTTCTGAAGTAGGAAAACACAAACATGATGAATCATGCTTGTTTTAAAGATGTCTTCCTTAAACTGACATATAATTTCCATTCCTACATCATTGGCCCAAACAAGACATAGGCAGTCTTACTGTTGAGGAGGCTGAGTCTGTCCAGCATGTGTTCAGAGACCCGGGACTGGCGAACAGCAGTGCTAGTTCCCACCACAGTGCAGGCTCTGGAGTCCTGGTGTGAGACCTCCACCATTTAGAAAGCAGGACCTATTAGCAGAAAAGAAGAATTACCAGAGGTCTGAGGAAACTAGGAAAGTACAATTTCAAGCAAGTAAACAAATCACAGGAGGAAGAGGTAGTTAAGATTTGCCAAGAACAGGATTTGGGTGCACCACCGGGATCTATGGTATCTGTGATAATCAGAAGAGGCCGTAGGACCCTGTGATCTCAGTCGTGACCTCATAGATCTGCAAAACTGGCTCTCCCGATGAGGAGGATATATGAGAACCAGCTTACAAGAGAAGTGGGATTTAAGAGAAAGAACTGATGGGCAAAAAATAATGTCAGTATACCTGGACCTGCTTTTAAAAAGCACAGTTAGTAGAAATAAAAGATTTGATAAGTTCTACCAAACTTTAAAATCTCTGTTCTAAAACCCAAGTAAAAGATTTACATGTTTCGGTGAAGACTAGAGGTATATGAGTAGATTCATTCTCCATCTTATTGCTAAAATAAAAAGAGAGGTATCACCAAGTCAGGGGTTTTGTAAGGAAAAAGAACAACCAAGGTATCCTCATGAAGAGGGTACCAGAACCTGACCAGGTGGTGGCGCAGTGGATAGAGCGTTCGACTGGGATGAGGAAGACCCAGGTTCAAGACCCTGAGGTCGCCAGCTTGAGCATGGGCTCATCTGGTTTGAGCAAAGCTCACTAGCTTGGACCCAAGGTCGCTGACTGGAGCAAGGGGTTACTCGGTCTGCTGAAGGCCCATGGTCAAGACACATATGAGAAAGCAATCAGTGAACAACTAAGGTGTTGCAACGAAAAACTGATGATTGATGCTTCTCATCTCTCCGTTCCTGTCTGTCTGTCCCTATCTATCCCTCTCTCTGTTTCTGTAAAAAAAAAAAAAACAACAACAACAACAAAAAACAATACTCACCAGAGATCAGGGAGTTGATGTTAACATTGGTTATTTCCTTTGTAAATATTTATTTCTTTTGTAATAAATATTTCCTTTGTAAATATTTATTAAGCCCCTGCTGTGTCTTGAGCACTAGGATGGAAACTGGGACAAAAGTAACTGGAGGAGAATGGTCCAAGTCCTTGAGCAGCTGTTTTGTGGTTAAGCAGTAATAGTTGGGTGAGCCATGCAGTAGATGGCAACGTTACTTGGGGATGGAGGCCAGCAGGGTGCTGGTTGTCAAAACCAGATGGCAGTAGAAAGGATATGTGAACATCGATGGAAAGAAGGAGTCTGTCCAAACACTCCAACAATAAAATGCCATGTGTGCTTAATTGAGTTAGGTGTTTTAATATGTCTTGAAGGTCTGATCCCTCAACAAAATTTTCTAAATCCAGAATATTTACCCAGCTGGCTACTGAACAACTGCAGTGAGTAAGGTGGAGGGCAATTTGTACCTATAATTGGCTACAGCAGGTCACGCTGGAACTCACTAGGAAACCTCAAGGGCATCTAGTCTCTCTTTTTGCATTTGTGATACTTTGTTGGAGAGAAAGCTGAAGACAAAGTAGGCATCCAGCCAATTTCTTCAGAAGTCTCTAGATGAGCGAGGCTAACGTCCTTGCTCTCAAGTGATTGTTCCTGGGCTCAGACACGGGGGAGCTGCTTCCAAGACTTTCCTCAGTTGAGCTTCCTGTGTTCTGTTGAAAGAGGCAGAAACTGCTGGAGCCAGAGGGGACAGCAGTGCAACATGCAGTAACAAGATCCCAGGGCACTTGGCAGAATCCCACTCCCCAGTCATCTCTTCCTCAGAGGACTGGTAATGCTCAAAGGGATCCCAGATCCTTCCTCCAGGACAAGATTCTGGTGTCATTGTGGATGTAAAGAATGCCAAACAGAAAGAAAAGCCAAAGCCAGAGAAGGCAGCGGACTAGAGAGGCTCGCAGCTTTCTGGGCATCGAGGACAACTTAGCCATCCCACTAGAGAGAGGGTCCGATGAGCCAATGGCTGTCAGAATAGTATTGCTGGTTGCGATTCTGGAGGTGCAATTCTCAAAGTGTAGTCTAGATCAGCTATATCAGGCTTCCTAGGTAATTGTTACAAAGTCAAGTTTTCAGGCTCCATCCCTACTGAATCAGAAACACTGGAGCCTAGCAACACTGCAGTGTTTTAACACTTGATTCAGCTGCACACTAGTTTGGTAACCACATCTGTAGTTGTTTCTTTTATAAAATTACCAAACACAATGGGAGGTGGTAAGCTATCTATCAGCTATCACGCTCGGGGAAAAAACTGCTTTTTTATTTTTTGCATTCATTTGGCACTGAACCTGTGCTCATTCTTTGAGCTCTAGGATTGAGACCCTGATGATTACCTTTCATCCTAACCCACCCTCAGGTGATCCAGATTCTATCTAGTTCCATAATCTATGGAATGTCTGATATGTTCTAAGGATTTTTTAGAGACCACATGAGACAGAAAACTAAACATTAACCCTAATGTGTGATTTAAGAACAACAAACAAGTATCTCGAAACCACCAAGAACAGAAGGATTTTAAAAGTAGGATCAAACCTAAATTTTAAGCATGTAGTGGTGGGATTCAAATAATTTAACAACTGGTTCTCTGCCCTAAGACCGTTTTTAAGTATAAAAAACGATATACTGAAAGGTAGTTTATTATTTCATGCATTTAATACTTAAGAACAATAAAAGAGGTAAACAAAACTAGATTGTTATAAGAAAGAGTATTAAAATATTAATGAAAAAATATTAATACCTGACTAAAAACAATAAAACTGTTATTTAAGATATTTCCATATTGCTTCTTGATTGGAGTCCTCACTTGCAACTTTTTTCACCTATGGATGGAATGAACATTACTATGGGTGCTTAGAATACACTGTTATACAGATGAATGTTAAAAGAGTAAGGAATGTAAATTTGTGATTTCCACACTGGGCAGCTGCCCAGGCACCCCCTTAGAGAGAACCTTGATTACAAGTGCCATTTTAACAACTGGTTCGCTGAACTCAACAGAAAATTAGGTATCGGTTCTGTCGAACTGGTGCAAACCAGCTGAATCCTACCACTTAAGAATCTATATTACAGATTCTTTGCAGACCAGCCCTCATAATGATGATAATATACGTTCCTTTGATTCTAAGATGCACATTTTCATATTTTACTGTTTCAGAAATTTAGATGCATCTTACAGTGACATGTGTGTTTAATGTCTTTTATTCTTCTTGACAAAAATAATAGCTAGTAATTACTAAATAGTTTACTCTTTTCAGCAAATGACACCTTGAAGGGAAATCTATTAACAATAAGCAAACACTAATGGGCCAATGTGCCAAATGTTATGTGCACATTTCATTTAATCCTCACAACCAAGCTATGATGGAGTACAATGACCAAATCCATTTTCTAGGCTAGGAAACAGGAGAAAGAGAAGTCGCCTGCCCAAAGTCATAAGACAGGTGAGGAGCAGAGTGGGGATTTAAGTTCAACTGTGTTTAATATCAAATTCCATGGTCTTAATCCCATATATCATACATTCACATCTCTTTCTCTTTATGAAACTGTTTCTTTTGCCTGGAAGATATTTTCTCTTTTCTTCCTAAAACTTGCTTGTCTATACAAGGCAGAATAAAATAGTCTCTTTCCTATAAAGATTCATTGACCACGTGGGATCTGTAACAACTCTTTCTCTACATCAAGCCATAACTTCTATGACATTGGCTGTCAAAATTTATTTGAAAAAGAAAAAATAAATATTCAATAATCAGAACTTGTCATTCTGAAATTATGCCACAAGGAGGCAATGGTGTCCTAGCCATTAGATCTGCGCTAGCTGGCATTTTACTCTCATACCTCTACCGATTTATAAATTTGAGCTTCATGTACTTCATTTAAAGAAAAAGTGTAAATCTCTAGTACAATGGTTACTCAAGCACAATTTTAAAAATATATACATTTAAAATTTCCTATTGAATTTACTGGGTGACATTGGTTAATGAAACTATGCAGGTTTCAGGTATACAATTTTATAATATACCATCTCTATATTGCATTGCATGTTAAAATATAATATTTGGAGCCAGTGTAAAAAAATAATAATTTTGGCCCTGGCCAGTTGGCTCAGTGGTAGATTAAATGGTAATTTACATTTAAATTATTTTACTTATTTATTTACTAATTTACTTATTTATTTAAGTGAGAAGAAGGGAGGTAGTAAGACAGACTCCTGCATATGCCCCGACTGGAACCCACCTAGCAAACCCTATCTGGGGCCAATGCTTGAATCAACTGAGCTATCTTCAGCACCTGGACTGATATTTGAGCCACTGGCCGTGGGAGGGGAAGAGAGAGAGAAGGGTGATAGGGAAGGGGAGAGAAGCAGACGGTTGCTTCTCATGTGTACCTTGACTGGGAATCAAACCTGGGACATCAATATGCGGGCTATCACGCTATCCACTGAGCACACCAGCAAGGGCCTATCCCAATTACCTTTAATTTTAGGTTTTATTAAAAGAAGAAGAAAAGAAGAAAAGAATTCGCAGTAAGGATATAAAAAGTAGTCCATAAACTTTATTCTCAGCCCTTGGACTTGTTTAATTAAGCTTCACATCTCCCAGGCCTTCCTAATCTACCTACAGTTTGTGATCATTTCTGTTTTGTTTCTGCCTCAGGCCAAAAATGGCTATGCCACCTGCCAGATATAATTAATCTTATTAAAGGAACTATCTTAATTTTGTTTCCTGTGATTTAGAGCTCCTGCTTTATTTCTTAATAATAAAAGAAGTTGTCTGATCTTATAATGCCATGATGTTCCAGGATTACAGGAGCCTCTAATTCCAATTTACCCAAATCAAAAGAAAGCACTACTCTTTTCAGTTCAGTTAAGGAATAAAATATTCCTTGTTTTCCCACGGCCAGAATAAATGAGCTGTAAATGATGTGTGTGGGTGTGGGTGTGTGTGCGTGGATAAATGGATGGATATACAGTAGATACTATATATGGTTTTTCACTTATGTTTAATGTATATAATGGGGGGAATGTGTGTGTAGATAGATAATATAGATATATGACATCTCATATGTTTTCTGTATATAATGGTATGTGTGTGTGTTTGTGTGTTTGGAGCAGGCAAGATGCAAAGTATTTTGGATTTAAATAAACTTGAGGCTAAATCCTGGTCCTTTACTACCTTTAAATTTCTAGCTTCAAGGTTTGGACAAATTACTTATTTATTTGAACCTTAGGATATAAAAAATATCTATATTATTATAAGGGATTGTTTCTTCTCACTTTTTTAGTTTTAAAGTGGCTGAATATATACCATTAATGCAAGAATTCTCTAATTCAAGCTTCAGATAATATTTTATTTAAATCCACTAATTAAAATATTAAGTGAAATAATATGTTATCTCAACAGACGCAAAAAAGGCATTGAATGCTTATTTATTATAAAGGTCTTAGCAAACTGGTAATAGTAGGAAACTTTCTGAACATGATGGAGTAAATACAAAGCCTCCAGTAAATTTTTGTTTAAGGAATACATTTTAGAAATTTGTCTTCAATTAAAATAAGAAAAGGTGGCCATTTTCCCATTTATTACTTAATATTGTATTAAAAGTCCCAATTGGTGCACTAAGACAAAGAAATAAAATAAATTAAAATTTAAGAACTGGAAAGAAAGAGAAGAAAACATTAGTTATTATTGGAAGATGATGTGCTTATCTACATAGAAAATCCTATAGAATCTACAGATTCAACCAAAACATTCAAATTCATCACAGGTGTTTAATCATCTGAAAAATACATCAAATGTCATATGTTCATAGAGTAGAATGCTATATAGTAATTAAATGAATAAATAATTTCTACACATCAACCTGAATAAATTTCTGAAATATGTTGAATGAAAAAAGAGCTAATTTCAGAATGTTTCATATAGTGAGAAATATTTGTTAAATTTAAAAACATAGACATATAGCCTGACCAGGCGGTAGCGCAGTGGATAGAATGTCAGACTGGGATGTGGAGGACCCAAGTTCCAGACCCCGAGGCCGCCAGCTTGAGTGCGGGCTCATCTGGTTTGAGCAAAGCTCACCAGCTTGAGCCCAAGGTCGCTGGTTCGAGCAAGGGGTCACTCGGTCTGCTTTAGCCCCCTTGTCAAGCACATGTGAGAAATCAATCAATGAACAACTAAGGAGCCACAATGAAGAATTGATGTTTCTTTTTTTTTTTTTTTTTTTCTTTTTCATTTTTCTGAAGCTGGAAACAGGGAGTGACAGTCAGACAGACTACCGCATGCGCCCGACCGGGATCCACCCGGCACGCCCACCAGGGGCGGTGCTCTGCCCCCCAGGGGGCGATGCTCTGCCCATCCTGGGCGTCGCCATATTGCGACCAGAGCCACTCTAGCGCCTGAGGCAGAGGCCACAGAGCCATGCCCAGCGCCCGGGCCATCTTTGCTCCAATGGAGCCTTGGCTGCGGGAGGGGAAGAGAGAGACAGAGAGGAAAGCGCGGCGGAGGGGTGGAGAAGCAAATGGGCGCTTCTCCTATGTGCCCTGGCCGGGAATCGAACCCGGGTCCTCCGTACGCTAGGCCGACGAATTGATATTTCTCATCTCTCCCTTCCTGTCTGTCTGTCCCTATCTGTCCCTCTCTCTGACTCTCTCTGTCTCTGCCACAAACCCCCCCCTCTGAAACAATCCCTTATAACAATATAGATATTTTTTATATCCTAAGGTTCAAATAAATAAGTAATTTGTCCAAACCTTGAAGCTAGAAATTTAATATATACAGACATATATGTAGTAAAAATATCAAGCAGTGTATTTGTTTTTATTGCAGCTTTAACAAATTACTATAAATTTAGCAAATTAAAACAATAAACAATACCTACTTATTATCTCAAGGCTCTGTAGGTAAAAGTCCCAGTGCTGTCCTCTGCTTAGACTCTCAGCAGGCAGAGATCCAGCTGTCCGCAGAGCTGCATTTCTTTCTGGAGGTTCTGCGGATGAATCCACTTCCAAGCTCAGATTGGTAGCAGAATTCAGTTTCTTGAAATTGTAGGAACGAGGTCTCTGTTTCTTTGTTGGTTATCAGCTGGGAGCTAGGCCTTGCTTTTAAAAGCAGGATGCATGACTTCTCATGAGGTGTGTGTGTGTGTGTGTGTGTGTGTGTGTGTGTGTGTGTGTGACAGAAACAGAGAGAGTGAGACTGAGATTGGGACAGACAGAAAGGAAGGGAGAGAAATAAGAAGCATCAATTCTTTGTTGCAGCTCCTTTAGTCTCCTTAGTTGTCCATTAATTGCTTTCTCATATGTGCCTTGATTGGGGGGCTACAGCAGAGCGAGGGACTCCTTGCTCAAGCTAGCAACCTTGGGCTTCAAACCAGTGACCATGGGGTCATATCTATGATTTCATGCTCAAGCCAGATACCCCACACTCAAACCAATGAGCCTGCGCTCAAGCTGGTGACCTTGGTTTTGAACCTGGGTCCTCTGTGTCCCAGTCTGACCCTCTATCCACTGTGCCACCACCTGGTCAGGTTGTCATGCCTTTTCTTTTCTTTTCTTTTCTTTTCTTTTCTTTTCTTTTCTTTTCTTTTCTTTTCTTTTCTTTTCTTTTTACAGAGACAGAGAGAGAGTCAGAGAGGGATGGATAGGGACATACCGACAGGAACGGAGAGAGAAGAGAAGCATCAATCATCGGTTTTTCGTTGTGGCACCTTAGTTGTTCATTGATTGATTTCTCATATGTGCCTTAACCATGGGGCTACAGCAGACAGAGTAATCCCTTGCTCAAGCCAGCAACCTTGGGTCCAAGCTGGTGAGCTTTGCTCAAACCAGATGAACCTGTGCTCAAGCTGGCGACCTCAGGGTCTCGAACCTGGGTCCTCCGCATCCCAGTCCGACGCTCTATCCACTGCACCACCGCCTGGTCAGGCTGTCATGCCTTTTATATGTCCTTCCTCAAGCAACTATGGGTCAAGTCTATTTATGTTTTGAATTGCTTTGACTTGCATTTCTACCAGATCTCTCTCACACCAATTGGAGTTCTCTGCTTTTAAGGGCTCCTGTGATTAAATTGGGCCCACCTGGGTAATCCAGGATACTCTTTTAAAATATGTAAACTCAGTGACATCTACGGAGTCCCTTTGCCATGGAAAGTAACATAGTCACAGGTTCTAAGATTAAGGAGTGGACATCTTTAAGGGGCTATGTTCTGGCTAAGTTAGTGGTTATCTGTGGGTAGAAGAAGGGATGGGAGAATGGTATCAAGAAGTCTTCAACTTATAATGTCTCATTTTTTGAAAAGTAATATGAAGCAAATATGGTAAAAGTATGCATGGTACAGTGGAACTTCCTTATATTTCCAAGTCTTTGTGTATGTTTAAAAATTATATAATAACACTTTTTAAAATAAACAACAAAATATTGGAAAATACAGAAAACACTGTTTTGTGCATCTCAGTGGTGCAGAATAAATTCTTACTGGTTTCAGATATCATTAGTAAACCATAGAGAAGATTCAGAAGAGTGGTTGATGCAGAAATGATTTCCAGGTAATGCAGTTATTACTTTAATATACTTGGGTGTGAGGAAATGTAAAAATTAAGTCAGAAGCTATAAGGGTATACAGGACTGGGAAAGTATTTTTAGAATATATGTTATGACACACCCACAAATAGAAAAAAGAGTTTGAATGTGATAAATGCAAAAGACAAATGGAGAAAAAAAATGGAATACCAACTGGAGAAATAACAAGTTTGAAGGAGCTAGGTCCCAGAAGAAGCAGAATAGAATAATATCTAAAGCATAGATAGAGGCATTTGTCTTGAGAAGAGACATTGCCTATACTGTATTAGCTCAGGGACACATCCTGTATTGTATTAGGTCAGGCTGCCATAACAAAGGATCATAGACTGAGTGGTGAAGATTGACAGAAAGCAACTTCTCTGGTCCCATAAAGGCACTAATCCCAGCATGACAGCCTCACCCTCATGACCTCATGTTAACCTAAGTATCTCCCAAAGGCCACACTTCCATATACCATCACATTAGGGGGAAGGATTGCAGCATGTAAATTTGTGGGGTATGAGAAGAAGGACACAATTTAGTCCATAGTATGTAACAAACTGAAGGAGGGAGTAGAAATTGTTGTTTGTATACAGAGGTATCTGGTCACTGGCAGAAGGATAGGTAAAAATGTTCTTATATATTGCCTAAAAAAATGCATAAACTGAAATATCCAAGCACTTAATCTATAGCAAAAAGAAAAGACAAATACCAAGGTAAGGGGAACAATGTGAACTCTGGTATACTATGGCCCAGACAGTCAAAATTAGGAAAGAAAGAAACATGCCATATGGATGGACACCATTGCTTACCTATTTTATTGTTATTGTACTCCTTTGCTTACTAACAACTCTAATATTATTTATATACCTATCACCAGGGTATATAATTCAGTATTGTCTAAACCAGTGGTCGGCAAACTCATTAGTCAACAGAGCCAAATATCAATGGTATAATGATTGAAATTTCTTTTGAGAGCTAAATTTTTTAAACAAACTATACTATATAGGCAGGTATATTCCTTATCGAGGTAGCGCTCGCATGTGGTATTTTGTGGAAGAGCCACACTCAAAAGAAATTTCAATCGTTGTACTGTTGATATTTGGCTCTGTTGACTAATGAGTTTTCTAACCACTGGTCTAAACCATTTATGAAATTCTACCCTCCTTTGCCAGATACTCAGGGTCCCAGTCTTCCTTGCAGCTCACGGTAGCTGTGAGATATGGTATTAACCAATGAGCCTAAAGGAGACCCTCCAGGGGAACAGTCTTTGCTGTCCTCTCTAATTTGGACATGATGTGTGAGAATATGATGCTAGGAGCTACAGAAGTTGTAATGACATTATGAGAGGGTAAAAAATTCTAGTCACACTGAACCAATAACTTGACTTACCATGGAATTGCTATACCAAACCCCAAGTTTCATAACACCCACACTTATTCTTAAGTAAAAATAAACAGTCTTATGGGTTTAACTATGGCCTTTTCTCTTATTTTCATCCAAATGCACCCTCACTACCCTGGCCGGATAGCTCAGTTGGTTAAAGTGTCTTCCTGAAGCACAGAGGTCTCCAGTTCGATCCTCAGTCAGGACACATACAGGAACTGATTGATGTTCCACTCTCTCTCTCTCTCTCTCTCTCTCTCTCCCCCTGACTCTTTCTCTAAATGATAAAATAAAAAATTTTAAAAATCATCCTCACTTATATTTAATGCAAACATAGAGGGAGAAAACAATCTAGGAGGAAAAAAACCTAAAAAGTTTCAAATTATTTGCTTGTGCTTTTTAAAATGAAAATATGTAATATGAACATTTCTTTAAAAAGATTTGAGAGGGTGCTGGCTGGGTACCTCAGTTGGTTAGAGCTTTGTTCTGGTAAGCCAAGATTGAGGGTTTGATCCTCAGGGCACATACAAGAATCAACCAATGAATGCAAAAATAAGTGGAACAACAAATTGATGTCTCATTCTCTCTCTCTTTTTCTCTCTCTTCCTCTCTCTCTAAAATCAATAAATAAATAAATAAAATAAAAATAGTTGAGAAGATAGAGAAAATGATAAAAATTTGGATTAGAGAAAAATGCAAACGAAAAACTAAAGCAAACAAGTAAGGACTGAAAAAAGTCAGCATTTTCAAATATATAAATTAGCAATACCTAATAATGACAAAATAGTAATGTACTAAAATAATATTATCAGGGACTTTCACCTCTAGTAACTACTAACTACTAGCTAATTTGGACCAACACACATTTCAAAAACAAAAGTTGAGTAGCATACAGGTATATTAAGGATCTGTTCTGAAGATAATCCAAAAACTAAGAAGGGAGTGAAGAATTATAGAGCCATCATTCCAAAGAAAATCCGGAAAAGCAATATTTTTCAGTATTTAGGTGGCTCTTTTCCCCATTTGGGCATCTTTAAGAGGTGGTTGAGAATATGAAAAGTTATTTTGATAGCTTCTTAAAGTTAATATGAAAATGGATTTCAGGGTCCACCAAGGGAGTGGGTTGGAACCTCAAGAGGCAACACCCTGAAGTAAAGTTGAATTGGAAGCAGGCTGGTTTTGCATGAGCTGGAGCCCAGCTTATCAGAGTCTTACAATTACAAAGAGTGATCCAGAGCTGCTGATGCCCATGGCTGTCTGGCAAAAGCAAGTGAAAATTTCTTCTGGAGGAAGAGACTACAACACAGAGTCTTGAGCAATTTCCACAATTGCATAAGACTATCCTGCTCTAAGTAGAAAAAATGAAACATTAATATGGGGAAACAAACTAGAGATGGTGGAAATGGATCCAGATACTATATATATATATTTTTTTTCTGTATTTTTCCAAAGTGAGAAGTGGGGGTGGGGTGAGGGTTGGGAGGACAGGCAGACAGACTCCCACATGCACCCGACCATCCTCAGCGCTTGGGTCAACTTTGCTCCAATGGAGCCTTGGCTGTGGGAGGGGAAGAGAGAGACAGAGAGGAAGGAGAGAGGAAAGGGTGGAGAAGCAGATGAATGCTTCTCCTGTGTGCCCTGGCCAGGAATTGAACCTGGGACTTACACATGCTGGGCCAATGCTCTACCGCTGAGCCAACTGGCCAGGGCCTCAGATACACTACTTTAAAGCCTAAACTACTTATGGAGGTTTAAGACAAGATTGCAAATTTTGGTGTAATAATTTTGGAAAAAATAAAAAAAATCTAAGTAACAATTTTAGAATAAAAAACTCAGACCGTGGCTGGTTAGCTCATAGGGTTTGATCCCTGGTCAGGGCACATACAGGAAACAACTGGTAAATGCACAACTAAGTGGAACAACAAATAAGTGTTTCCCTTCACCCCCCACCCCAGTCTTTCTCTGACTCTCTAAAAATCAATCAATTAAAAATAAATTAAGTCTTGGCTGGATAGCTCGGTTGTTTGGAGCACTGTCTGGAGCACAGAGGCTGCTGGTTCAATTCCCTGCACATACAGGAACAGCTCCTGTCTTTCTCTTTCTGCCTCTCTCAAAAACAAACAAACAAACATAAACAAATAAACAAACAAAACAAACCCTTAATGGCTGAAATTAAAACCTTAATGTGTAAATTTAAAGGAAATTAGACAGTGTTGAGAGTATACAAGTGACATATAAAATAGGTAAGAAAAAATATGTACAGCAAGGCACAGAAAGAATAAAGAAAAAAAAAAGATAGTATGAGATACATAATGTATTGAATGTGGACAATATACATACAGATGGAGTTCCAAAGAAGAAAGAAAGAATTGAGTAATAGATGTGAAATTAGGGCAACATATTAGATAATGGGTGAAAAATTTTCAAACTGAAAAAATATATCGACTACTAATGCTAGAAGTCCTATAAATAAATCCCAAGTATGATAAATAAAAAGGCACACATTTTCACATCATAATAAAATTACCCAATCAAAAGAGAAAACACTAAAAGTGGCAAAAGGGAAAAGAAAAGACAAATTGGCCCTGGCTGGTGGCTCAGTGGATAGAGCATTGGTCTGGTGTATGGATGTCCCAGGTTTGATTCCCATTCAGGGTACACAGGAGAAGTGACCATCTGCTTCTTTCCCTCTCCTTCTCTCTCTTCTCTCTCTCTTCCCCTCCCATAGTCCAACTCCCATGGCTCAACTGATTTGAGCATGGCCCCAGGTGCTGAGGATAGCTCCATTGGAGTGCATCAGCCTTAGGCACTAAAAATAGTTCAGTACTCAAGCATCAGCCTCAGATGGGGTTGCTGGGTGGGTCCTGATTGGGGTGCATATAGGAGTCTGCCTTGCTATCTCCCTTTCTCTCACCTAAAAAGAAAAAAAAAGACAGATTACCTTCAAAGAAGTACAATTAGATCAGTGATTTTCAAATGTTTTTTCATTTTATGGTCACATAAACTAATTACTAAAATTCTTCTGCACATCAAAAAAATGTATTTTTTGCTGATCTGACAAAAAATAGGTATAATTTGATTTATTCACACTGGATGGCTGTTGTGTTGGCTGTTGTCATTTTTAATTCGATAGTCAGTGCCCATAGTCAGGTGTTGTGTGTTTAAAAAATTCTTGTGGCACGCTGGTTGAAAATAACCGAATTAGACTAACAGTTGACTTCAAGAGAAACAGACAAACTAGGGGACAGAGAACAATGAGATATTATCTTCAAAGTACTGAATAAAAAATAACTCTTCCATTCTGATTCTATGTTCAGTAAAACATCCTTTAAGAATAAAGGTGACCTTGACCAGGCTGTGGGGCAGTGGATAGAGTGTCAGACTAGGACATGAAGGACCCAGGTTTGAAGACCCAAGGTACCAGCTTGAGCACAGGCTTATCTGGCTTGAGTGCAGGCTCACCAGCTTGAGTGTGGGGTTGCGGGCTTGAGCGTGGGATCATAGACATGACCCCATGGTCGCTGGCTTCAGCCCAAAGATCGCTGGCTTGAAGCCCAACGTTGCTGGTTTGAGCCCAAGGTTGCTGGCTTGAGCAAGGGGTCACTCACTCTGTGGTAGCCCCCCAAATCAGGGCACATATGAAAAAGCAATCAATGAACAACTAAGGAGACTAAGGAGCTGCAATGAAGAATTGAAGCTTCTCATCTCTCTCCTTTCCTGTCTGTCCCTATCTGTCCCTATCTCTGTCTCTGTCACACACACAAAAAAAAAAAAAAAAGAAAAAAAAAAGAATAAATGTAAGATAAATACATCATTAGAAGACTTGCACTAAAGGAAAAATGCAAAGGAGTTCTTTAAGGAGAAAGAAAATGCTCACAGGTGGAAGCTCCTATTTTCTTCTGACATCCTGTTTTACTAACATTTCTTAACTTTGTCTAATTTTTGTTAAAACTTATCTATTGAAATCAAGTTTTAGCTATTGAACTTGCAATTCTAGATGTAGAAAAAAATTTGAGCAAAAAAAGTCAAATATGTAGGTAAATTTAAATTACCATTGACCTTGATGGATGAAGACTTGACTTGGAGGGGTAAACACACAATACAGTGTACAGAGATGTGTTGTTAAATTGGGCACCTGAGCCTGTATAATTATGTTAACCAGTGTCACCCCAATAAATTCAATTTAAAAATTACCATTAACCTGATGTTATCTATAATAATTGTCTTTACTATGTATTATAATTAAATACATGACAACATTAGCAAGATGATGTAAAGCAGTGGTCCCCAACCTTTTTTGGGCCATGGACCGGTTTAATGTCAGAAAATATTTTCACGAACTGGCCTTTAGGGTGGGATGGATAAATGTATCACGTGACTGAGACAAGCATCAAGAGTGAGTCTTAGACAGATGTAACAGAGGGAATCTGGTTATTTAAAAAAAAAAAAACATCGTTCAGACTTAAATATAAATAAAACAGAAATAATGTAAGTTAGTTATTCTTTCTCTGTGGACTGGTACCAAATGGGCCACGGACCAGTACCGGTTGGGGACCACTGATCTAAAGGTAAACTGTGAGTCACTTAGTTTCCATGGGAATTCCCAGAGGGCTCTTTCAAGCACCTGTTTTTAGCTAATGAGTCCACAGTATGCTTCAGGCAAGATGGACCTAGACATCCCCTGGGCTTTCAGGGCACACCTTGCTGGCCCATTGGCCACCTTAATCCACAAGCCATTCTGAGTGGCTCAACCTGAGGTTCCTTTGTTAGGAAGGTGCTTTTAGCAATATATTAACAGTCATAGAGAGAGATTTGTGAAGAAATGATTGTGTAATTGTGATAGAGACAGTGTGAAAGTTGCTTTATTACTTATTAAGAACTTGAAATTTTCAAGCTTTTTTTTTCTTTGTCATTTTTTGGAGCAATTAGGGAATAAGAGCAAAAATGCTGTCAAAGTTTAGAAAAGCTTTCTGAAGCCTTTTTTTTGTGGAGGCTTTTGAGTACTGAGCTTATATGTTTCTCTTTATGCACACAAAAAAAATCTTACATAGAAAAAGCAATGTCAGCTCATGGGATTGAACTGTTATGGAATATTCTCTGTCTTGTGAATTTCTCCTGAGCTCAGAGGCATGCCCACTAACTCAGAAGAACAGGATGCACTCTGTACCAGGAAAAGACAGAAACACGGTAATGTTTTTTTCCCTCTGTTCTCTGATGGCTCTCTCTTGTCCTGTGTCCCCTATAGGACCCTTTACCCTCAATTCCCACCACTTCTTGTCATTCCTCATCAGGCACTCCTATTTGTTCCCCTTCAGTCCTCTCATCTTACTTTGTTCTCCTGGACTGCGGGTAGGAGAACATTTCTCTCTAACATAGTATCTGTTTGTTACCTAAAATGTTTTGGTCTGCTCCTCAAAACCAGTTCTCTTCCTCTTTTGGGAAAATTGTACACTTGGCTTGGGGTTGAAGAAAGAGAATCTAATGATTCTTCAGCACCTCAATCTTCTTCAGCACCTCAATCGTCTTCAGCACTATACTTCAGTTAGTAAGTTAAGTACTCACAACTTTCCAAAGTAATTGTTTTTAGTCTTCATTTTACATGTGGGCCAGTTGAGACAAGTCTCTTTTCTATATCTCACTATATTCCTTGTTTCTGGTGCTGAAAGCCCACATTATACCAGAACCCCGGAGGTTTGGGGAGGTTAATACCTGAGAGCTGTTTATAGGAGGTGGAGGGGACCAGGACTTTAGTGATGACTTTGGGTACCTTGTGACTCAAAAATAGCCCTCTTTGAGTACTCCAAACATCTAGGACCCAGAAACGAGTTGTATCTTTAGTTATAGTTATCCTGATAATTATGTATTCTGAGGAATGTGGAAGTTCAGAACAGGGCACAAGATGCTGCACTGAGGCAAACCTTTCCAGTTGGTGAAATTTTTTTCCAGTGCCCTTTCTACATCTGGTTTCATGTGAGTCTGGGGTGTCCAAACCCCTTTCCTAATCAGATCTGTTCTCTGTGAGTAGTAAAGCCCTAAACTTTTCTACTCCTTAGTCTCATTCCTTCACTTACTCATTCACATGTTCATTGTTGTTTTTAAAGTAACACTTTTTGAACAACTCCTTCGAGCCAGTTACAACGCTGTTAGGACCGCCAAAGGAGGGACATACAAGACTTGATGCGTTTTATAAGAAGTTTATTTATACATCTGCAGAACGATGAGCTGAGACCCTACTGGCATCAGCAGGAAGGGGGTGTCTGATATTGGGACCACTGCAGGCATCTGCTGAGTGGGGGTTGGTGCACCTGGACATGCTCAGATTAGCATATCTTAGTTTGTGGCCTTGGTCACAGACTGTCTCCTTTTCCCAACCCTGGGTTCCTCCCAAATGCCTTGCCCAAGGACACATCCAGATCCTCCTGGGGTGAGGGGAGTTGCTTAAGGGGAGGAGGAGGTTGGGTGAGGAGAATTTGAGTTTAAAGGGGCCATGGAGCCTAATCTGTGGTGGCGCAGTGGGTAAAGCATCGACCTGGAACGCTGAGTTTGCTGCTTCAAAGCCTGGGCTTGCCTGGTCAAGGCACATGTAGACTGATGCTTCCTGCTCCCCCTCCCTCATTCTCCCTCCTTCTCTCTCTCTCTCTCTCTCTCTCTCTCTCTCTCTCTCTCTCTCCTTTCTCTCTAAAAATGAATAATATCTCTAAATGAATAAATAAATGGACCTTGGACCCAAACCTAACAAACACCTAGGTACTTTTTGTATGTCTCATCTAAAATGAGCTTTTCTCTGAAAATGGTCTCGTCAGCTAACTACACCTAACCAAAAGCATAGTGGCAGCCTTCTCAGAGCTGTTTCCAAGTTTGGACTCACTAGTCTGAATAAACAAAGCATTGAGAATAGTAAATTGTAGCACCAGGTAAAAGTAATAATTTCATTTATTTCTGTGACCCCTCAAATAGCTAATACAGTGCACCTCTACCTGTGAGGGGTCCAGCATGTGACACAATACACTGTCCAGGTTTGTCTTGTGCAAGATTTTCATGCTTTGGCCTTTATTTCTAAGGAGAAAGTTTCCCCAAAGTTTAAGGACTTTCTAGTGCCAGTAGTGGGGCTCCATTTGGAGATAAGAACAGAGGATAGAACAGAGGGGAACTTTCTTTTTGCTGCGTTTCAAAATTATAGGAGGTGCTTCTCTGTCTGTATTTCATGGTTTGACTCCTTGCTTTTCTGCATTTCCTGCCACTGATGTGCTTTTTCTCCAGTTGAATCCAGGTCACTGTAGCTAGAGCTAAAGTGATGAGGAAAAGAAACAAATAAGTAATAATAAGAAAAAATGCAATCCTCATATAATTGGAAGTATTTAGGGTTTTTTGTTTCATATTTTTTTAGAGAGACAGGGAGAGAGAGAGAGAGAGGAACATCAAGCTGCTCCTCTATGTGCCTTGACCAGGGAATCGAACACACAATCTCCATGCCCAGACAACAAACACTTCAGCCCACTGAACTATCCAGCCGGGGTTTTATTTATTGATTGATTTTTTATTTTTAGAGAGACAAAGAGAGGAAGGGAGAGAGAGGGGAGGAGGAAGGGAAGCATTCATTTATTGTTTCACTCAGTTGTGCATTCATTGGTTGCTTCCTGTGTGTGCCCTGATCAGGGATCAAGCCCACAACCTTGTCATTTTGGGGCAAAGCTCTTAACGAACTGGGCTAACTGGCTATGTCTGGAAATATTTATGTTTTTATAAATAGTGTATAAAACTTACCCATTTATTTTCCTCTTTTAGAAATCGAGGAAGAGATCTATATCAACAGGAATTTTCAAACTGTGCCTTAAAACCAGATTCTCACACTGATATTCACACTTATTTGTCTTCTGGGCTACTGGATCTCAAAACGTTTTTCTTTAATTCTGTGTTAGTTATTGCTAAACTAGGTGAGAAATACAGGTAATGTGGACTTGATTCCTAAGAATAGAATAGCTTTCATTCGGTGTGCTGTTTGGATAAACAAGGGGAGAGAACTCGTGTCATTTGAGAAATTGAATGTGCTGGTCTTATAGTATGAACACAAGAGACAGAGCAGGGCATGAAGGTCAAGATGTTGTAGTTAATAATGTTGAAGGATTGTCCTGAGCAGGGTTGTTGGTTCAGAGTCAGAAAAAAAAGGTAGAGCTTTAGAAAGTTAGTAGGTAGTATATATTTACAAAGGGCATGAGGGCATAAACAAGAGCTGAATCTGAATAGATCACACAAACTGGGCATGGAGATTCTGACTAGAGTATGCTTCCGTATCAGTAAGCAGTTTCTTGTGATAAATTACATAGCATCTGGGATATCTCTGTGCTGCTTTCTTTCTAATTAACTCCTTTTATCTTCACTCGGCAAACATTTAATATTGAACATGTTAGGATGAGACCAGGGAATGAAGCCTAAACAGAACCCGACCCAATGTCACTGAGCATTGAAGATGGAGCAAGGAGCCATGAGCTAACTACCTTGTACTTCAAGGGAGCGAGGAATGCAGTCCTCTCACAGACTCAAAAGAAGAATAGTGGAAATATCAGTGAGGAGCCAAGAAGCTCAGCAAACTCCAAGCAGGATAGAAACAAAGGATCTGCTTCTAGACACATCACAGTCAAATTGCTAAAAAGCAAAGAGAAAGAGAAAAATCTTGAAAATAAGCAAACGAAAATGGCTTAATACAAAGAACAACAATAAATTAATGTGTGACTTCTCATCAGATACCATAAAATCTGTAAAAATTTATTCAAAAAGAAGAACAACAAAAACATGTAACTAAGTATTCTAAATCCCACCAGGCTATCTTTCATAAATAAAGGCAGATAAGACCATTTTTTGATGAAAACTAAAGAAAGAAAAAATAAAGGTAGACAGGTAGTTGATGTAGGGTTGGGATGCTATAGGAAGGATTAGTACAGGTTTTAGGAAATCTAGAGACTTACAATTTTGGAACATACATTTTTGAGTAGGCATGAAACTTTGTGAATGAAGAGGGTTAAAACACTGGGATATTAGACATAAGAAGGGACTTCCCCAATTATTACTGATATTCCAAAGAACATACTGAAGACAATGAGGAACCATAGTGTTATCTCTGAGTTCATCCTCCTCGGGCTGTCTGCTGACCCCCAGATCCAGGCTCTGCTCTTTGTGCTGTTTCTTGTTATTTACCTCCTGACCCTGACGGGGAACCTGATACTGCTGCTGGTGATCAAGGCAGATTCCCATCTTCACATCCCCATGTACTTTTTCCTGGGACAGTTGTCCTTCCTAGATCTCTGCCACTCCACTGTCACTGTACCTAAGCTGCTGGAAAACCTCCTGTCTGAGAAGAAAACTATCTCAGTAGAAGGCTGCCTGGCTCAGGTCTTTTTTGTGTTTGCCACTGGGGGCACTGAATCCTGCCTGCTCGCTGTGATGGCCTATGACCGCTACGTGGCCATCAGCTCTCCTCTGCTGTATGGCCAGGTGATGAACAGACAGCTGTGTATGGGGCTGGTGTGGGGCTCATGGGGTTTGGCTTTTCTAGATGCTCTCATCAATATCATTGTAGCTCTCAATTTAGACTTCTGTGAGGCTCAAAATATCCACCACTTCTGCTGTGAATTGCCCTCTCTCTACCCTTTGTCCTGCTCAGATGTGACTGCAAGTTTTACTTCCCTGCTTTGCTCCAGCCTTCTGCATTTCTTTGGAAATTTTCTCTTGATAGTTTTCTCCTATGTTCGCATTTTGTCTACAATCTTGAGCATCAGCTCCACCACAGGAAGAAGCAAGGCTTTCTCTACCTGCTCCTCCCACCTCACTGCAGTGATCTTCTTTTATGGCTCAGGATTACTCCGCTACCTCATGCCAAATTCAGAATCCACTCGAGAGTTAATCTTCTCCTTGCAGTACAGTGTGGTCACCCCCATGCTGAATCCTCTCATCTACAGCCTGAAGAACAAGGAGGTGAAGGCAGCTGTGAAAAGAATGTTGAGGAAATATTTCTAGTGTTTCAAATAATAGACTACAACATCAGCATGACGAGGATCCTGGGTGGAATTGCAGTATGTAGTGCCTGGATATTAAGGAGACTTTTCTGATGTCAGGATCTGCAAGATATTGTACAGCTTTCCTTTAATTTTTTTTTTTTTTGTAGCGACAGAGTCAAAGAGAGGGACATAGGAACAGACAAACAAGAAGGGAGAGAGATGAGAAACATCAATTCTTCACTGCGGCTCCTTAGTTGTTCATTGATTGCTTTCTCATATGTGCTTTGACTGGGGGGCTACAGCAGACCAAGTGACCCCTTGCTCAAACCAGCGACCTTGGGCTCAAGCTGGTGAGCCTTGCTCAGATGAGCCCGCACTCAAGCTGGCGATCTGGGGGTCTCGAACCTGGGTCCTCAACATCTGAGTCTGACACTCAATCCACTGTGCCACCACCTGGTCAGGCTCCTTTAAAATTCTTAAGCAGAAAAAAATAATTCTTAAGCAGAGGTGGAGTTAATTTTCTTGGAATGATACCAGTTCAGTCCTAGTCAAAAGAAGATGGGTAGATAAACCTCTTGTCTAACAATTTTTCTTATAAAAATATTTAATTTATTATACACAGTGTGGTAGACATTTTTATTACCCTCAGACTATCTTTTCCATCCTTCTAGCAGCTAAACTCCACTTGTGTAATATGGTTCCGTAGAGACTGGTAACCCTGGTGTCTTAAAATCTTCCCCCTCCCCCACTCATTATTCATTCATTCCCCCTGACACAGTGGCTGGTACAAGAATGAGCACATGGACAGGGTCAGACTATTCACTCTGTAAGGAATTTTAATCTTGAGGAGAGATTCAGAGAGACAGAGGTCAGCCTATTCCAATGGCCCTGCTGATGAGCTCATTAATGCTTATCTTAGATTCTGTCTTTTCAAGGCAGATTTGTAAACATGAATTGTAGTAAGAACACATGATTAGATATTTGCTAAACAGGGACTTTGCTAAACACTTTAGGTAAATGCTTTAGTTATCCTTATAATGCAAAGAAGTAAGTGGTGAGGATGGAATTTGGAACCAAATGACTTACCACTAAGTCTATTTTCTTTACTACCTTGACACACTGACTCTCATCTCAATGCTGTGAGGGGAGACCCAATTCATGAATTCCCTTTTTAATGTTTTATTATTGTTGTCTTAATTTATTTTGCTTAAGTAAGTCAGAATTAGATTCTGTCATCTACAAGGAAAAGACCAAAAAGATACATATTTCCATGCCACCATGGAATTGCAGGTATAGGCATCCAAGGACAATGGGGATATTTGAAATTGTTTGTTGGACCTACACATGTCCAGTAGAGACCACAAATAACACATTTGTTTATCTTGCTTCAAACCATTTACCTAATGGCCCAAAATCTGCAGCTGTGAGGGGACCCCATGACAAGAGAAGATTATCCAGTTTATGCACACTGCTGGACAAGCAGCCCTGCCACTCAGCCCAGTGGTGCTGCAGAAATAGCAGAAAGTGAGAGTGTCAATGGCAGAGCAAATTGCACAGGGCCTGTGGCAACACCAAAAAGAAACCAACGGCATGCCAGCCAAGGTCTGTTAGATCAGTGGTCCCCAACCTTTTTTGGGCCACGGACCGGTTTGTTGTCAGAAAATATTTTCACAGACTGGCCTTTAGGGTGGGATGGATAAATGAGCAAAATAAAATTATGCGACCGGCATAAAAACTGGTATTTTTAAATATAATTGTTGAACTTATGATATTTATTGGGATAAGTTAAAGGAGGAATAAGCATGTCTTCATTATTCAGGCTATATTTAAATTTGTTATTCTGAAAACGTTTCATGTCTGATATCAATATGTAATATGATAGGTTCAGGCTCGCTACCAATCATGAACCTACGACAATAAAAATAAACATGAATCCACTGTGTACTCGTATGCAACTTTATTAGAAGCGGTCCTCTTAATATCGCACCAAAAACATAACATGAGTAACATCCTCTCTGCCTCCAAACACTTTCCAGTTGCTATGGTAACATTTAAATATGCCTTAAAAATAAGATACAATACAAAAACAAATATAAAGTGCATGAAAAATACAACTCACCATTGTTATGAATATTGTAAGTTAAGGATTATTTATTATAATGTTTATATAGAATGAGAGATAGTAGCCTATCTCTCAACAACCATAACGCCAAATCAGTGGGAGCCCTGAGCTTGTTTCTCTGCAACGAGAAGGTCCCATCTAGGGGTAATGGGAGACAATGACACCCAAAGTGTGTTGCTTATGTCCTGTCTATTCCGTAATTTTGTTTTGGTTGCTGTCACTGCAGAAAATCCTGCTTCACACAAATAGGATGTCAGAAATGGCAACAGGGTTTTTAGTGCTTTTGTGGCAATCTTGGGGTATTCTGCCATGACTTTAATCCAGAACACCAGCAGAGTTGTAGTCTCGAACATATAGCCTTTAGGGTGGGATGGCCTTTAGGGTGGGATGGATAAATGAGCAAAATAAAATTATGCGACCGGCATAAAAACATACAAGGCCGCTGTCATTTGCAATCTCCAGTAGTTGATCCTCTTCTTGCATAGACACACTGGATTCACCTGGTTTGTTGACAAATGGATCACAGATCCATTCCTTGGCAATTTGTGGATCTTTTGTGGTTGGAAAGTAGCGTTCAAACTCTTTTAAAAGCAAATACAGGTGATCATGCACCAGCTGGGACAATGAAGGCTTGGGCTCAGTCTCTTCCAAAATTTCCGCGAATGTTTGAAACATGTCAAATATACCCCTGTTCACGAGTCGTCCCCACAAATCCAGTTTGGCTTTAAATGCAGCTACTTTATCTGCCAAGTTGAAGACAGTTGTCATTTTCCCTTGAAGTGACCAATTGAGTTCATTGAGGAGGTTAAATATGTTGCACAAATGAGTTTTGTGACCCATTCCTTGTCACTGAAATGTGCTGCTAGCAGTGACTTTTTTTCTGAGAGAAATCTCTGCAGTGGCTCTCGTAATTCAAACACTCTGGCCAGGGACCTCCCTCGGGATAACCATCTTATTTCTGTGTATAAGAGAAGGTGTCTGTGCTCCGCATTCATTTCCTCACAAAGCTGCTCGTACAGGTGCAAGTGAAGGGCGTGTGCTTTGATGTGGTTAATAACGTTAAGGACATCATTCAATACGCTGTTAAGTTCCGGTGGTATATTTCGGCTAGCCAGCATTTCCCTGTGAATGACACAATGCGTAGACTCGCATTCAGGTGCAACCTCCTTAATCCGAGTAGTTAAACCAGACATCCTTCTGGTCATGGCAGCAGCTCCATCTGTGCATATGCCGACACAAAAAGACCATTTCAGTTTTCCTAATATATAGTCATCCAGTGATTTAAATAGTTCTGTGGCTGTGGTTTTGGTTGGCAAAGATAGTGCACATAACATATCCTCATGCACATCCTCTTGATAAAGATAACGCACGTAAACAGGTAGCATTGCCTTGTTGTCAAAATCTGTAGATTCGTCAACCTGGAGAGTATACCACGGTGATTTATTAATTCTTTCCAACAATTTTGATTCAATGTCCTCTGCTATTTCCTCAATGCACCGTGTGACGGTGGTAGCCGAAAGAGGCATCTGTGCTATCTTTTTAACCGCAGCCTCTCCTAGAAGTTCACAACAAATGTCTTTAGTGGCTGGAAGGATCAATTCTTCACCAATGGTGAATGGCTTCTTAGCCTTAGCAATACGATTAGCTACCAAGATAATGCTCTCAGTGCACTCGCATTTATTGATGTAGTGGCCACCAGTAATTGTTTCTGTCCTTGTTCATGCTTTTTTCTTTCAAAATACTCAGAAGGCTTGTCTTTTAAAGTAGGGTGCTTGGTCTCCAAGTGACGAAGCAGTTTTGAAGGCTTCATTGCCTCATTACTTAGCCGATCGCCATATATTATGCAGAGCAGCCTTGGTGCGCGAGAATCACCAGTTGCGATAAATCCATACTTCAAGTAGGACTCCTGGTATTGTCTGTTAAATGAAGCCTTCTTTTTCTTTGAGGTCGTAGGTTCTTCTTCTGTCTCCTCACTGGCCCTTTTCCACTTCACAAAAAAACTTTCGATGAGATTTTGTTTTTCACTCATTTTGCTAGTTTATGGGTTTAATTTTAGAGGCAACATATCACGTGACTGAGACAAGTGTCAAGAGTGCGTCTTAGACAGATGTAACAGAGGGAATCTGGTTATTTTTAAAAATAAAACATCGTTCAGACTTAAATATAAATAAAACGGAAATAATGTAAGTTATTTATTCTTACTCTGCAGACCGGTACCAAATGGCCCACGGACCGGTAGCGGTCCGTGGCTCGGGGGTTGGGGACCACTGTGTTAGATCATGAAACACACTGGAAAATTAGTGAGAAGGAGATTTGGAAGAGATGTGTGGATTAAAATTATCATGGTAAAAAATTATTTATTTCTTTTTGAAATTACCTTTTGGTTTTTGCTTATTTACAACCTATCAACTGCCATTGTCCCCTCCACTTTGTACTCTCCAGCAGCAGAGAATATAAAGGCAACTCAATATTGGCAATCCTGAAACTATGGATGAGGTTTTGGAATTGCTCCCCATCTGGGGGACTGGCTATAGAGCAGATACAACTTATTTTTTGTAGCGTCTCAGCTTCATTCTTTTCATATTATATAAAACTGATACTTTTATTGCTGAGAACACTCTATTTTTCCTCATCCTTAAATAACCTCTACTTAAATTTACTTTTCTAGGCATTTCTTAAGAGTATAATAAAAAAATAAGTTTTCATCACATTGCTGTTGTAATATGAAAAATTGCATTCATCAGAATAAATTGGAACATATACTCATTTGGTTTAAAATTAAGTTGATGAACTTTAAAGGAAAAAAAAGAAAGATAGATGGTGTTACAATGGGAATTTGTGTCCCTCAAAAAAGATATGTTGAAGTCATAACACCCAGCAACTTAGAATATTGTCTTACTTGGAAATGGGGTCTTAACGGAGGTAAGACCCAAGTTAAACTTAATGGAAGTGGAAACCTTCCCAAGACATTGATCAATCATCTTGTTCTTCATTCCTTGTTCTCATCCTAACATGTTAGATATTAAATGTTTGCTGAATAAAATAAATAACCATAATTGGAATGAGAACCATAATAAAATAGTGGTATAGCCTTTTGACACCTCATTTATCATGGCAGCTGAATGACATCTCACTTTGGGGACTGAGGTAGTGTTCCTACAGCAGCAGTCTTCAATCTATTTGGTGTCAGGTCCTCATTTATACTCTGAAAAATTATTAAAGACTCCAAAGGTATCTTTTTAATGTGGGTTATTATCTATTGATATTTACTACTTTATAAATTAAAACTGAGAAAAATTTAAGTGTCAATTCATTTAAAAATAACAATAAATTCACTAACATAATACTAATATAAGTAGCATTTTTATAAAAATAAATATATGTTCCAAAACAAAAAAATAAGAATTGACTATCATCATTACACATTTTTAAAAAATATTTCTCATGTCTGACATGAAGATAGCTGAATTTGTTTTTATTGAAATATATAAAGAATATCCTGCTTCAATTAGAAACACTGGAAAGAAAGGAGCATTTTCAGATCTAAAATAATATCAATGAATTTTTCATACTTTGTTATATTAAAATCTATTGGCCTATATTGCACTTTGAATGGAACTTTCATCCAGGCATGATATTTTTTTAACACCATGCATTAGTCTTTGAAAAATACTGATTCACTGATGTTCCAAATAATGACACATTCATTTTATATGATGCAGATGTTCTAAATATTGTCACAGTTCATTACATGATATCAAAAAATATTATCATCACCAATCTCATCAGAATTTTATCACTGGCAATAAATGTCAATTTTTTTCCCTCTGTCACAGTCATTTAAGTCAGGTTTAAAAAAAGTTCTGTCAAATACTCAAGTTGAGTAACTATAGTTTGCCAGTCATTCTTTCGAGTAAAAGTGGTGTTCTATTTTTTTTTTTTAGATAAGTAATACTTTGGTTCACAATTCACACGAATTGTACAGGTGCTTTTCCTTAGGACAACCATCATGCTTATGTTTGCAGCATGAATGATTTATTATACTTTCTATTTTGTCATAGAATAGTAAAAAGATGTGTACTCAAATGTCAAGATTTAATAAAATTAATCATTTTTTACTGCTTCACTGAGAAATTCTCAATGTTGCAAAGCTATTCTTCTATGTTTTATTCTTAAGACTCTAAAGAACAATTTGGAGATGACTGACATCTTATCAATATTGAGTCTTCCAGTCCATGAACATAATATATCTCTCTATGTAGCTAGACTTCTTCAGTTTCTCTCCACAATGTTTTTGAGTTTTCAGTGTACAAGTTTCACATATATTTGCTAAACTCATCCCTAAGTATATATATCGTATTTTGAATATTATGAATGGAATTGTTTTTACTTTCATTTCCAATTGCTTGTTGTTTGTATATAAAAATACAGTTGATTTCTATCTTGACCTTATTTCATGCGGCCTTCTTGAATTTATTTATTCTATAACTTCTTTATAAATTCCTTAAATTTTTTTATGTATATGACAATGTTACCTTTCCTTTTAAATTATGTTCATTTAATTTTAATTTATACCTTTTTTTATATACTAAGTAAGGCCTCTAATACAATATTAAAAAGAAGTAGTGAGAACATCCTTGTCTGGTCTGGTTTCCAATCTTAGGAGAAAAGCATTCAGTCTTTCATATTAACTATTATGTTTACTGTAGGCTTTTCTGAGATAAACTTTAGAAGATTGAAGAAGCTCCCTTATATTTCTAATTTATGAAGGGGTATTGCAGTGGTAGTCAACCTGGTCCCTACCGCCCACTAGTGGGCATGCCAACTTTCATGGTGGGCGGTAGCAGAGCAACCAAAGTATAAATAAAAAGATAGATTTAACTATAGTAAGTTGTTTTATAAAGATTTAGTCTATCAAACTTAGCGAAAATCCCACATAAAGTACTTGGTAAGTAATTATTATTATATGCTTTAACTTGCTGTAACTCTGCTTTATAAATTTTATAATGTAAAGTTACTTCTCTACTTTATAAATCACCATTACTGTGGAACCAGTAGGTGGTTAGAAAATTTTACTATTAACAGAGATACAAAAGTGGGTGGTAGGTATAAAAAGGTTGACTACCCCTGGGGTATTGTGTCTTATCAAATGTTTGTTTGCTTTTTGGCATGTGTTGAAGGCATCATAAGAGTTTTCTGTTTTATTCTGTTTATATGATAGATTTCCTTTGTTAAATTTCAAATACTAAAACAACCTTGTGTTCCTGGGATAACTAAGCCCACTTAGTTATTATGTGTTTTTCTCTTTACAGATTCCTGTAATCAATTTGCTAAAATAAGTTAAAGATGTTTGCTTCTGTGTCCATGACAGATATTGGTCTGTAACTTTATTTTCTTGTAATATTCTTGTCAGTTTAAGCATCAAGGTTACATTATCTCATGACAATTTTAGAAGTGTAATGTCTTTGTCTGGTTTTAGTATTAGGGTAATTCTGGCCTCTTTAAATGAATGACTACTTCCCTTTTTTCTTTTCTGAAAGTAGGATTAGTATTCTTTTGTTTAAATATGATCAAATTCACCAGTAAATGAATCTGGACCTTTAGTTTTCTTCTAGGTCATGATTACACATTCAATTTCTTTAGTTGATATAGTGTTACTTAGGTTTTCTGTATTTTCTTGTAATTTTGTAATTTATGTCTTTCAAAGAATTTGTACATTTCATCTAAACTGTTAAATTCATTGGCATAAAATTGTTGATAACATTCTCTGATTAGCTTTTGAGTTGAAGAAGGATATGTACTGATGCACTCACTCTTTTATTCCTGATATTGGTCATTTGCCTTTTTATGCTTTCCATTAATAAATCTAGTGAAGGCTTATTGACTCTGTTGATTTTTTTAAAAGTTTTTAATTTAATTCATTTTCTCTATTATTTTCTGTTTTCCATTTCAGTCACTTCTGCTTTTTCATTATTGACTCTTCATGTTTATTTTAAGTGTAAGTTGATTTTCTTTTTATCACATCTTAGGGTGAAAACTTAGACCACTGATTTTAGATCACCACTTTTTTCTTTTTCTTTTTGTATTTTTCTGAAGCTGGAAACGGGGAGAGACAGTCAGACAGACTCTCGCATGCGCCCGACTGGGATCCACCCAGCACGCCCACCAGGGGGCGACACTCTGCCCACCAGGGGGCGATGCTCTGCCCCTCCGGGCATCGCTCTGTTGCGACCAGAGCCACTCCAGCGCCTGGGGCAGAGGCCAACGAGCCATCCCCAGCGCCCAGGCCATCTTTGCTCCAATGGAGCCCTGGCTGCGGGAGGGGAAGAGAGAGACTGAGAGGAAGGAGAGGGGAGGGGTGGAGAAGCAGATGGGCGCTTCTCCTGTGTGCCCTGGCCGGGAATCAAACCCAGAACTTCTGTATGCCAGGCCGACGCTCTACCACTGAGCCAACCGGCCAGGGCCCACCACTTTTTTTCTAATCTAAGCATTTAATTTAATTGTAAGTATTAATTTAGCTTTACACCACAAATGTTGATGCTTTCATTTTCATTCAGTTAAAAAATATTTTCCTATTTTTTTATGGTTTCTTCTTTGACCCATGAGTTATTTGAAAGTGTGTTGCTTGATTTTTAAATATTTTGGATTTTCCATATATTTTCAATTATTGATATGTAATTTAGTTCCTCTGTGATCAATTTGCTTAATGGCTCATCATATTTCTAGCTTAGGATGGTTCCATGTGTACTTGGAAGATGCAATTAAACTGCTGGAAGATTGTTTGCAATACATGGGACTGACAAAGGAATGTATTTTAAAAGAACTCCTACAAATCAATATGAAAAGCTCGAACAACTCAATAGAAAAGTGGGCAAAAGATAGAAACAGGCATTTCACAGGAGAGAAAACATATATAGCCAATAAAATACAAAGAAATGTTTAATAATGATGAGGGAGTTGCAAATCAAGACCACAAAGAAAAATCATTCATTTAGCTATCTAATAAAACCAGCTGTTGTCAAGGGTGTAAATCAATGGGAAGAAGTTCTTATACACTATTGGCTACTAGAAGTATATACTAATACTAGTGCAACTACTTTAGCAATTCAGCATTATCTTGTAAAAATGAAAATTTACCTACTCTATGGCTCAACAATTCTAATCTTAGAGAAAGTCTTGAAAATGTGCACCAGAAGTAATGTACAAGGATTTTCACAGTAGCACTCACTACTAAGGGATGCAAAAAAAAAAAAAAAAAAAAAAGAAAGAAAAGAAACAACTCAAATTTCCATCCACAAGAAAAAAGATAAATTTAGTGCCTATGCATGCTCAGTCATCAAAATGAAAAGTGGGACACACAATGTATTCATTCTCTCTTATTTGAATAACAAATCACCACAAATTTAGTACCTTAGAACAATGGAAATTTATTGTCTCACAGTTTCTTTGACTCAGAAATCCAGGCATGAATCAGTTTGGTCCTCTGCTCAGGGTATCATCAGGCTGAAATCAAAGCATGAGCCATGGCTATAAACTCATCTTAAACTCAGGGTCCTCCTTCAGGGTGATCAATTTCTTATGGCTATAGGACTGAGGTGTCCCCACTTTCTTGCTAGCTGTCAGCCAGGATCTGCTTTCAGCTGTGAGGGGCTGCCTTCAGTTCCTAGCCACATGGCCCCCTCACAACATGGCAGCTTCTAATCTCGCTGACTTCAGGAAGAGCCTACTTATTTGGGCTCCCCTGCTTAGGTCAGTTCAACTAAAGATAATCTCCCTTTTGATTAACGTGAAGTCAGCTGATCAGCACCTAAGCATAGAACTGAAATCCCACCATATTCCCAAGTCCCACCCATATTCAAGAGGAGGAAATTATATAGGACATGTATACCCCGGGCCAGAATGTTGGAGAACATCTTAGAATTCTGCCTACAACAACCATATAATAGGAAAATAATCTTAACCCAACGTGGAAAACAATTTGAGCCTACATTATTCAAGCTATTACTATAAGGCTATAAGAATTTATAATCTCAGGAGAACTTTTAACCCAACTTCTATCTCTTTCTGTCATTTTCTGGGTATTAGATGGTGTCAGGTATTTGTCTATAATGACTCAATAATCTAGTCTACTTAAAATATAAATTAAGAGTTAGAGATAATAGCCTGGCCTGTGGTGGTGCAGTGAATAGAGCGTCAACCTGGAATGCTGAGGTCACCAGTTCGAAACCCTGGCCTTGCTGGGTCAAGGCACATACAACAAGCAACCAATGAACAACTAAAGTGAAGCAACTATGAGTTAATGTTTTTTGCTCCCCCTTCTCCTCTCCTCTCTTTGTAAAATAAATAAATAAAATATAAAAAAATAATTAGAGATAATAGAATTAAAGATTATATTTTCTGTAACCTATAAATAAAAGGTGTTAATAAACAAATAGCTAAATTAAGTAACTCTACTATGTCAATGAAAAGGCTACTTAGAGTAAGTTTCTGTACTATTAAAAAAAGTGACATTTTTTAGATTACACCACTTCAAAGCTGTCCTAGCATGACATAATATTTCACAAGTGCTGTCTTGACCTAGTCTTGATGTCATGGCTAAAACTCTCCATTCCCCTTTGCTGGCAATATGTCACTCCCACCCCAACTACTTCCCTTATCAGGCTCTAACACTTTGGGTTCCAACATACACATACCCAATGGCCAGAGGCCCCAGATACCTCCACCTAGAGACAGCCTTATCTTTCATAGGTCTGTAGAATTATTTGAAAATACCCAATCCCGCCTGACCAGGCAGTGGTGCAGTGGATAGGACATCGAACTGGGATGCGGAAGACCCAGGTTTGAGACCCCAAGGTCGCCAGCTTGAGTGCGGGCTCATCTGGTTTGAGCAAAGCTCATCAGCTTGGACCCAAGGTCGCTGGCTCGAGCAAGGGGTTACTCAGTCTGCTGAAGGCCCGCGGTCAAGGCACATATGAGAAAGCAATCAATGAACAACTAAGGTGTTGCAACGAAAAATTAATGATTGATGCTTCTCATCTCTCTTTGTTCCTGTCTGTCTGTTCCTGTCTATCCCTCTCTCTGACTCTCTCTGTCTCTGTAAAAATAAAATAAAATAATAAAATAAAATACCCAATCCCTAGGAAGCCTGTGAAAGCTAGCTAACTACATTCTGTGTGCCATACATAAATACCTCTTGCAGTTCCAGCTTACTATTACCCTGTCCTTAAATGCAACTCCCTATGTGGCCCTGCTTGACAGCTTTCTCTGGTCTGGAGCTGTAAGTAACAAAGACTTCTGCCTTTCATCTACTTGACTTTGAGCTGTGTCCCACCATCAAAAAACAAATCTTTAAATCTTATTAAAATCTAGCCTTACCCTGATCACAACACCAGCTGTCACTAACTGACAGCTGCCTACACTCAGTCCACTATTTGCACTGACTACAAATTAGTTCTGCCAAATAATGCCCTTAGCCAACATCTTGCCTTTGAACAGTGCTTCACAAGTTTTACACCATATGTCTATATTTTTACTTAATTTAGTCCTCACCACAGCTTTTTAGGAAAAGAAGAATAACATTAATAGCAATTTGATAGATGGGGTTAAGGCTCTGATCTGTCAGCCAGAGGCACAGCCAGAACTAAAATACCAACTCTTTATGTTCTTAGTTTAGTGCTATTTCTAGCACACCTCTGTGTCCACGATTTAATTTAGCAGTCTTTTTAATTAAAGTTTTCCCAGTTAAAGAGTACACAAGAAATTGTTACTGTCTTGTAAGGCTGCTTCTTCCCTTCCCCTCACTATCAAGGACAGCAGGATTTAAGGGTAAGTCACAAAACTTCTTATGCCTAATGCCACCACCACCCATTGCTAAGCATGTTTCCAGGGACCCTCAGAGCTCTGGCATTTTCGGAAAGTTAAGGCCTCTAACCTTAACTCTGTCTGATAGAGTTGAAAGAAGACCCACAGAGCTCTGTACACTTCTAGTGAGATCATTCTTCCACACACACCTCATCTACTCAAGCTCAGTCAACCTTTATACCTCACATCACCACGGACAAACTGGCTAAGAGAGCAGTCCCAAGAAGAGGGCTATAATTAGAACTGATTATCCAACCCTGCCTCCTGGGGGGTACTAATTCCAGCATGCCCTATATCTCTGCTTACAACACTCACCACAAGAATCCTCGGCCTCCAGATCATCCCAAATCAGAGATTCTTACCCTATTATAGTCCACTACGTTGCCTAATTCGAGTCAAACTCTAACCTCCAAAACAGCCTCTAACTCCTTTCACTGAGACCTCTGGAATTCAGGGTTTGTTACTAACAAAATCCTCTTGTTATAACTGAATGCTTGTGACCCCCTCCCCCAATTCATATGTTAAAACCTAACCCTCAATGTGAAGGTATTTCAAGGTGGGGCCTTCAAGAGGTGATTAAATCTTGGAGGCAAAGCCCTCACAAACGGGATTAGTGCCCCATAAAAGAGATTCCAGAGTCCCTTACCCCTTCCACCACTGTGAGAAGAAAGCAGGTTGTCACCAGAGACTGAATCTTTCAGCGCCTTGATCTTAGACTTCTCAACCTCCAGAACTGTGAGAATTAAATGGTCATTGTTTAGAAGACAACCAGTCTATAATATTTCATTAGAGCAACCTGAACAAATTAAGACACTCCTATATCCTTCAACTTCCTTTGATAGATGTTTCATTCACCTCCTTTATCTAACTGAAACCTGGCTATTCCTTGAGGTCTAGGCACACTTCCATTTCAGCCCTCTCTAGGGATGGCTATTTTTTCTCCTACAACTTACATATCAATGCTTTGCAAACATTAAGTTGCAACCCCCGATTAGTGTATAGTAAATAGAATGCTTTAAAAATGAAGAAATAGCCCTGGCCGGTTGGCTCAGCGGTAGAGCGTCGGCCTGGCATGCAGGGGACCAGGGTTCGATTCCCGGCCAGGGCACATAGGAGAAGCGCCCATTTGCTTCTCCACCCCTCCACTGCACTTTCCTCTCTGTCTCTCTCTTCCCCTCCCGCAGCCAAGGCTCCATTGGAGCTAAGATGGCCCAGGCACTGGGGATGGCTCGTTGGCCTCTGCCCCAGGCGCTAGAGTGGCTCTGGTCTAGGCAGAGCGACGCCCCGGAGGGGCAGAGCATCGCCCCCTGGTGGGCAGAGCGTCGCCCCTGGTGGGCGTGCTGGGTGGATCCCAGTCGGGCGCATGCGGGAGTCTGTCTGACTGTCTCTCCCAGTTTCCAGCTTCAGAAAAATACAAAAAAAAAAAAAAAAATAGATTAGAAAACATCAGCATATACTGCATGTAGTTGAGGTGCGCATTGTTTCTTGCAAGTTTTGTTTCAATTATATAAATGATTATGATTTGCTTGACATCACTTAGGTTTAGAAGCAGAATAAGTGTTCTCTTTGCTCTTCACTGCTGCCTCAGGTACCATTTCCCTCCTTCCACCCTAAATAATGTCCTGTTACTTTGAAGCACACGCTATCAAACCATTCCACATACTACCCTTCCTTGTTATTATCACCTACCATACTCCTTCCTGTTCATTCTTCTTCTTTCATTAAAGGCTCCTTCAATTAGCTTGCTATTTCATTCTCCATAATCCTATCATTTCTGGTGACTTTAGTACCCATGTGAACAACTCATCTCATGCCTTGAATTAAATTGCAAAAGTATGACTATTAAAATACTAAAATATTTTCACAGCTGCTGGTGCCTCCAGGGCCTTGCACCAATACTTTAAATTACATTCATTTTGATGGATCCATGCCATCCAATACTTTGAATACTATCTCACCTAACACCCTAACCCAGTGGTTCCCACTGGTGCACCCTAGATGATTTCTAGGTGTGCCCTATGATATTCCAGAGAAATATGTGCCTGTTGGGGACCAAAAAACCAATAGGGTTTTTGGAGTTTAGATTTTTGGGGGACTGAGGTGTGGGGAATTGGCTGTAAACTGATAGTCTGCCCAACCCCCCACCTCACTTGCCTGATTAGGTTGCAAAAGGCTGTTAAGCTGGGATGCTGGATTGTTTACACTACCCTCCATGTTCCCCAGAAAGACTGGAGGCAAGTTTCTTCTATCCTTTGTTTGGTGTAAAGTTAAGATGATATGTATGGTGGGGGTTTTCTGCACTCAACACAATTAAGAGTAAAAAGAGAGGAATTCTTCAATGTATTGATGAGGAAATTAGAGTTTGCCTTTCAAATATATGCCCAAACATTGAAGAAATTGCTAGGACACATCAGGCTCATGTTTCTCATAAACACAAGAATGAAAAAACTGAACACATTCACGCCAGGACCTGCTGAATTTACTAAATCTTACTAAGAATGTATCTATATATATAAAAAGATAACTTTTTGTCATTTTTAAATTTTTTAACCCCTCCTTTTTATGAATTCTAAAAAGCATAACTCAAAAAATGTAACATAAAAGTGTTTTTTAATGTCAGAATAAATTTAATATTGTCATTTATTTTATTTAATTACCATAAAAGCACGCTTGAACTTTATATTTTTCTTTAATATTTGACTTAATTATTATATTTCACAGAAATTTGTATTTAGTGTGCCTACAATTATTTGTAGGATTTTAAATGCGCCCCAACTTCAAAAAGTTTAAGAACCACTGCCCTAACCTCTCAGCTCCTTGACTTCCTCTTTAAATTATTTTTTCCACCACCACAGAAACTCACTCTCATGGTCCTAGCCTATGCCTAGTTATTACCACCCTCCTTATCTCTAGTTCAAGCACCCCACTCTGCTGCCTACGTCTTCATCTCACTCTGTTTCAACTACGCTGTCTACCTCACTGAGATTCAGGAATACATTTATCTTTTATCCCATCTTTCCATAGTCCATCATCCCACTTAAAGTCCTCTTTTTACCCATTATCCAGCTTTAATTCCTAGGTCTAATCATTTATTGAATTCTTACTATGTATCAAATTGTTTATTTACATTATCTCATTTACCTTCAAATCAACCCGACAAAGTAGGTATAATCACATTCATTTTATTAAATAAGAAACATTTATATATATAAATCTGCCCAATATTATAGAAGTAAAAAGTAGAGGTTTGACAATTTTAAATGTCTGAACCACTATTTTCTTAACCTTAAATTAGGGATAAAGATAATTTATCCCCTTGAGTTGTAAAGATCACATGTCCAAAAAGAACCACTCTGTACACTGAAAAGTGTTCTACAAATGTTAGTTATACTTATTAACTACTGACTAGGGGCCCTTATCATTTCTCTCTATAGGAGTCCTAAAGTGAGATTTCCCTCAACCTTCTTCTTTCCTTCATTGTTATGCACAAAAAGGATGCAGAAGTTTCCATTGCTCTGTTGGTAGAAAATTCATCTCTGATGCCAAGCTTCAAAACTTTGAAAGAAAGAAAAGTAGTGTTGTAAATGGTGGTTAGATTCTAATTAGCAATGGAAGGTGTGGTTTCATTATGGAGAAACGGGCTTTTATAAACCAAGCTGATCATTCATTGCAATCAGCAGAGTGATAAAGGAATTTGTATAACATAATCCCAATCTGATGAACATCTGCATTATACTTTCTAATTCAAACCACATCAAAGTAGGAGTTCAGAAATAAAGGAGCCAAGGCTGACAGGCAAGAGGCTGAATCTCTTAAGGTTTTTTGAAGTCCAGTAGAGAACATGGAACTTAAATGTCTGGGAGCTCCCCTGAGTCCAGGTGGAATACTACTGTGTCCCAAGGAACTTTGTTTTCCACATGCTAGAATCTGGCTATGGGCCCAGCTTGTCCCATTCTGTTGTTCTTAACTATTAACAGGCAGCCCTGGACCAAGAATGATATAATTAGAACAACCAGGTATATCACTTCCTTATAACACTAAATATAGTGACTCCTTATTACTTGACATGGCAAATAAAAACCCTTGACCCCACTATTCTAAACTTTCTATCAATTTCCCCATTTCATTTTTTTCTCTACTCTAGACAACCCCCAATTCTGTTCTTCATCCCATAGCATGCCATACCACATGTCCATTTCTACTCTCTGATTCTATGCAAGATGCTCTTCCTACATTTTGCCTTGACAGCTGATCTTGAAACAATTCTACCAGAAAGTGTTAAAAAGATAGAATCATCTGCTTACTATGCATTGCATATTTAATTAGTCCTCCTTGTAACATTCCGCAAGAGTTTGGACTTGTCCATATATTACTGTGAAAGGCAAGGTACCACTCTGGTGACTGTTGTGCCAGATTATAAATCTAAAGGCAGGGCTCAATTCCTAATTTTGCCTTTTGACTCACTTAATTCCAACGAACCCATGCTGAGATAATATCTACACCACAGAGTTCATAGATTGACAACTAAAGAGATGACACATTAGAAGCATGATATAAAGATATTTTACATTTTCCCCCAGTAATATTTAAGACAAGGTTCTAGCACAAAGTAGATGTTTATTATATATTAATAATAACTAATTATTATGCCATTAGGCCAAAGCTTATTTTGCCTCAGTTTTGTTTGTTTAGGATACAATCTCACACTGGTTTATTTCCCAAAGAAAAGGAGAGGAGGATGGGTCTATCTATCTATCTTACAGCTCTCCCCAAATATCCCTTTCAAGTAAAGTCATGTTTAGGTGCTTGGTTATGTTCAATTTAATATTGTGTGGCAGAGGCAATGCTAAATGTTCAACAAACTCCATTTCCTTTTCTACTAGGCACACACACTTTAATTCCCAGCCACCCCTGCAGTTAGGTCGGATCATGTGACCACACATCTGAATTCTGGCTAAAGGGGTAGGGTGAAAATGATGTATACCATTTCTAGGGCTGGCCTCTGATATCTGGTAGTCAACCACACCTATACTCCATTATCTGAGGCCTATACATTGGATGACTCCAAGGCAACAGGGGATGGCAGAGCAACAAGATAGAAGCAGCCTGGTCCTTCCATGATTGCAAGGAGCAGACACTCCACCCACTGGCCCCAACCAACTGGCTACACACTGTGACTTGTATGAAATGTAAGCCTTTATTGTGTTAAGCCACTGAGATACCAGTATTGTTAGCCTAACCCAATTAATATACCTTATATTTATCACTAGTGGTAACATAAATGAAAGGATCCCCAGACTTAGTTCCAGGACCTGAGACACAAATCCTGGTTTTACCATTCCCCCCATATATCCTGTGATCTGCTCTAGAATATACTTTATACCCTTTCCCAGCTGCAGTCGAGCACATTTTCCTCTTTCTTACTATGGAGCCCTTCCCACTCTTCTGCCTCAAGACTTCTGTGAGGTCTTCTCTGACCTCCCTCCCATACATGTTCACTTCTTTGCTCCTGGTGCAAAGTACATTCCTCCATTTTAACATCTAGGAAATTTTATTACAAATATTTATTGACTTGTGTTTCCACAGACAGTTCCTTTGGGCTCTTTGACTCCCGGCATTTAGTTATAGTGCCTGGCACATAGGAAAAAATAAAGATATATTAAAGGAATGATTGTCACTGAAGACTTTAAGTGAGTCGCATTTTTTTTAGGTCTATTAACATTTTACAGAATTGTGATGATGAAATAATGAATGTGATTTGCACATTATGCATTGATTCTAACGGCAATGTGTTTATTCTGTTTTCTAGGCCTTTCTCATCTTTTCCAGTCAAATTCATCTTAATGCTTCGAGGTAGCTCTGTCCAACAGAAATATAATGCAAGCCACATATGTAAAATTTAAACATTTTAGTAGCCACAAAAAAAGTTAAAATACGTAAACTACCTGAAACTAATACAAAATAATATTGAATGTAAACCACAACTGAAAGATAAAATAGGCCCCAGCCAGTAAGAGCATCTCTCGGAAATGCCAAGGCTGCGGGCTGGATCCCACACAGGTCCAGGCACACATGGAAAACCACCACCAACGCACAAGTAAGTGGAACTGATAGGGTATTGATATACAATAGTATACAATCAATAAGATAATCATATATATATATATATGATTGCTAGTGCACCATATATAACCTATTTTCTAGATTTTCTTTAGCACCCCCACCCAAGAATGCAGAACTACTGAAGCCGGATGTTACCATATCCCCTGAGATGACTGGCGCCCAAGAAGCAATAAAGACCGGGATTAGGTTGGAATGCCATGGAGAAGAAATTATGATTCCAGGAACTAGCCATCCTGCTTGATGACTCCTACAATGTCCGGAGCCAGCTAGCCTGCTTTATGACTAACTACATGCTCCCTATTGTACTAACCTCACCCGAAAAAGTATATAATCATCCCTCACAACTGAGATCATAAGGCAGGCTTTGGGCCAGGCTATGCCCCCTGTCTTCTCAAGTTGCAGGCAATCTTGATTAAAGACAACCGTTTCCCTCTCAGATTCAGCCTCTGCTTATTGGCTTTTGCCGCCGCAGGTGACCCGAAACCGTGTAGTACGGTAACAGAACAACCAAAACTGAATGCTTCTCCCCATTTGTTTAAAATCAATTAAAATTTTTTTTAAGTAAAATAAAATATATACTTGGGGCTCAAACTAAAAAAAAAAACCCACGTAAAATTAAGTTTCATAAATTTTAACCCAATTTTTCCAAAACACTGCTTATTAGCTATTTTACATTTTGTTAATTAAGTCCGCACGTCGACAGCTCAGCAGCCACACGTGACAAGGCTGCCGCAAGGCCCCCGGTCTCGGGAAAGTCAACCTGACCCTCCTCGTTCGGAATTAGCGACTCCTCCTTACTGCTCTCCCAAGCCCCCACCCTCGGTATCTTGAAACCTACAACGTCGGCTCCGGGAGGAATTCCAGGCTGGGGTCTCCCGAAATCGCTCTCACAGCGACTGTCTGGTCTATAACGGGCGGTTATTAAATGTCGAGGTAATTAATGAACCTGTGTGCGAAGAACCCGCGGGAGAAGGAGCGGCCGGGGCGGAACGCGGCCGGTCAGGGAGCGTGCGCGGACCAGCAGCCACCGCCGGCCGGGACCGACGCCTGGGCCCGCGGCGCCCCGGGGGGTGGCGGCCCCAGCCGGCGGCGGGCGTCCTCGTCCGCGGCCCCGGGGCCAGCAGCGCCCGAGCCGCGGCCCGCCCCTCCGACCCCCGCCGCGCCGCGGCCAAGCGCCGGAAGCGGGCGGGGATTTCCTGTGCCCGCCCCGCCGCGCCCGCCCGCCCGTCGTCCCCGCCTGTCCCCGGCTGCGCCGCCGCCGGCTCCGACGAAGCGGAGGGCGGAGGGGAGGGGCAGGCGGCGCCCAGGAGGGAGGCACCGGGCCGTAGGCCAAGCCGACCGGGGTGAGTGGGGCCGGGCGGGAGGGAGCCGCGGCTGGAGGCAGGGACGCCGGGCTTCCTGGGCGGCGGGTGGGGGCCCGGTCACCGTGCGGGTGGAGAAGAAAACCGACGCGGCCTCGGGGTCGCTGCCTTTCCCCAGGGTCGGCCCCACTGGCATTTTGCACCCCCCTCCAGGCGCCCTGTCTTCCTCGTCCCCATCGTCGCTGTCAGCCCTGCGGGTTCCTGCCGCTGTCACTCGCGCACGGGTTACCCCAGGGCTCCTTTCTCTCCACTTGCTCTTGCCCCGGTTATGGGAAACCTATTTTCTGCCCTCACTTCCCCTGCTCCAGCGCTGCCTCTCTCGGGTACTCTGAAATCTGACCCTCTCCAGGGGCACTGTGACAAGAAGGAGGGAAGAAGCAACCTTACTCCGGGGCAGGCGCCCATCCGCCCCACGCCCCACCGGGCAGGGCCGGGCTTCTCGGACCGAGCGCCCTCGGTGCCTGTGCCCTTGGGCTGCTCGTTTCAATACCGTGGCCCTTTCTCTGTCCAGCAGCACTAGCTGCATAAACTAACTTCTGCAGGTGCCTGTCCCCCATCCCGACCCCCAAATATGTGAGGAAAAGGAGGAAATGAAAGCTCTAGAGCCCGACTCCAGGAGGCCTGTGATATTCTGGGACCAGGAGAAACCAGATTGGGGCTGACACCTTCCAGGTGCTGGCTCTGAGGGAGCAAACATCTTAGGAAGTGCAGTCTGAGGACAAGTGCCTAACCCCTCCCTGCTGTGCTGAGATTTTTATTTATTTATTTATTTTTGCCAGTATTTCCACAGGTTTTCTGTCAGCTGCTGCCGGGGAGATGGAGCAAGTGGCTTTGAGACAGGTGTCCAGATATTTAGTTAGAGATAAAGCCCTGAGGGAGGAATTGTGAAGGGAGCTAGAGCACCAGAAAGACCACTGGTGAAGAGGCAGAATTGGTACTTTATTTGTTAAAAGTGAAGTGAATAGAGGGACCAGAATGCAGAGGAGAGAACTAAAATGGAAGTTTCTCTTTATTGCTTTATTGGGAATTTTCCTTTCTCATGAGAAGTCTCTGAAAAGGAAACCTTCCAAACTGGGAATTAGTCCAGGATGCTCCCGTGGGGCCCAAGGACTTCTTTGGACTTCTGAGATGAAAGGGGAATTTGTTTCCTTACTGTGCATTGAGCTTAGGGTTTCCACTTACTTCGTTTGTCAAAGGGAAATGGCAAGAACATAAACAACTTGATATCTTTCATTACCCATCCTGAGCTCCTGGGCTTTTGCAAATGTAATTGGGTAGATGTGAGTGAGCCAGAATAGTTACCCAGGTTCTGCCAAGGAGAAAGGGATTCTGTGCAGTCTCAGACTATGTCTGCCATAAGGCAGCAAGGTCCTATCACAACACAAGTGGGATCTGTCCTGGCTGCATAGCTCAGTTGGTAAAGAGTGTCATCCAGAAGTGCAGAGGTTGCCGATTTGATCCCCGGTCAGGGCACATACAGAAATAGATTGATGTTCCTCTCTCTCCACCCCCCCTTCGTCCCTTCTCTCTCTCCCTCCCTTTCCCCCTCACTCTCCCTCTTTCTCCCCCTGTCTTCCTCCCTCTCCCTCCCTCCCTCTCCCCCTCACTCTCCCATTCCCCTCCCCCACTCCCTCCTTCTCCCCTTCCCTCTCTCCCTCTCTCCCTCTCTTCCTCTCTCTCCGTCTTCTACCCTCTCTCCCTCCCTCCCTCTCCCCCTCACTCTCCCTCTCTCTCCCCATCTTCCTCCCTCCCTCTCATCCTCCCTCTCTCTTTCCCCCTCTCTCCCCTACTCCCTCCCTCTCTCCCTTTCCCTCTCTTTCCCTCTCTCTCCCTCTCTTCCCCTCTCTCTCCCCCTCTTTCCCTTTCTCTCCTCCTTTCTCCCCCTGCCCCTTCCCCCTCCCTCCCTCCCTCTCCCCCTCTCTTTCCCTCCCTCTCCCCTTCTTTCTCCCTCCCTCTCCCCCTTTCTCTCCCTCTTCCTCTCTCACTAAAATCAATAAATTAAAAAGAAAAGATGTCCAGAGAAAAGAAGAGCTCACAAAGACAGCCCTGTGCACTGCCAGATTATTATTAAGAAATTTTAAAATCTAACTTAAAACTTCTTCTTTTGCAATCAAAAGAGGAGATAGAAAACATCTTTTTATTCATTGGTAGTGTCATTCATCAGCCTTCTTCCTTAGGCAAGATGAAACTTAGGCAAGATGTCTGTCATTTTTAACTTTTCCCCAATGGTCATATTTTCCATGAAGAAACAAAAGTGTTCTTGACACAAATACACCCTTTGGCTGGGATTTCTACCTATAGTAATCATTTCATTCTAAACTAATCACTAAGGATGGAATTTGTACCAGAAAATATTGCATGATTGCATCCATTTTTGTTGAATGCAAGTCTTTGTGCATTCCTTCCTGCATGTTTCCAGATTGCTTACTTTACTATATTTTCAGTGGTTGGAATTAATGGATAGCTTTTGAATTTCCAGGAGTGTTCCTTTCTTTTTTTTTTTTTAATGAAGCTCTTTGAGCCTTCAGGAATATTCTAGTTCTACCATGAGGTTCCCAAAATAACCAATAGTGACTTTGCTTTGTAGCACCTGTTCATTACTTAGCTCCTGCAAGAAGCTTGGCTCAAGCTCTCAGTTGATTGGAATATATCAAGCCTTTATAGTTCATCTTCCATCAAGCTCCTCATATCCAGTTGGATCTTTTATCCCTTGGCTGTTCTCCCTAACTCCCTTGGGAATATCAGTCCTTTCCATTTTCATGGGAACAGCTGATATGAATTTGTTCCAGGTCACAATTTGGGTTTGCAGCAAACATGCTTTCAGAACAGACAGCATCCCTGGGGACAGGATGGGAGTCAATGAATGTCCAGCTGGATGGAGCAGAGCCCCAGGTGGAAAGGGGAAGCTCAGAAGAGGGGCCGTGGAGAATAGCACCAGGGCCATTGGAACACCTGTGCTGTGACCTTGAAGAAGAGCCACAGTCCCTTCAGGAAAAGGGTGAGAGCCTGGAGGGTGTGTGTGGGTAGCACTGTGCAAAGAGTAGTCTCCTAATCTCTGTTCTTTTTTTGTTATTATTTTATTAGGAAATTAACTTTAACAGGGTGACATTGATAAATGAGAGTACATAGGTTTCAGGTAAACATCTCTATAGCATTTGAATTGTTGATTATGTTGTATACCCATCACCCAAAGTCAAATCATTTTCTTTCACCTTATATTTTTCCCTTCTTACACCCTTCCCCCTCACCCACAACCCTCTCCCTTGGTAACCACTTCACTTTTATCTATGTCCATGAATCTCAGTTTTATATGCCACCTATGTATGAAATCATACAGTTCTTAGCTTTTTGTAATTTACTTATTTTACTCAGTATAATGTTCTCAAGGTCCATCCATGTTGTCATAAATGTCATTATGTCATCATTCCTTATGGCTGAGTAGTATTCTATTGTATATATGTACCACATCTTCTTTATCCAATCCTCTGTTGAGGGACAATTTGGTTGTTTCCATGTCTTGGCCCCTGTGAATAATGCTGCGATGAACATGGGGGTGCATGTTTCTTTACATACCACTGTTTTTGAGTTTTTTGGGTAGATACCCAGTTGAGGGATTGCTGGGTCATATGGTAATTCCATTCTTAATTTTTTGAGGAGCCACCATACTTTCTTCCATAATGGTTGTACTAATTTGAATTCCCACCAGTAGTGAATAAGGGTTTCTTTTTCTCCACAGCCTCTCCAACACTTGTTATTACCTGTCTTGTTGATAATAGCCGATCTAACAGGTGTGAGGTGGTATCTCACTGTAGTTTTGATTTGCGGTTCTCACATAGCTAGTAAAGATGAGCATCTTATTATCTGTTAAACATTTGTATGTCCTTTCGGGAGAAGTGTCTGTTCAAGTCCTTCCTCTCCCCATTTTTTAACTGGATTGTTTGCTTGTTTGTTGCTGAGCTTTTTGAGTGCTTTATATATTTTGTATATTAACCCCTTATCGGAGCTGTTGTTTGCAAATATCTCCCATTTAGTTGGCTGCCTGTTTGTTTTGTTGTCAGTTTCTTTTGCTGTGCAGAAGCTTTTTAGTTTGATATAGTCCCATTCATTTCTTTTTGCTTTTACCTCCCTTGCCTTTGGGGTCAAGTTCATAAATTATTCTCTATGGTCAAGGTCCATGAGCTTAGTACTTATGTTTTCTTCTATGTAATTTATTGTTTTGGTTCTTATATTTAGGTCGTTGATACATTTTGAATTAATTTTTGTGCATGGGGACAAACTGTAGTCAAGTTTCATTCTTTTGCACATGGCTTTCCAGTTTTCCTAGCACCATTTATTGAAGAGGCTCTCTTTTCTCTATTGTGTTTTTTTGGCTCCTTTGTCAAAGATGATTTTCTGGGCTCTCGATTCTGTTCCATCGATCTGTATGTCTGTTTTTCTGCCAATACTATGCAGTTTTGATTATCGTGGTTCTATAGTATAATTTGAAATCATGTAGTGTGATACCTCCAGCTTCATCCTTTTTCCTCAGGATTGCTTTGGCTATTTAGGATTTCTTATGGTTCCATACAAACCTGGTAATTTTTTGTTCTATTTCTTTTAAAAAAATGACATTGGGATTCTGATGAGGATTGCATTAAATTTGTATATTGCTTTGGATAATATGACCATTTTAATTATGTTGATTCTTCTAATCCATGAACATGGAATATTTTTCCATTTCATTGTCTTTTTAAATTTCTTTCAATAATATTTTGTAGTTTTCAGTATATATGTCCTTCACATCTTTTGTTTATTTCTAGGTGTTTATTTTTTTGTTGTGGTTGTAGGTGTAAAAGGAATTGTCTTTTTGAGTTCATTTTCCAAAGTTTCATTGTTAACATATAGAAAAGCAATAGACTTTTGTATATTGATTTTGTATCCTGTGACTTCACTGTATTGGTTTATTGTTTCTAATAGTTTTTTGGTGGAGTCTTTGGGGTTTTCTATATACAGGATCACGTCGTCTGCAAAAAGTGATATTTTTACTTCTTCTTTCCCAATATAGATGCCTTTTATTTCTTTTTCTTGCCTGATCACTCTGGTTAAAACTTTCAGAACTATATTGAATAAGAGTGGAGAGAGTGGGCAGCTTCATCTTGTTCCTAATTTTAGAGAAAAAGCCTTCATTTTTTCACCATTTAGTATGATTTTAGTTGATGATTTGTTATATATGGTCTTTATTATGGTGAAGTACTTTCCTTCAATTCCTATTTTATTGTTTTAAACATGAAGGGATGTTGTATTTTATCAAATGCCTTTTTTGCATCTTTTGATAAGATCATATGATTTTTGTTTTTTGTTTTGTTGATGTGTATTATGTTGATCAATTTTTATATGTTGAACCATTCTTGTACTCCTGAAATGAATTCCACTTGATCATGATGCATTATTTTTTTAATGTGTTGTTGTATTTTATTTGCTAGTATTTTGTTTAGGATTTTTGCATCTGTATTCATTGGAGATATTGGTCTGTTGTTTTCTTTTTTTTGTGTTGTCCTTGCCAGGTTTTTGTATAAGGGTTATGTTGGCTTCATAAAATGTATTAGGGAGTATTGCTGCTTCTTTTATTTTTTTGGAAGACTTTGAGAAGGAGAGGTACCAAATCTTTTTTGAATGTTTTATAGAATTCACTAGTGTAGCCATCTGGTCCTGGACTTTTTTTTTTTTTTTTATAGGGACAGAGAGAAAGTCAGATTGAGTGATAGACAGGGACAGAAAGACTGGAATGGAGAGAGATGAGAAGCATCAATCATCAGTTTCTCGTTGCAACACCATAGTTGTTCATTGATTGCTTTCTCATATGTGCCATGACCGCGGGCCTTCAGCAGACTGAGTAACCCCTTGCTCGAGCCAGTGACCTTGGGTCCAAGCTGGTGAGCTTTTTGCTCAAACCAGATGAGCCCACGCTCAAGCTGGCAACCTCGGGGTCTCGAACCTGGGTCCTTTCGCATCCCAGTCCGACGCTCTATCCACTGCGCCACCACCTGGTCAGGCAGACTTTTGTTTTTTGGGAGGTTTTTGATAGTTGTTTCTATTTCCTCCCTGCTTATAGGTCTATTTATGTTTTCCACTTCTTTATGACTCAGTCTACGAAGATTGTATAGTTCTAGGAATTTATTCATTTCCTCTAGGTTGTTGAATTTGGTGGCATATAATCTTTCATAATATTCTACTATGACCCTTTGTATATCTATGATGTCTGTGGTAATTTCTCCTCTTTCATTTTGGGTTTTGTTTATATGAGTCCTTCCTCTTTTTTCCTTAATGAATCTAGCCAGTGGTTTGTCGATTTTATTGATCTTCCCAAAGAACCAGTTCTTTGTTGTATTAATTTTTTTCTATAATTTTTTTGTTCTCTATTTCATTTAGTTCTGCTCTAATTTTTACTATTTTCTTTCTTCTGCTGACCTTGGGTTGCCTTTGTTCTTCTTTTTCTAGTTCCTTAAGATGTAATGGTAGGTTGTTTACTTGGGATCTCTCTTGTTTCTTTATAGAAGCCTATATGGATATAACTTCCCTCTTATTACTGCTTTTGCTACATCCCAGACATTTTGATATATCATGTTGTCATTTTCATTTGTCTGTATATATCTTTTAATCTCTGCTTTTAAGTCTTCTTTGGCCCAGTCATTTATTAGAAGTATGTTGTTTAATTTCCATTTTTGTGGGTTTCTTTACTTCCTTTTTACAATTGAATTCTAATTTCAAAGTCTTACGGTCAGAAAATATGCTTGGTATAATTTCAGTCTTCCTGAATTTGTTGATGTTAGTTTTGTGGTCCAGCATATGGTCTATCTTTGAGATTGTTCCATGCACATTGGAGAAGAATGTATAATCTAATGTTTTGGTATGAAATGTCCTTAAATGTCTATTATGTCCATTTGGTCCAGTGTATCATTTAAGGTTGATATTTCTTTATTGATTTTCTGTTTGGATGTCTATCTAAAGCCATTAGTGGTGTGTTGAAACCTCCAAGTATGATTGTGTTTTTGTCTGCTTCTATTTTTAGATCAGTGCATATATATTAAGAAGTGTTACATCTTCTTGTTACAGTGTCCCCTTTATCATTATGAAATGTTCATCTTTGTTTCTGGTTACCTTTGTTGTCTTGAAGTCAGCATTGTCATATATGAATATGGCTACACCTGCTTTTCTTTGGAAATTATTTGCTTGGAGAATCGTTTTCCAACCTTTCATTTTGAATCTACTTTTGTCCTTGCAGCTTAGATGTATCTCTTGAAGGCAGTATGTGGATTTTGCATTTTGATCCAATCTGCAACTCTGTGCCTCTTTATTGGTGAGTTCAGTCCTTTTACATTTAGGGTAATTATTGACACTTGAGGATTTCCTATAGCCATTTCCTGTTTTGTTTTCTGGTAGCTCTGTACCTTGTTTGGTTCTTCTCTTTTCTATTTCTGTCAGTTGTTTTTGTTTGGTGGTATTCCACACTTCTTTCCCCTGTTTCTTTTTTTTTTTTTTTAAGCTGTGTGTTTTAGTAGTAGCTTTTTCATGGGTGGTTACCATTAGGTTATTAAGAGAAAAATGTTCATATGTACAAGAGTCCTTTGCCTTATGAGTGTTTCCTCACTCCATCCTCCTTTGCTACTGCCGATCTTTATTCTCTCCCCTTTTATGTTATTGTTGTCACAAATTATCCTTGTTTTTATTGTGACATTTTTGGAGCTTTTACTTGTAGTTTTGATTTGTTTTTTTCTTTGTGTCTGGTTGAATAACCCCCAGCTTTTTTATGCCTGTAAAAGTTTTTATTTCTCCTTCATATTTGATGAATAACTTTGATGGATATAGTATTCTTAGCTGGTAATTCCTCTCTTTCAGTACTTTGAATGTTTGGGTCCACTCTCTTCTGGCTTGTAGAGTTTCTGCTGAGAAGTCTGATGATAACCCAGTGGACTTTCCTTTATAGGTTATGTTCTTCTTTTCCCTAGCTGCCTTGAGGATTCTTTCTTTGTCATTGATTTTTTTATGATATGCCTTGAAGTAAGTCTGCTCGGGTTGCATTAACTTGGCGTTCTGTTTGCTTCTTGGAATCAAGGCTCTAACTCTTTTCCATAGACTTGGGAAATTCTCATCAATTATAATTTATATAGGCTCTTCACTCCCTTCTCTCTCCTCTTCTTCTGATATACCCATTATTCTTATATTGCTCTTAATGATAGAGTCAGACAATTCTTGTAGAGCTCTCTCATTTTTTTAATTCATGAGTCTCTCTCTCCTTTTCTCTCTGTAGCATCTCTAATTGCCTGTCTTCAATATCACTGATTCTTCCCTCTATCTTACTTGTTCTATTAGCTAAACTTGCTGTCTTAGTCTTCAATTCATGTATTGAGTTCTTCATCTGTTTTTAAAGTTTCAGTCTCCTTGGTGAGGTATTTGTTTTGTTCATTAATTTGTTTTCTGAGCTCATTAAGTTGCCTATAGGTGTCTTCTTGCATCTCGTTGAGTATTTTCAGAACTTCAGGGGTTTTTTTGTTTGTTTGTTTTTTGTATTTTTCTGAAGTTGGAAATGGGGAGACAGTCAGACAGACTCCCGCATGTGCCCAACCGGGATCCACCCGGCATGCCCACCAGTGGGCGATACTCTGCCCATCTGAGGCATCACTCTGTTGCAACCAGAGCCATTCTAGCGCCTGAGGCAGAGGCCATGGGGCCACCCCCAGCGTCCAGGCCAACTTTGCTCCAATGGAGCCTTGGCTGCGGGAGGGGAAGAGAAAGACAGAGAGGAAGGAGAGGGGGAGGGGTGGAGAAGCAGATGGGTGCTTCTCCTGTGTGCCCTGGCCGGGAGTCAAACCCGGGACTCCTGCACACCAGGCCGACGCTCTACCACTGAGCCAACCGGCCAGGGCAGAACTTCAGTTTTCAATTCTTTATCATTTTACTCCAAGGTTTCCATGTGATTGAGATTTTTTTCTGGAGATTTTTCATTTTCTTTCTGAACTACCTATCTGTCTTATGTATTCATGGTATTCAATTTCTTCTTCCTTGATGACATTTGAGAGTGGTATTGTTAAGAATCCTAACCAAAAAACTACTAAAAAAAATGAAAAATTAAAAAATACAATAAAAAAGAAAAATTTTAAAAATTATTACAAGAAGAAAAACCACCAAAATGATGGAAAACAAACAAACAAACAAACAAAAAAACCCACAAAAAATTAAGAATAAAAAATATAAAAATTAAAGAAAATAAAATTCAATAGAGAAAAAAAGAATAAGGAAAACTAAGTTTTGGTTTTGAGTTTTCTTTCAGTAGATGTTGCTGTATTGCAAGTTTTAGTTCTGTGAAGTTCCTGGGCTGTGCTCTGCTGAGATGTTGCTGTCTCAATGATCTAGGTGGGGCTGCAGTCGCATTGGTGGATGGGATGTGTTGTGAGGGCTTTATGACTTTGGCTTTACAGCTCAACTTTCAGCTTTACAGCTCTAGCAGTGGTCATCTCAGGCCTCTGGGCATTCCTCCCCATGTCTCAAAAGACCCAGGGGACCAGATGCAAGCACCTCTGTTCTTCAGGGGAGAGAATGGCTCTGAAGAGCTAGCTGTGGGGTTTGTCTCTGCTACTCTCAGTACTGCAGAGTGAGGGGAGGCGGGCTCTGGGAGGCTGGGGCCACACTTGAGCTTTCTCTGTCTCTGCCGAGTGCAGGCTGCAGGCAGCCTGCAGAAACACTGGCTGTGACCCTGCGCTCTGGCTACTTTGATTTATCTCCCCCTGTGCCCCTCTATCTCACTGCTCTTCTTGGCAGAAAGAGACCCAGTCACTCCAGTGTTCCTCTTTGTACCCCTCAGACAAAATCCAGAGAGCCCAAGCTTCCCTCCTCCCTGTAGTTCAGCAGAGAAAAAAAATACCCAGTCACTCCAGGTTTGTCTCCTCTCCTCTCCAAAGCCCACTGTGAATGCATTTTATCTTCTTCCTGCCTTTTCAACCCATCCCACCTTTAGTCCATTTGGTGCATGGATCTTTCAGGCACACACTTGTGAGCCCAGCTGGGGTTCCTTTGCTGTGTTCTAGTTGTTCAGTTTGTTGAAATTTCAAGGGGACAGATCACACTGCCATTACTCTGAGGTCATCCTATAATCTCTGTTCTAAAAGTAGAGTTAAAAATCCCCAAACTGCCATGGACTGAACAGCATAATCAATACAGAACTAGTCCATTCTTTCTTGGCCCTGGTCACAGGACTATAAGGAGCTCCTGGACTCTGTAAGGCTCATAACTGGGCTTCTCCCATTTCTTACATAACCACCTCTTTCTCATGCTGCAAGTTCATCTTAGTGGTATTGAATGTGGGAGATTAAGGAAGTGACAGCAACACTGATTACTGTTGGAGAACATACCCAGCAAGGTACACTTTACAAGATGAAAATTACATTCAAATAATATAAATTCAAACCACAGCTAGACTAGTAGAGATGGATGACAGAAGAGCTCTACTAATAACCACTCAGTACCCTTATAAAACATTTTGATTGAATGTTTATTCTACTATATTTCTGTATTTGAATTTTACCAGTGGGCCTAGATATGGGATAAACTGTGACCCTTATGCTCCTCTAAAATGGGGCCCAGGCTCTTACTGGAAAAGGATGGATGTATACCTCTTAACAGTCCCTTTCTCCCTCACCAGCTCAATCGGCTCCCTGGGTTCCTGCCATTCCCCAGGAGGGGAGCACTGGAGATTGGGAGATGGCAGCTGCACTTCTTGCAGCTGGATCACAGGTAAGCTGTGTGCTTCCTTTGGTCTCTCCCAAGGTCTCCTCACCACTGCCTTTCTATAGCCTTAGCATCATTCCACGATTTGTTATTTCACATGGTCACTAATAATAAGTTCATCTTATAACTGAACAGATTCTATTCCTTTCTGAGAGGCTCACAATACTCTTTAAGAAATAAATGGAGGCAAGAAAAGGAGAGGAGATTTCCTAGAAGTTAGGGTTTTTGGGTGTGTGTTTTATTTTAATAGACTGCTATGCTATCCACAGGGTGATTTTAAGAACTAATTAATTAATGTCTTTTAAGAAACAAACCTGTGAATATTAGGAAAAGTGAACCTGAAGGAGGTTTGAGAGAGCATCAAGTAGACAGGATTGGGTGGATGATAGAGCATTTATGGAAAATGGCAGAAAGAGTTAAGGCACTATGTAAGACCATAATGCTAATAAATGGCAGAGCTAAGAGTTATTTGGCTCCAGAATCTGAATTGCTAAATACCGTACAATGCTGCCTCAGAAGATAGGCTATGGCATGCTGGCAGGCATCATGGAGAATGTTTTATTTATATCATTTTGTGCTGATAGAAAATGAATGGTCAAGTGGAGGAAGGAGGAAATAGTATACAATTTCTTCAACTGAAATAATAAGGCCGGTGAGAAGAGACTGGGCAGATAGCTATAGCTAAACAGAGGGTGTAAGGAGCTTCTGGTGTCTCTGACTTCTGGTCCCCTTTGGGAATCTCCTCTAGAGACACTCTCCTCACTCACTCACTGACCAAAACCTTTACCTTTCTCCTCATTTCCCTTTCACCAAACTGTGTGCCTTACCCAGGAACCTCTGGGCAAGTCTAGATATTTTCTTGCCCTCTGTCTTCTACTACCCCAGCCTTTTATATTGGGATCACATTTTCCTTAAGGAACAGCTGGTGACAGATGATGCTGCATTTTGTTTCAGGGCCTGGTAACCATCAAGGATGTGTCACTGTGCTTCTCTCAGGAGGAGTGGCGGAGCCTGGACCCTTCTCAGACAGACTTTTATGGAGAATACGTCATGCAGGAAAACTGTGGGATAGTGGTCTCTCTAAGTAAGCATGGCCTTCCCAGCCACTGAAAGATTGTAGTCTGGGAAGATGGGGCTGGGGCTGTTGGATAGTGTCTATCTCGGGTTCTTGCTGTATCAGGGAATCTATCCTCCCACCAGAGAAAGAGCACTAGGACTAATCCAAAGAGAACGGAAGTGAGGTGTCATTTTTTTTTTTTTGAAAAGACAACAGCAGAATAATGCTGAATTATGGAGAAGAGAACTTCAGGCTCTTTTTGGTTGTGAATCAGCAGGTTCTTTCAAAGCAGAGAGAAGGACATCTAAGAGATGGAGCCAAGTGCTTGGAAACTCAGAAACCATCAGGGAAAGATGGGAGTGCGGGGGATGGGGACAGCTGTATTACAGCTAATTAACCCTTTGAGTAGTACAAATGTTCATGTATGTCCTTGTGCCTCCTGACCATCCAGAGTACAATCGTACAAAAATTTTTATTTTAAAATGTGTAAGGCAACATTAAAAAAAGGCAAATGTATGTTCTTCTTTCTCCATAAATTGGTTATCAAACAGGCATGATTTAAAGTTAATAAAACTGTAACTGGAACTAATTTTATTTTATTTTATTTTATTTTACAGAGACAGAGAGAGGGATAGACAGGGACAGACAGACAGGAATGGAGAGATGAGAAGCATCAATCATTAGTTTTTCATACCTTAATTGTTTATTGATTGCCTTCTCATACATGCCTTGACCGCAGGCCTTCAGCAGACTGAGTAACCCCTTGCTCGAGCCAGCGACCTTGGGCTCAAGCTGGTGAGCTTTGCTCAAACCAGATGAGCCCGTGCTCAAGCTGGTGACCTCGGGGTCTCGAACCTGGGTCTTCCGCATCCCAGTCCGACGCTCTATCCACTGCGCCACCGCCCTGTCAGGCTAATTTTATTTTTTGGAAAAAAAAAAAAAAATCCCAGGGGTCAGCGATATGAAAAAAACTCTCTACTCAAAGGGTTAAATGAATTTATGACCAGAAAGGAACACACACGTTGGGGAAGAGAGTGTGATTTTTCTAGAAAAAAGAAGGATTTAAGAAATGGGAGGGCTTAGGGAGGAACAGGCCTGTATTTGGCCTTCTTTTATCTAGAGTTCCAATAAATAATATAAGAAACAGCTTTTCTTTTTTTTCCCCCAGAAATATAGAACAACTGTTATACTAATTGACACCCCTTATTTCCCTTCCCCATGGGCAGGATTTCCAATTCCCAAACTGGACATGCTTTCTCAACTAGAAGGAGGAGAAGAACAGTGGGTCCCTGACTCGCAGGATGTAGAGGAGAGGGACATCCTGAGAGTCACATACACAGGTAAGAACCTGCAGTGGACTTTCAACCATGGTTTTCACCCCCTTGGAATGTCATCATTACATGTCCCTCTAATCCAGGGGTCTCAAACTCGCGGCCCGCCCACCAATTTTGTGTGGCCCGCAGACTGGCCTGCAGACTAATCCACGAAGTTTGATTAGTCTGCGGGCCGCACAAAATTGATGGGTGGGCCGCGAGTTTGAGACCCCTGCATCCCTCCTCTGCCTCAGAGAATTCGTAGAATTGAAAGGTTTAGAGGCCTTTCTCTTCAAAAGCAAGACAGTATAGCAAAATGATTTAGAGCAGTGGTTTTCAACCTTTTTATACCTGGAGACTGGTGAAAATAGGTGAACTATTTCAGGGACTGCTAAGGCAGAAATCACCCTGAGCATAAGCAAATTCAACTAAGATCACTGGGTCTATAACCTTCACACGACATCAGGGTGACTAACTCTTTCACAGACTGGCACAACATTTCTGGCAGACCAGTCCATGGACTGGCGGTTGAAAAAGCACTGGTTTAGAGACAACCTTGCTGGAGCCAAACTTTGAATTCAGGACCATACCTATGGGACCTTGGAAAAGTAATTAACCTCTCTTTGGGTTCCTCATCTGTAAATTATTGTGAAATTTAAATATGTTAACAGAGTAGAACACTACCAGGTACATAATAAGTACTCAATAAACATTAGTTGTTGTGATGTTGATGTTGTTGGTGTTCAGCTTCCCACCTATTCCAGAAATGCCTTCCCCAGTGTCTAGTACTGCGGACAGGTGGCCAGCCAGCCAGTGATGATTGCAACACATTCCTAACTCTCTCCATTTATGCTTGGCAAGAAGATGATGATTAATAGTAAAAAATAGTGGTAAATAAATAGTCATAATAGTATAGACCACTTACTAAGTGTTACTATGTGCAACTACCATGGTATGTAATAACATCTATGTTATAATCATTTCCATTTTTCAGAAAAAGAAATGAAGGCTAACAGAAATTACATAGGAAAGCTGAGATTCAAAATTAGGTTGTCTGTCTCCTAAACCTAGGCTTTTAACTTCTACACCTCTCACACTGTCGTGTAGAACATTAAAATCTGTTCTCTCAGTCCTTTTTGGGTAAGGTGTAGGCCCTAACAGACATCATAAACCTTACCTGTGACTTGGGTCCTGAGGTACTCTGGTGACTCCCCTCTTGGGGCTGGTATTTTCTCTTTTGTACAGGAGATGGAAGTGAACATGAGGGGGATACCCCTGAACTAGAAGCAGAACCTCCCAGAATGTTATCTAGTGTGTCTGAAGATACTGTTCTCTGGAATCCGGAGCAGGATGAAAGATGGGATCCCATGCCCAGAGGCTCCAGAGGAATGCTTCTGGGCCCACCTTTTCTACAGGAAGATAGCTTCTCAAGCCTTCTGTGTAGCACAGAGATGGATTCCCTGTTAAGACCACACACATGCCCCCAGTGTGGAAAACAGTTTGTGTGGGGCTCCCACCTTGCCAGGCACCAGCAAACTCACACTGGGGAGAGGCCCTACAGCTGCCTCAAGTGTGAGAAGAGCTTTGGGCGAAGACATCATCTGATCCGGCACCAGAAAACCCACCTACATGAAAAGCCCAGCAGATGCTCTGAGTGTGGCAAGAATTTCCGATGCAACTCCCATCTGGCCAGCCACCAGAGAGTGCATGCAGAAGGCAAATCCTGCAAGGGCCAAGAGGTTGGAGAGAGCCCTGGGGCTAGGAAACGGCAGCGTGCCCCACCGGTGCCAAAGTGCCACGTGTGCACTGAGTGTGGAAAGAGCTTTGGCCGACGGCACCACCTGGTGAGACACTGGCTGACTCACACCGGAGAGAAGCCGTTCCAGTGCCCCCGCTGTGAGAAGAGCTTTGGTCGTAAACATCACCTGGACAGGCACCTGCTGACCCACCAGGGACAAAGTCCCCGGAGCAGCTGGGACAGAGGGACATCTGTCTTTTGAAATCTGTTTCTGATGTAGCTGTGGTCACATCTATCAGCTGGTGCTACCAGGAGTCTCTGCCAAAGCTGTCCCTCTTCTGCCCTCAGTGGCCAGGATCATGAGTCCTGGCCGTATTCAATAAGATGAGGTTTCAACATTGGCCAGAGCATTTCTTACCAGTTCTGTGAGATACATAATATAGTTCTTTGGGCAAAACTTTTGGGAAACAGCACTTACTACACAGCTGATATTCAGCCTGAGCCCATTCTCAAGGGTACTGTGGTACCAGCAGTTTATGGCTCAGGTCCATTCTGATTGACTGGAGCCTATGCCATACCATTTGTTAAATATTTTTATGTTATATACTGTAACTGTTATATTCTCTCTCTCTCTGTGTATATATATGTATGTATGTGTGTGTATATCTGTGTATGTGTGTATATGTATATATGTGTATATATATAGAGAAAGAGAAGGACAATGTTGGCATATTAAAGGCTCTGAAAATTTATGTAATGAAGCAAATTGTTAAGCCTCTTAATGCAGCATTTCTTAAATGTATTTGACCTCAGTATTCTATCTCACATCCCACAGAACTGGTAACTCCATGAAACATTCTGGTGAAAACTGGGTTAGAGTACAGAGAAAACAGGAAGGAGCCTCCATTTTTGCCCAAATGGAAGCTGAGGGGCAGATCTCCTTCCTGTGGGTCCATCACCTGTACCCCCGTCATTCAAATATACATGCCCCACTTCTCACCCCACCTGCCGAAAAATAGAAACAATAGCCTTTTCACCCCTTATTCCTGCTCCCTTTTTCCTGCACATACATATATCCAGCTGAGAGACCATACTACCATGCTTAGAGATGGACTTTAAACCCCTAAGTAAGCCAGTCTCACACAGAAGAAAAAAACTATTCCCTTGGACAGTCCTCTTTCTCTTGACTGTGTCTTTATGTGTCTATGTGTATCTGTGTGCAGGGTCTTTGAAGAGAGCATGCAAAGTAAAAACTGTAAAAGCTAGATTTTCTAGGGGCTGTGTTCTGGTGATGAGGGTAGTGGGGATTATATGGGTTTTTTGTTTTGTTTCAAGATAGGAAGTAAACTGATCAATTAAAGGAGCCCTAGTGGAAAGGGTTAAGTGATGGGTTATGTTGTGGGAGTTGACGTATAAAGCCTTCTTCAATGTCACTGATATCAAGACACCTGGATATATATATCTGGGTCTGAATTTCTGGACCATGGATTTATTTTTTATTTTTTATTTTGCTTGGGTGGAGAGAGAAAGACATCCTCAGTGAGGTAAGCTGGTTATTGTTGATTTCAAGCAAGATGCATATAGATGCTTTGTGCTGAGTGTGTTTTTTTGTTTTTTGTCTTAAGTGCTGGGAAATGAGGGCAGGAATCAGTGCTTACAGATTGTTGTCGTTACTCTTTTTTTTTTTTTTTTTTTTTTTTTTCATTTTTTTTTCTGAAGCTGGAAACGGGGAGAGACAGTCAGACAGACTCCCGCATGCGCCCGACCGGGATCCACCCGGCACGCCCACCATGGGGCGACGCTCTGCCCACCAGGGGGCGATGCTCTGCCCATCCTGGGCGTCGCCATATTGCGACCAGAGCCACTCTAGCGCCTGGGGCAGAGGCTACAGAGCCATCCCCAGCGCCCGGGCCATCTTTGCTCCCATGGAGCCTTGGCTGCGGGAGGGGAAGAGAGAGACAGAGAGGAAAGCGCGGCAGAGGGGTGGAGAAGCAAATGGGCGCTTCTCCTGTGTGCCCTGGCCGGGAATCGAACCCGGGTCCTCCGCACGCTAGGCCGACGCTCTACCGCTGAGCCAACCGGCCAGGGCCGTCGTTACTCTTTTTTTTTTGAGAAACAGACATGTTTATAACTCACAAACCCTGGAGGAACTACTCAGCACACCTGTAGTCTCCTCATGGAGGCCACGGCAAAATGCCAGCAGAGAGTAGCAGGACCCAAAGCACATACCTTTAATAGGGCCCATCTACAGACTCCTCAAGGTTCTCAAGCTAAGTTCAGATTGTTCAAAATAAACCAAAAGAGTGAGGTTTTGGTAAGTTATGCAGAGACCTTATGCAAGGGACATAGCTGGTAAAATCCCTGAGGTGGGAGAAATTCTGTTGCTCGCAGAAGTGTCACAGGAATAAGGTTTGCACACTGTTAAGTTTTCCCGTGTTCTTTGTGTCTGTTAGACTTCTATCCAGTATTAGATGTTGAGTAAGATATAAATGAGAACAGAGACTTTGGAACATGAATTGCATTTATAAGTCTTAATTCTCTATGCTCAATGAGGCTTGAACAAATGTTAAATGTTTTGCCAAATTGCTGACATTTTTACTATTTCTCTTCCTCATGAATTCTGCACTGTTGAGCAAGTTTTGAGCACAGGTAAAAGGCTTTGCCACATACTTTGCATTTGCAAGGTGCCTCTCTGGTATGTATTCTCCTGTTTGGTAAGATGAGAGTGGTCATTAAAGATTTTGCCACAACCTTCATATTTGTAAGGCTTCTCTTGAGAATGAATTGTCTAATGTTTAGTAAGATTCCCCTGCCAAATGAGACTTTACCACACTCTGTACAAATATAATGTTTCTGTCCAGTATGAACTCTCTGAGGACAAGGAAGGTTTGAGGACTGGCCCAAAGCTTTGCCACTTTCTTTTCACTTGTAAGGCTTCTCTTCAGTATGAATTCTTTGATGTTGAGTAAGGGTTGAGGAACAGCTAAAGGCTTTGTCATGTTCTCTGCATTTGTATGGTTTCTTTCCCATGTGAATTCTTCGATGTGAGTTCCACATAAAGATTTTGCCACATTCTGAATATTTATGAGACCTCTCTCCAGTGTGAATTCTCTGATGATCAGTAAGGTTCCAGGAATGGCAACAGGCTTTCCCACATTCTCTGCATTTGTAAGGTCTTGCTCCAGTATGAATTACCTCATGTGCAGTAAGACCTGAATGCCAGGTAAAGTCTTTCCACATGCTACACATTTATAAGGCTTCTCTCCAGTATAAATTCTCTGATGTTTAGTAACAGTTGAGGAACAGTTAAAGGCTTTACCACATTCTCTGCATTTGTAAGGTCTCACTTTGATTTGAATATTTCTCTCACGTAAAGTAAGACATGAAAGCCAATGAAATGTTTTACCACATTCTTTATATTTATATACTTGTTCTCCAGTATGGACTTTTTTAAGTCTATTTACATTAAATATTTCACTAAAAGCTCTCTTACATGAATTGTAATTGTAAGCTTCTCCCTCGGTATGAATATTCTCATGTTCAGTATGATTTGAAGATTGCTTAAAAGATTTGACACATTTTCTTCATTTGTTTGTCTTCTCCACAATATGAATAACTGGATGAATATTAGAATGTGACATTTGGTCAAACATGTTTCCATGTTTATAATGGTTCTCTGGAATTAGAGTTTTCTCATTTTGATTAGGAATTGATTTTTTTTTTTTTGAAAAATTTTTTTATTAATTTTTTTTAAGAGGAGAGAGAGTGAGAAGGGGGAGGGAGGAGCTGGAAGCATCAACTCCTATATGTGCCTTGACCAGGCAAGCCCAGGGCTTTGAACCGGTGATCTCAGCGTTTCCAGGTTGACACTCCATCTACTGCGCCACCACAGGTCAGGCTGGAATTGATTCTTATTTAAAGTTATTCCAATGTTCATTGCATTGATAACTTCTGTCTCCATTATGTGTGCTCAGTATTATTTTAGAGAAGAAATCTTCTATTCCTGCTTTTTGTAACATGATCCAGTTGTGTTCAAATGGCATAGCCAGGGAGACCAGGTTCCTGTAGTTCTCCAACATCACATTCATGTACAGTTTCTGCTGAGCTGGGTTAGGCATTCCCATCCCTCCTGAGAGAAATCTAGGGCTACATCCCTGAAGTTCAATGGTTTCTGAGAAGCAGCCATTTTGTCCTGGTCTTGGTCCTGCTCTGTCTTGTTTTCTCAGGCAACAGTGTGTTGAGGAGTCAAGTCTGCATTTTGAAAATGTGCCACCACAGGTGTCCATGCTACCCCTTTATCCACTTCTACCATAGTCACAGACAGAAGGACCTGGAAATGCTGAAAAGGCCACACTCTCCTGTCCTTCCTCCCAGGAGAGTCAGGACAAATGAGCCCCAGCAGGGAGACCACACTGTATTTTATTTCCCGTATTCACATGCTCTCCTCCCACAGACATCTACACTTCCACTGGGGGCTCAGGAGCAGGACTCAGTGTGTGTGCAGAGACCCTCAGGCTTCTTGTGTGACTCTTCTTTGATCTTGATTGCCTCATCAAGGGGGCAGAGTTATTCCTGAAGACCTTATTCTCCCAGAAATATAACTTTAGGAGAAATGGCTGTGGTTTAGCTTTTCAGCTAATGCAGAGTAATGAGCTTTCCACTTGTTTTCCTCACAATTTTGGGAAAGTGCCCACACTAAGACTCTTAATTCCAGGACTTGCATGAGTATTCCAGCATCTGTCAGTTGGTTATTGTCTCTTTATTGCTAATGTGTTAATACCAATCTTTTTTTTTTTTAATAAATTTTTATTTTAATGGGGTGACATCAATAAATCAGGGTACATACATTCAAAGAAAACATTTCCAGGTTATCTTGTCATTTAGTTCTGTTGCATACCCATCACCCGAAGAGAGATTGTCCTCTGCCACCCTCCATCCAGTTCTCTCTGTACCCCTCCCCCTCCCCCTCTCCCTCCTTCCCTCCCCCCACCCCCCGTAACCACCACACTCCCGTCCATGCCTCTTAGTCTCGCTTCTATGTCCCACCAATGTATGGAATCCTGCAGTTCCTGTTTTTTTCTGATTCGCCCATTTCATCCCACACAATGCTACCAAGACTCCACCATTCCGCTGTAAGTGATCCGATGTCATCATTTCTCCTAGCTGAATAGTATACCATGGTGTATATGTGCCCCATCTTCTTCATCCAGTCCTCTATTTTTTTTTTTACAGTGATTAAAAACCTTTAAGCAAACTCTTGGCCAATACAGCAAGAATCCATAAAAGAGTAGTGTCCTTAACATGTTCACCAAGTCCAAGTTGGCCCCATCACCATGCCAAATCCCTGAAAAATGCAACCCAACCACAGTTCAGTCTGTTAGGAGCTGTCACAGGGAGCAGGAGTCCAGGAAAGTTCCCCACAGGAAAAGTCCGCATGGCACTGGAATTGTTGTCACCATTCTATACTTTGCAGCTCATGTCCAAGTCCCAATGACTGCTGCTTCTAGCTGGTAATGATTCAGGTAGACTGGAAAAAGCCATTTGCAGCATGCGTGGATATGGAGCTTCTGTTCTCCTCTGCCTGGAGAGTTGAGACCAGGTTGCTTTTCCCTGGAGCTCTGTGACTGTGGCATGGTAAAGAGAACCTTGGGATACACTAAGCTGGGTGGCAAAGGTAAATTCATAATACAAGTTGGCAAAAGGAGGAAAGAGAGCTCTAAATTAGGAGTAGGTCCCAGCCTGAAATATGAGTGGGGCATTGAGGTAGGAGGGATATATTAAGCAAAGCAGCAGAAAATAGGACTATCAACACCCACAACAGAGATCTTTGAGGGAAGAATAAAAAACCTGACTATTCAGGCAAAACATAGTTAAGTGGCCCTTGTGCGAATGAGATCAGTTTACCTGCTTCTTGGAAGAAATACCCTAGGCTCGTCCACAGTGTCGTAGATGGGGCCGACGGCCCTGGGCACCTTCAGCCTTGAGTGGAAAACCCCAGCTTTCTGGGCAAGGTTAGGTCATAGGTGGCTGGAGCAGGGCTGGAAGAGACTGAACCCTCCCTTAGAGGAGCAAGGGGGAAGCCTACCTTCCAGTGTCCCTGTTTCCTCACAGCAGAGGCGTGTAAGCCTGGCAGGCTTTAGCTCAATGACCTTCCTTTCCACTATTGAAGCAGGACCCAGATGGCATCCTATGAGACCCCTTTGGGGCGTTGGAGCCTTTAAGGGTGTATCCTAAAAGCTGGTAGTTCCCCTGATCTCTATTGGGCTTTTTCTGCCTCTAGGTATCTTAAAAGCCATTCTCAGTAGATCTCGCTGAGGGGTTTGAGGATCCCCATCCGCCTATATAAATCTTTTCCATATATCTGGAGCTATTTGGAAAAAAAGACAGAACAGTGTTATTAACTAGATCTAATAAAGAAGGTAGTAGTTTGCAGGTGAAAAAGATTTGGTGTCTCCTGTTCATCAGCATTCAAAAGAAATGTAAATTTTTTTTTTTTAAGTAAAAAGCATGATATGGTAGAACCATCGGAGTCATTGGCCTGGTGTGCAGGATTCCCGGGTTCGATTCCTGGCCAGAGCACACAGGAGAAGCGCCCATCTACCTCTCCACCCCTCCCCCTCTCCTTCCTCTTCATCTCTCTCCTCCCGCCCGCAGCCAAGGCTTCACTGGAGCAAAGCCACCCTGGGCACTAAGGATGGCCCCATGGCCTCCGCCCCAGTCACTAGAATGGCTCCGGTTGTAACAGAGCAACACCCCAGATGGGCAGAGCATTCCCCTCTGGTAGGCATGCCAGGTGGATCCCAGTCAGGCGCATGCAGGAGTCTGTCTGACTGCCTCCCCATCCCCATCCTCAGAAAAATACAAAAAATAAATAAAAGAAAAAAATAATAAAAAAAGGGGGGGGGGCATTCCCTTGTGCTAAAGCTCCAGGGAGCATGGAGTGAGCTTGAGTATGTCCTATGAAACATGGAGCTCTATGTTGACATATAAGTCTTTGAAGAAGGAGGAACTGCTGAAATAGTTTATCAGCATTTGTCCCTAAGACAGCAGTCTTTATAGTGGGAACACCATACGTAAATATTTGCTGTCTGTCTATAGATTAAGGGGGGAATATGGCAAATGCTGAAAAGCCATGATCTTTGTGCCCCTCCCCTCCCCCAACCCCCTCCCTCTCCTCCCCCCACCCTGTAACCCCAACATTGTTGTTCATGTCTCTGAGTCTCATCTTTATGTCCCACCTATGTATGGAAACATATAGTTCTTAGTTTTTTCTGATTTACTTCTTTCACTCAGTATAATGTTATCAAGTCCCATCCATGTTGTTGTAAAAGATCCTATGTCATCATTTCTTATGGCTGAGTAGTATTCCATAGTATATATATATACCAAAGCTTTTTAAGCCACTCGTCCTCTGATGGACACTTGGGCTGTTTCCAAATCTTTGCTATTGTGAACAATGCTGCCATAAACATGGGGGTGCATTTCTTCTTTTCAAACAGTGCTATGGTGTTCTTGGGGTATATTCCTAACAGTGGTATAGCTGGGTCAAAAGGCAGTTCGATTTTTAATTTCTTGAGGAATCTCCATACTGTTTTCCACAGTGGCTGCACCAGTCTGCATTCCCACCAGCAGTGCAGGAGGGTTCCCTTTTCTCCACATCCTCGCCAGCACTTATTCTGTGTTGTTTTATTGATGAGTGCCATTCTGACTGGTGTGAGGTGATATCTCATTGTGGTTTTAATTTGCATTTCTCTAATCATTAGTGATGTTGAACATTTTTTCATATGCCTGTTGGCCATCTGTGTGTCCTCTTTGGAGAAGTGTCTATTCATTTCTTTTGCCCATTTTTGGATTGGATTGTTTGTCTTCCTGGTATTAAGTTTTACAAGTTCTTTATAAATTTTGGTTATTAACCCCTTATCAGACGCTATGTCAAATATATTCTCCCATTGTGTAGTTTGTCTTTTTATTCTGTTCTTATTGTCTTTAGCTGTGCAGAAGCTTTTTAGTTTGATAAAGTCCCATTTGTTGATCCTGTCTTTTATTTCACTTGCCTGTGGAGACAAATCAGCAAATATATTGCTGCGAGAGATGTCAGAGAGCTTACTGCCTATGTTTTCTTCTAAGATGCTTATGGTTTCACGGCTTACATTCAAGTCTTTTATCCATTTTGAGTTTATTTTTGTGAGTGGTGTAAGTTGGTGGTCTAGTTTCATTTTTTTGCAGGTAGCTGTCCAGTTTTCCCAACACCATTTGTTGAAGAGGCTGTCTTTACTCCATTGTATGCCCTTACCTCCTTTGTCAAATATCAGTTGTCCATAGAGCTGTGGGTTTATTTCTGAGTTCTCTGTTCTGTTCCATTGATCTATGTGCCTGTTCTTATGCCAGTACCATGCTGTTTTGAGTACAATGGCCTTATAATATAACTTGATATCTGGAAGTGTGATACCTCCCGCTTTTTTCTTCCTTTTCAGGATTGCTGAGGCTATTCATGTTCTCTTTTGGTTCCATATAAATTTTTGGAATATGTGTTCTACATCTTTGAAGTCAGTCATTGGTATTTTAATCGGTATTGCATTGAATTTATAAATTGCTTTGGGTAATATAGACATTTTAATGATGTTTATTCTTACTAACCATGAGCACGGTATATGCCTCCACTTATTCGTATCTTCCCTGATTTCTTTTATCAATGTTTTATAATTTTCCGAGTACAAGTCTTTAATCTCCTTGGTTAGGTTTATTCCTAGGTACTTTATTTTTTGGTTGCAATGGTAAAGGGGATTGATTCCCTGATTTCTCTTTCTGACAGTTCATTATCAGTGTATAAAAATGCCTCTGATTTCTGAGTATTGATTTTATATCCTGCCACCTTGCCAAATTCATTTATCAGGTCTAGTAGTTTTTTGCCTGAGACTTTAGGGTTTTCTATATACAATATCATGTCATCTGCAAATAATGATAGTTTTACTTCTTCTTTTTCAATTTGGATGCCTTTTATTTCTTTTTCTTGTCTGATTGCTGTGGCTAGGACTTCCAGAACTATGTTGAATAAGAGTGGTGAAAGGGGGCACCCCTGCCTTGTTCCTGATCTTAAGGGGATTGCTTTTAATTTTTTCCATTGAGTATGATGTTGGCTGTGGGTTTCTCATAGATGGCCTTTATCATGTTGAGGTATGTTCCCTGTATTCCCACTTTGCTGAGAGTTTTGATTATGAATCGGTGCTGGACTTTATCAAATGCTTTTTCTGCATCTATTGAAATTATCATGTTTTTTCCCTCCTTCCTTTTGTTTATGTGATGAATCACATTGATTGGTTTGCGAATATTGTACCAGCCTTGCCTCCCAAGAATAAATCCTACTTGATCATGGTGTATGATTTTTTCCATATATTGCTGGATCCGGTTTGCTAATATTTTGTTGAGGATTTTTGCATCTAAGTTCATCAGGGATATTGGCCTATAATTTTCTTTTTTGTGTGTTGTCTTTACCTGGTTTTGGAATCAGAATTATGCTCGCCTCATAAAAGGAGTTTGGAAGTCTTCCTTCCTCTTGAATTTTTTGAAATAGCTTGAGAAGGATAGGAGTTAGTTCTTCTTTGAATATTTGGTAGAATTCACTTGTGAAGCCATCAGGCCCAGGACTTTTCTTTTTGGGGAGTTTTTTGATAGCTGTTTCAATCTCATTTGTTGTAATTGGTCTGTTTAGGTTTTCTGATTCTTCCAGATTAATTTTTGGAAGATTGTATGATTCAAGGAATTTGTCCATTTCATCTAGGTTGTCTAGTTTTTTGGCGTACAGTTCTTCATAGTATTTTCTTACAATATTTTGTATTTCTGTTGTGTCAGTTGTTATTTCTCCACTCTCGTTTCTAATTTTATTTATTTGAGTCCTTTCTCTTTTTTTCTTGGTGAGTCTTGTTAAAGGTTCATCGATCTTGTTTACCTTTTCAAAGAACCAGCTCCTGGTTTCATTGATCCTCTGTATTGTTTCTTTAGCCTCTATGTCATTTATTTCTGCTCTGATCTTTATTATTTCCTTCCTTCTACTAGCTCTGGGCTTTACTTGCTGTTCTTTTTCTAGTTCTTTTAGATGCAGGGTTAAGTTGTTTATTTGAGCTTTTTCTAGCTTCTTGAGGTATGCCTGTAATGCTATAAACTTCCCTCTCAGTACTGCTTTTGCTGTGTCCCATAAATTTTGAGTTGATGTATGCTCATTATCGTTTATTTCTAGGAATTTTTAAATTTCTTCTTTGATCTCAATGTTAACCCATTCATTGTTTAATAACGTGCTATTTAGTTTCCAAGTGTTTGAATGTTTTTCAATTTTTCTATTGTGGTTGATTTCTAGTTTAATGCCATTGTGATCAGAGAAAGTGCTCGATATGATTTCAATCTTCTTAAATTTGTTGAGCCCGCTTTTGTGCCCTAACATATGGTCTATTCTAGAGAATGTACCATGAGCGCTTGAAAAGAATGTATATTCTGCTGTTTTAGGGTGAAAGGTTCTGAAGATATTTATTAAATCGAGTTGATCTAATATGTCCTTTAAGTCTGCTGTTTCTTTGTTAATTTTCTTTCTTGAGGATCTATCTAATGATGTTAATGGGGTATTGAAATCCCCTACTATTATAGTATTGCTGTTGATCTTGCCCTTTAAGTCTATCAAAGTCTGCTTTATATATTTAGGTGCTCCTATATTAGGTGCGTAGATATTTATAATGGTTATATCTTCCTTTTGGATTGCTCCCTTTATCATTATGTAGTGACCTTCTTTATCTCTAACTATGGTTTTTGTTTTAAAGTCCATTTTGTCTGATATAAGTATTGCTACCCCAGCTTTTTTTTCATTTCCATTTGCGTGAAATATTTTTTTCCATCCTTTTATCTTCAGTCTGTGTGCATCTTTTGATTTAAGGTGTGTCTCTTGCAGACAGCATATGTATGGGTCCTGTTTTCTTATCCATGCAGCTACCCTATGTCTCTTGATCGGATCATTTAATCCATTAACATTTAAGGTTATTACTGATATGTAATTGTTTATTGCCATTTTTTTTCTTTAAAACTGTTTTTCTCTTTTGCTATATTCTTTTTTTCCTTTGATCTGTTTACAACAGGTCCCTTAGCATTTCTTGCAGCTTTGGTTTGGTTGCAGTGAAATCCTTGAGTTTTTTTTTTGTCTGTAAAGGTTTTTATTTCTCCTTCAATTTTAAATGATAGCCTTGCTGGATAAAGTAGTCTTGGTTGTAGGTTCTTGTTCTGCACTACTTTGAATATTTCTTGCCATTTCCTTCTGGCCTCAAGTGTTTCTGTTGAGAAGTCAGAAGTCATCCTTATGGGAGCTCCTTTGTAGGTGATAGTCTTTTTTTCTCTAGCAGCTTTTAATATTTTCTCTTTATCATTTAGCTTTGGTAATTTAATTATGATGTGTCTTGGTGTTGGTTTCTTTGGGTTTCTCCTTAATGGAGTTCTCTGTGCTTCCTGAACATGTGAAATGTTTTCCTGCCTTAATTGGGAAAAGTTTTCCGCTATAATATGTTTGAACAAAGTCTCTATCCCTTGTTCTTTCTCTTCTTCTTCAGGAACCCCTATGATGCGGATGTTATTTCTCTTCATGTTGTCACAGAGCTCTCTTAGAGTTTCCTCAGACTTTTTGAGTCTCTTTTCTTTTTTCTGCTCTGCTTCCGTGCCTTTATTTATTGTGCCCTCTAACTCACTGATTCGATTCTCTGCTTCATCCATCCTGCTTTTAATTCCTTCCATTGTATTCTTTATTTCAGATATTGTATTTGCATTTCTGTCTGATTCTTTTTTATTATTTCAATGTCCTTTTTTATATTTGTTATCTCTTTATTTAGGTTTTCGTAATGGCCATCTATGGTTGTTCTAATATCTTTGAGCATCCTAACAATCATTATTTTAAACTCTGCATCTGGTAATTTGGTTATATCTGATTCACTTGGGTCCTTTTCTGGGGATTTCTCTTGGTTTATTTGTGTTGTATTTCTCTGCCTCCGCATTTTCTCTTCACGGGAGTGGCTGTGATCATGTGCTTGGGTGCACAAGGGTTGGTGGCCTTGGCCTTTGCCCCGCCCCTGTGTGTGACGTTATGCTCGGTCCTGAGGGCACTGGCGAGCACCTTTGCTCAGCTGCGGTTCTCTGCCTGTTTCCGAACTTTCGCCCTGCCTTTGCAGGATGATCCCACTCAAGGAACAGCTGCTAGCCTTGGCTCTACCGCCGGGCAGGGCTGCGTGCCCAAGCTCAGCTCTGTAGCAGAACTCTGCCTCTTCTGGGCTTTTGGCTCCACCCCCGCGGGAGGAGCCAGCTACCAAGTCAGACCGCAAGCCTGGGTTGCATGGGCGGGGCAGGGCTGTGCTCCTCTGCCCTTGCTCCGGAGCTGGTTTCTACCCTTTCCGGGGTTCCCGCCCTTCTCCCGGATTACAGGCTGCCGGCAGCTGAGCTTGACCGCTTTTGCACGCCCCCTTCTCCCCAGCCGGGCAAGATTGAGCTCACACCTGAGCCCAGTGGTGGCCAGCCGGCTTCCGCCCCTGCCGGCAGAACTGCACTTTTGTCTCCCACTGCCGCCCGCTCTCCGGTGTGCCCTCAGCCACGTGGGTGGGGGCGTTGCAGCTTGGACCCTAAGACTCACTACTGTAGACCCGAAAGCTCCCTCCTTCTATGCGACTCTGCTCTGAATGCTGCGGGGAAGCTTGTTTGGCTGCTCTCCTGCTTCCCTTTGCTGGTATTGCTGTTTCTGGGGGAAATATTCACTTCAGCTTTGGGGAGTGACTCGTCCCAGGGGTTAGGGTGGCTATCTCCCAAAATGTTTCTCCCTATGCCTCCTAGATTGCACTCTCTTCCTGTTACTGTGGTTTTCTCCTCTCTCCCCCCGTCCCCAGGAGCCCCAGGTGATTATTTTTGAGAGAGATGTTCTGCGCGGTCCCTTTAAGAAGGATCCTGGGTCTGAGAAATCAGACTCTCTCACAAACAGTATCCTGACTTGTTTCCAGCTAAATACTGTCCTTACGCCTCTTCTGGGGTCTGGGGCAGCAGGCTGGGGCTTTGTTCCTGGGGCTCAGGACCCTTTCCCCTCTGCTAAACTCACTTCCCGCCACGTGAGTCTCTCCCTGCTGCCATTCGCTCCGAGGAGCTGGGCAGCCCTCTCCGCGTTTCCGCTTTTCCTACCAGTCTCTGTGTGGCTTCTTCAGCGTTCCTTGGTTGAAGAGTCCTTTTAGTTTAGTCCAAAGTTGGTTTTTCCAGATGATAGTTCATAAAATTAGTTTGTAATCCACTTTGGTTCTGGGAGGTAGATGCTGGTACGTCCACCTACTCCAGCGCCATCTTGTCTCTCCCCAATACCAGTCTTATAATTTAAATTTTATCTTGCATGTAAGAGCAGTTTAGAGTTAGGTAGGGAAAGGAGCAAAGAGGATAAAAGTGGATATTTTCTCTTTAATGCTTAGATTCTGGTTTTTCCTTAACACACTTTTTTCAACCACAATTGGTGGAATTAACCAGAAAGGCAAGGAGGAAGTGAGCTGCAACAGTTTAGTTTAATGACTGTTCCATTTGCTTAGGAAAAAGGAGGTGAATCACAGCTCCTCAGAGTTGAAAATAGTGTCATTTTGCTGCATGGGCTTCTTGGAGTGGATATGACTTAATCAACCCAGTCCCTGCCTTCTGCTTAGGGCAGCCTTCTTTACCTGGAACGCACTTCTTTTGCTTATGTTCCTATGAATAGAGTAAAATGCCAGCCCTTTGTAAGGCAGTTTTGTCCTAGGCCCTCAAAGACAGGAGTGTTTTAGGATCAATATTGGGAGATGCTCCAAGGCATAGGAGAGTATTGCATTCCAGTGGTAAAACTGGACTATGCCATTTCCTTAACCCTCCCACTATGCTTCATTCATGCATGCAAATCAGCTTTATTAAGCAGTGGTTCAGAACCTGTTTTGGATCACAGACCCTTTTGAGAATCTGGTAAAAACCAAGAACTTGCCTGACCAGGCGGTGGTGCAGTGGATAGAGTGTCGGACTGGGATGTAGAGGACCCAGGTTCGAGACCCTGAGGTCGCCAGCTTGAGCACGGGCTCATCAGGTTTGAGCAAAAGCTCGCCAGCTTGGACTCAAGGTCCCTGGCTTGAGCAAGGAGTTACTCGGTCTGCTGAAGACCCACAGTCAAGGCACATATGAGAAAGCAATCAATGAACAACTAAGGTGTCGCAATGCGCAATGAAAAACTAATGATGCTTCTCATCTCTCTGTTCCTGTCTGTCTATCCCTCTCTCTGTCTCTGTAAAAAACAACAACAAAAAAAACCAGGAACTCATTTTTGAAAAAAATATACACTAGCAGTTCACTCTATTTTTTATTTACATTTAGCAGGTTCAGAGCCTATCCATGGGATCACTTAAACTGGGGTCAAAGAAAGGGTATTATCGTTTTATATTTGTGTCAAGAATTAACAAGGTGGCCCTGGCCGGTTGGCTCAGTGGTAGAGCGTCGGCCTGGCGTGCAGAAGTCCCGGGTTCGATTCCCGGCCAGGGCACACAGGAGAAGCGCCCATCTGCTTCTCCACCCCTCCCCCTCTCCTTCCTCTCTGTCTCTTTCTTCCCCTCCCGCAGCCAAGGCTCCATTGGAGCAAAGATGGCCCGGGCGCTGGGGATGGCTCCTTGGCCTCTGCCCCAGTCGCTAGAGTGGCTCTGGTCGCAGCAGAGCGATGCCCCGGAGGGGCAGAGCATCGCCCCCTGGTGGGCAGAGCGTCGCCCCTGGTGGGCGTGCCGGGTGGATCCCGGTCGGGCGCATGTGGGAGTCTGTCTGACTGTCGCTCCCCGTTTCCAGCTTCAGAAAAAAAAAAAAAAAAAAAAAAAAAAAAAAAAAGAATTAACAAGGTAAGGATCACTAAATATTTTAAGGAATAATATACTATAGGCAGTAGAGTATAAAGCTAGAGTCTGGGCCTGACCTGTGGTGGCACAGTGGATAAAGCGTCGACCTGGAATGCTGAGGTTGCCGGTTCAAAACCCTGGCCTTGCCCAGTCAAGGCACATATGGGAGTTGAAGCTCCCTGCTCCTCCCCCCTTCTCTCTCTCTCTCTCTCTCTCTCCCCCCTCTAAAATGAATGAATAAATAAAAATAATTTTAAAAAAACTAGAGTCTGGTCTTTAATGACTAGAAGGGTATTGCTTACAATCTAGTCTATATTTTAAAATATATATATATATATATATATATATATGCTGACAAATCCAGCTCCTCACAAACCTTGTTTTAAAGACTTTTAGGAGGTGACTCTCCATACTATCAGATCACACATGTTATGGTCAGATGTTAACCTCCAGCCTTTGATCTGCTTTAGTAATTGTCAGGACAGAAGGTGAAGCCCCTAGAGCAGGAGTCCCCAAACTACGGCCCGCGGGCCACATGCGGCCCCCTGAGGCCATTTATCCGGCCCCCACCGCACTTCCGGAAGGGGCACCTCTTTCATTGGTGGTCAGTGAGAGAGCACAGGATGCATCCTGTGTGCTGTATGTGGTGGCGCCACAAAGCGCAGCGATGCGGGACGCACGCGTCAGGGCTCCGGAAGCGCATCATATCACTTGTTAGGGCTAGCATTGACAAATATGGAACCGGACACTGACCATCTCATTAGCCAAAAGTAAGCCCATAGTTCCTATTGAAATACTGGTTAGTTTGTTGATTTAAATTTACCTGTTCTTTATTTTAAATATTGTATTTGTTCCTGTTTTGTTTTTTTACTTTAAAATAAGATATGTGCAGTGTGCTTAGGGATTTGTTCATAATTTTTTTATAGTCCGGCCCTCCAACGGTCTGAGGGACAGTGAACTGGCCCCCTGTGTAAAAAGTTTGGGGACCCCTGCCCTAGAGTGTAGGTACAGTCATAGCACCAAACTGAAGGGCATCATGGAATCTAGGGGCTTTCTGCAGAAGGTTTCTTCTGCATCCCTTCTGCAGAAGGTCATTTCTGGTGTACCACTGTCTTCTCTACCTTGGTCCAACACCACTTTCCTTGGATGAAAAATAAAATAAGCAACAGCCATCAGATGGGTGAATAGATTTGAACGATTTTTCCCTCAGGTAATCAGCCTCAAAGTCCTATCTTCCTCCTAACTCCTGCCACATGTCCACCCTACTCACTTTAAATTTAAAAAAAACACAAAAAACGTCTCTATGGGCAAAATGTAAAATAGAGGAGTCCCATATAAGGAACCTGTCACCTTTTTCCCTCTGTGGTGCCTCTAGTCTATTCAGGGCCCAAGTAATTTCCATTTTTCATCATCAAAATATCTCTAAAAGAGTACCTTACATAGGATCTAATAGATCTGGGTAAAGCTAAAACTTTGGATTACATTCTGCACAAGGGATTTTTTACACACGTTTTAAGCATCAGTTCTGATAGTCAAAGTGGAAGGAAAAGCTCTTCCTCTGCTAAAATTATGGGAGCCTTTAGGGAGCTGATGAGATGATAATTTGGGAGAATATCCTCCCCTTTCCAGCATTCCTGCAATCAAACCACTGTTTCCTATTTCCATCAAGGACTCAGAACCACAGATGGCACAAGTTAGGTTCTTTCCATCTGTGTTTGAATGGGGATGAGTGGGGCTGGGCAATAACAGAAAAGTGAAATCTATTCCCTTAGACCCCTTAGATCCTTTCTTTTCCCTGGAGTGCCCTACTAGGCTACCGGGTGATGGTGGTGGTGGTGGTGGTGGTGGTGGTGGTGGTGGTGGTGGTGGTGGTGTGTGTGTGTGTATGTATCAAAATGTGTGGTCTTTGGACCAGCAGTATCAACATCACCTGGGAACTTGTTTTAGAAATACAAAGTCTCTGGTTCCACCCCAGACAAACTGAATCAGAAAGTCAGGGTGGAGCCCAACAATCAGTCTTACAACCTGCCTTCCTGGATCTCTGAGGTATGCTAATGTTTGAGAACCATTGACTTGGAGATTCAAATTTCATTTCAATCAGTGGTACCTTACCCTCTTCAAATGGTGGGGATCTTTACACCTGTTGTCAGATTGATTTTCTGCAACCTCTCCAGGCTAGTTGCTTTTCAGTTCTATTCCTCTTGAGTCCCAAGGTCTTCCCTCACTCTTCAATCATTGAAAGAACTGGGCCAGTCACCAATTTCAGAAACTGCTGTGGTAACTACCAAGCTGCTATGATTAAGTGGGGCTGGAGGTTCTGAAATGGGCACTGAGGATTTGTGGGTCCAGAAATCTGAGTGGACAAAAAGGAACAGACACATCAAAGAAGGAAAATCAATATAAAAATGTAAGAAATATCGAAGGAAATGGTCCTCCTTTGCTAGTTACCTGGTTCTTTTCTAGGCCTAATAGTTGCCCAGGAGACAGGTGGGATGGGCATTCAGCACAGAGGTAGCAAAGGCTGACTTTTCCAGGCCCTTAACTCAGGTTTTCCAACCTCAGAATGTATTGGAGAATAGTAAGGTGCTATGCATGGAATTTCTAACCATGATTTGGCCTACCCTCTGGCAAGGACAGTAGGAGCATCAGGGAGCCCCCAGGGCACAACAGGGAAGCAAGCTTATTCAGTAAGATGTGACTCAAGCAAGATTTGAACCCAAACTTTTTACTAGGTAGAGGTTGTAACCAAGTAAGCCTTGGTACCTGTGTCAAAAGTGTATTTTCATACTTTGAAGATTCTGTCCAATACAGGATTCAGGAAGGGATTGTTACCTCCTCCAGCTCTTCTCCTAGGTACACCCATGAGGACAGACTGAAATAAAAGTTGCAAACCTGCCAGTGGGGATCTCCAAGGCCAAAAGGTTAGAGTGAACCTAGGTTTCTTTGGGGTTGGTGATCAGCCCCTCTCCCTAAGGCAGAAAACCTGGCTACTGCTTTCTTCAGCCCCAGACCTAGGCTCTCCCTCTTTCCTTTCCTGTCACGGCCTCCCTTTTCCCAATAAGAGGAGCTCTACCTCCACTCTTAGCTCCCACTTGTCTTTTTCGGTTTGATTGGTGTGCTTTGTATTTTGTTTTGTCTGGGAAATGCCACACCTTCCTGAGGGTGTTTGTTCTTCCCAGTCCCTGTCCTTCCATCATAGTTTCTCTTGTCCAGCTTCTTTTTGTCAGCCTTTAAGCTTTAAGCAGGATCCATTCCTTACAATTCCCACTTTCTTTTTCTCTAAATATTGGCTAGTGACTATAGCATCTCAGCTGCCAGCTCACCACTCTACATCTCTCTCTCATATATGGACTTGGCCAAGGTGGCTGGTTCTGTCAAATCCAGGCCCTTTACTCCATTCCCCATAGGTTCTTCCCTTGATTTAGCTAAGGTGGCTTTCTACACTCTTCGCTATTTTGATTTACTCAGCCCCCTACTGGCACCTAAGAACTATTCCCAATTCTTCAACCCAATTCTACTACTTTTTTGAGTGCTGACTGTATGCCAGGCACTGGCTGTTCCAGGCCCGAGAGATTATGACCATGGTTCCTATACTCGGCATGTTCCTCAGCCGAGCCCTCCCCTGACACCACTTGCACACCAAGGTGCTCTTTTCTAGGAAATTTGGGGGTATATGCCCACCTGCCATCCAGCCCAATTGTTCTATGCCTGCCAGATTTCTAGCAATTGTCTGACTTAATTTCTTCTGATGGACTGTGAATTTACCATAGATTACCCAACGAGGAACTTTTGTGTGTACCCCTAGGGATCTATAATATGCTCTTTATGGTCCCTGTCCATTGAATAAAAGATATATTGACTGTGTCACAGATTTCCTCTTTTAGTCCTCTCTTCCACTCTTCCCCCTTTCTCAGCTCTTCAATCCTAATAAAAAGGCTGCAACAGAGTGGGAACACTCTGGGAGAAGTCACACAGCCATGTGTGAGCCCCCTCACTGCCCTTCCTGAAACATAAACCCTCAAGACACCACTAGTTAGGCTTCTCTGCCTCCCTCCCAACATCCTGGGCTCTTAGATATCACTCCCCAGTCAGCTGGGGACTCAACTCACCCTGGAGATTGGGGCAGCAGAGCACTGAGCAGGGCCAGCCTAGGAAGCCCTTGGTCTCGGGGTCATTCAAGTGCAACTCAACTCCTGGTAGTCCTTCAGAGTGCTGAGCCCTTAGACACTTACACTACTGAGTCTGGAGCCTGAGGTGGTGGTGGTGACTGCAAATTGACCCCCTATTCACAATAATTGGTGATTTGGGTAAGCCAGAGGAGTTACAAACAGATAGGGGGTAGCAGGAACCAGGTACACTGGACACATTCACTGTTGAGGGTGAAGAGGTCAGACATCTGGCAGATTATCAAGAATACAGGGTAAGAAATAGTGTGGGAGAAAATATGGAAAGCTGGCATGGGAGAAACCACCAGCCTCTGGCCCACTGACATGGCCTTCCATCCCTGGAGCTTCACTGGGACAGGGAGAGGAACCACTTTGCAGGCCTGAACACAACCCAAAGGCTTTGCTCTTCCTCTATGGGGGTTGCCTTGAAGAGCCTCGGGCCCACCACTTAGGGGCTGCTTGGCCCCTGCAACTTTCCCAGCCCCAGCCAGACCATTTTGTTGCCTGCCTCTGTGCTTCAGACGTTTTCCTATTTTCATGCAGTTCAGTCTCACCTCCCCCCTGATCACTTTACAAGTCTGGTCTTTCCCCTAACTAAAAGGGGGAGGAGGGGCCCTGGCCAGTTGGCTCAGTAGTAGAGCGTCGGCCTGGCGTGCAGGAGTCCCGGTTCGATTCCCGGCCAGGGCACACAGGAGAGGCGCCCATCTGCTTCTCCACCCCTCCCCCTCTCCTTCCTCTCTGTCTCTCTCTTCCCCTCCTGCAGCCAAGGCTCCATTGGAGCAAAGGTTGGCCCGGGCGCTGAGGATGGCTCCATGGCCTCTGCCTCAGGCACTAGAATGGCCCTGGTTGCAATAAAGCAACGCCCCAGATGGGCGGAGCATTGCCCTCTGGTGGGCATGCCGGGTGGATCCCGGTCGGGCGCATGCTGGAGTCTGTCTGACTGCCTCCCCGTTTCCAACTTCAGAAAAATAAATAAATAAATAAAATAAAAGGGGGAGGAAGGAAGGAATTGATAAAAGGGAGAAGAGACACAGTTGTGATTGTCCGTGGAGTTGCCTGTTTGCTCAGCCAGCTCTAGCAGACTGTTGTTGAAAGCCTGACAGTCTTACTCCCAGATCATTGCCTTTCCCAGGCTATCCAAGTCCTCATGTGGACCCCCCTCCCACCTTAGTCTTCAGTTCCTCTCTTCCAAGTCCTTTCCTGACATGGTGCTCCTATATTCATTTCCCAAACAGCCTGTTTCCCTGTCCTTACTAGGCACTTAGGTTTTGGCTAGAGTGACCTCCAGACCAACCAGACAGCCTTGCCATGTTAGAGTTCCACAAGGAGGAGAAAGAAAGAAGAACTCTATTACTTTGAGAACAAGTGACAAATGGAAATGGTTGCATGTCATGGAAACACCTCCCCACCCCAATGTGTTTGAGAACATCTTCCCCTGCAAGACACCACTAAGTAATTAAAACACTCAGTGTAGAAATGAATTCTAAATTTCTGACCTTTACCTACCTAAAAAATATGTCTCATAGAATTAATGAGTAGATGGTGAAGCCCCATTCAACAGCTATAAGCGTAGTGAAGAAAGCACTGGATTTGCAGCTAAAAGTTAATTTCTAAATTGTACATTTTCTAATAATTAGCTCTCTCACTTAAGATCTAAGAGATTGAGGTGAAATGAAATAATGCATGTGAAAGTATAAACCACCTTATAAATGAAAAAGCTATAGTTGACAACTATGTGGAAATCTCTACCTTATTTTTGAGCCCATAATACTTTATATGGTTCTGAAAACATACGAAAAGATATAGCAAAGAGTCTGATTTCTATATCACCTTCCCCTCACAATAGAGAACCAATTTTTTTGTGTATCCTTCCAGAGTTTCTTCATACAATTACAAAGAGATACATTTTTCCTCCATTGGCATATGCATCTTGATTTTTTTTTCACTTGATGTGTTTGGGGAGCTTGTCATAATGATGCATTAAGAATCTCCCTCTTTTTACAGCTGCATGCTACTTCACTATATGGAAGCTTCACACTTTAACCAATCTCCTCATGATAGATTTCCTTTTTGTTTTGTCACTGCAATGTTGCATTAACTACCTTGAACTTATGTCTTTTCACCAATGCATTAATATCTAAAAGACAGTTTCTAAGTGTGGTTCTGCTGGGTCAAGGACATCTGCATTTGCAATTTGGAAAGCTAAATTCTCTCTATTGGGGTGGCAGGGATTTACACCCTCACTCACATTGTATGTGAGAGCCTATTTCCCCTTGGCCTCACAATGGAGTAGGTTCTCAAACATTTTTTGGGTTGATTAAAATGCTATCTTATTGTATTAATGTGCATTAATCTTATGAGTAAAATCACACCCTTTTCATATTTTTAAAGGCTGTTTGTATTTCTGTTAACTTTTTTTAAACATCCACTGAACATTAGGTGCAAGAAAGCATCTAAGATTCATAACAACTTGGAAGTCCAATAATTTTCGGATCATCATTGCACTAGGCAGTTGAGATAAAAGGGAAGCAAAGAATTGAGGTCATGGATGTTCCATTTGCTCTGACTAAAGTTAAATACCCAAATATGCCACTAGAATGTGAGCAATGGAAAGTGGGAGCTATGTTCTATCCATCTTTATTCCTGGCAAAGGGCCTAGCTAGCATTTTGCAGGCACTTAGTCATATTGAACGCTTTAGCCATGAGATTAACTATTTTTGGGAATTCCTTTCACAAAAGTACCCAGCTAGGATTAAAATCTACATAATCTGGATAGCCTGGCAATGAGTTAAGATTATTTCTTCTATTTCATCAGAGTACAGCCATCCTAAGGTTTATTAATAAAAAATAGTCTGAAATGACCACTGTTAACAATATAAGGTCCAACACTTAATAAATTTGGTAAGTTTACTAGTAAATTAAGTTTGCTTAAATGAAGAAATCATAATACAGACAGAAGTGTGATGATTCTTAGGAAATCTAAAAAACAAATTGTTGTCAGTGTTCTTTCCATACAATCTAGCAGGAAAGGCTTTCTAATTCTAGACCATCTGGTTCTTTAGATAAAAACATCTGGGACTATAAAGGGGCAGTGCATGTGGCTATCATAAGGGCATGGATTACATTTGTTCTAATTGTTTCTCACTGCCTCTTTTCAGGTGGCTCCCTATTCTATTTTTCTTTTTAATTTTTAAAAGATTTTATTTATTGATTTTTAGGGAGAGAGGGAGATAGAGAGGAAGGAAGCAAGATCTAGTTGTTTCACTTTAGTTGTCATTGATTGCTTCTTATCTATGCCTTGACTAGGCAAGCCTGGGCCTCAAACTGGTGACCTCAGCAGTCCACGTGGAAGCTCTATCCTCTGTATCACCACAGGTCAGGTTATTCTTTTTTTTTTTTAATTTCAATTACAGTTGACAATATTATTTTATAATAGTTTCAGGTGTATTACATAGTGGTTAGACATTTATATAATTTATGAAGTGATCCCCCTGATGTCTAGTACCCACATGGCACCACAGTTACTACTACATAGGGTCAATATTATTGACTACATACCCTATGCTGTGCTCAACATCTCATGACTATTTTGTAACTACCATTTTGTACTTAATCCCTTCAGATAGCTCCCTATTCTGATTCTACTCGCTTCATTCTACCACTCACAATTTAAGAGCACAATAAACCTAATTACAGTAGAGGAAACTTTTTAAGTTCAAATCATCTATAGATGAGATAGGCTACAAGCATTTTGCTGTTACTCAGCTTTGCATAGGCTTAAAGCAGTGATTCTCATTTAAGGGTGTGGGAGGGTGAATATTAGCATCACTTAAGCTGTTTCTGTTGTTGTTTTAAATACACATACTCAGTTCCTCCTTGTAAAAGATATCAGGCTCTCCTGGGAAAAGCTTAGGCATATTCTGCAAAAGCTCTCCAGGTTGTCCTAACACTTTCCACTTGACACCTTCACTGTCACCTCTTTTCAAAAATAGAAGCACCTCCCAGATGCTTTCCACCCCCCACCCCCTCCTTCGGCTGGAAACACCAAGTCGTTTCCCTGAATTAGTTATTAGGTGACTCCTCCCTAGGAATCATTCCTGTGTCCTATCATGACCTGTGACATGAGAACTACTCCCACATTGTTCTTAACTCCTGCATTCAGAACTAAAAGGAATCATACATTTGCACCATGTTTGACATATAGTGCCCAATACATGTTGCTGTTTTTTTAAGAAAAGTGAAATAACTATCTATTCATTGTCTAACCTTCCCCATTTCCTTATACAGTGTGTCCGTAAAGTCATGGTGCACTTTTGACCGGTCACAGGAAAGCAACAGAAGATGATAGAAATGTGAAATCTGCACCAAATAAAAGGAAAACCCTCCCAGTTTCTGTAGGATGATGTGGCAGCATGTGCGCATGCACAGATGATGACGTAACACCGTGTATACAGCGGAGCAGCCCATGGCCATGCCAGTCGAGATATGGATGGTACAGAGGAAAGTTCAGTGTGTTCTGTGGCTCGCTAAATTCAAATCTGTGACCAAAGTGCAATGTGAATATTGGAGCATTTATAACGAAGTGCCACCACATAGGAATAACATTACTCGGTGGGATAAGCAGTTGAAGGAAACCGGCAGTTTGGTGGAGAAACCCCGTTCTGGTAGACCATCAGTCAGTGACGAGTCTGCAGAGGCTATACGGGATAGCTACCTAAGGAGCCCTAAAAAAATCAGTGCATGAGCCCACATCGAACTGCACTGAATAGGTATGAAACTGGGAGAGTTTTCCTTTTATTTGGTGCAGATTTCACATTTCTATTGTCTTTTGTTGCTTTCCTGTGAACGGTCAAAAGTGCACCATGACTTTACGGACACACTGTATTTCTGATATGCACGCTGTAAATCGTAATAGTTTGCACTCTAGGAGTCAGTACTTTCCCAGTTTGTCGCAGTCCAGCCACAACGAGTCTATTACGGGGACTTCAAATGGGAAAAGGTATGAAATTGAATAAATGATGGAGACTTAAAGATATATATACATAAGATGGGTTCGGGAGGATGGCACGGAGAACAGTCTCTACTGTTCCTGAGCCATAACATGGCCGCTCCTAAAAGTGCATCCGTCTTTATTCAGGAAAAAAACATAGTCTATTAGCAATTCAATTGTTTTCAAGACAACTCAAAGAAAACCCCCACCATACCATTCAAATCTAACTGTATACCAATAAGAAACTAGCTTCCAGCCTCTTCCGTAGAACATGGGTGGGACAAGCGAGAATCAGGTATAGCTCTTTGTTAATTAGGCAGGTGAGGTGGGGGGTTGGGCCCAGCACCTCTACCTCTGTCCCTAAGATATCCAGATTGTAAAAATACCCTGTTATATTTCAGTACCCAACAGATCCCCCTTTTGTATTTTTTTAAACTTCAATTCGTGTGCTGTGATTCATACTTATTTGAATTTCCATGTTCCAATTTGGAGGCAGACTGGAAAAATATAAAAGAAACAACAAAATTGAAATAGCCAATGCCAACAGATACTATAACAAGTGTCCTAATACAATGAAGTGATTAAAGCCTATTAGATTATTAAGCAAAGTCTTAACTAATACAACAGGATCTAAAATAAAATTCTTACAGTCTTGAATGTCCTTAACATGTTAATGTAATTTTACCAAGTCCATGTTGACACTATCATTGCTTCACATTATTTGTAAATGTAACCCAACCCTACTTCAGTCTGAGAACTGTCCCAAGGAGCAGGAGTTAACACATTCAGGAAAAGTCCACAAGGCACTGGAGTTGTGGTCACATTTCCACACTTTGCAGCTAGAGTCCAAGTCCCAATGACCACTGCTTCTAGCTGGCAATGATTCAGGTAGACTGGAAAAGCCATTTGCAGCATGTATGGAGACAGAGTTTCTGTTTTCTTTAAACTGGAGAGATGAACTCAGGGTGCCTTTCCCTGGAGCTTTGCAACTGTGGCGTGGTGAAGAGAATCTTGGGATACACTATGCTGGGTGGCAGAGGTAAATTTGTCTAAATTAGGAGCAGGTCTCAGCCTAAAATAGGCATGGGGCATTAAGGCAGGAGGAATATAGGAGACACTATATATTAAACAAAGCAGCAGAAAATAAGACTATCAACACCCACAACAGAGATTTTTGAGGGATGAATAAAAACCTGAATATTTAGGCAAGGCATAGTAAGTGGCCCTCATGTCCACAAGAAACGAGATGAGTTTACTTGCTACTTGGAAGAAATATCCTAGGCTCGTCCACAGTGACGTGAGATGGGGCTAATGGCCGTGGGCACCTTTAACCTTCAGTGGCAAGTCCAAGCAGGCTAGGCAAGGTTAGATCACAGGTGGTTGGAGCAGGGCTGAAAGAGACTGAATCTTCCCTTAGAGAACCGAGGGGGCAGCTTATCTTCCAGTATCCCTTCTTCCCACAGCAAAAGTATGGCCCTGGTGGGGGCCAAGAAGCCTGGCAGGCTTTAGCTCAATGACCTTTCTTTCCACTCTTGAAGCTAGGCCCTGATGGAGTCCTATGAGCCCCTTCAGGGCATTGGAGCCATTATAGGTGTATACTAAAAGCTGGTATTTTGCCTGATTTCTTTTGGGCTCTGTCTGCCTTTTTTGTTCCTGTTGGTCATTATAAACCTTAAAAGCCATGCTCAGAAGATCTTGCTGAAGGGTTTGAGGGTCCTCATCTGCCTATATAAACTTTTTCCGTATCTCTGGAGCTATTTGGAAAAAGACAAAATAGCGCTATTAGCTGAATCAAATAAGAGAGGGTAGAAGTTTGCAAGAGAAAGAGATTTGGCATCTCCTGTACACCAGCATTCAAAAGAAATTTTTTTAAGTAAATAGATTTGTGGGAGTTCCAGGATATGACTCTCTCCTTTTTTAAATATTATTTACAATTGACCTTTAAATATTTGTTGAGCACACTTTATAATATTTTGATTTCAAATGTTGTAAGAAATACTTGTCTTTATGTTAACTTTTAACAAAATATAGTAAGTGCATTTTCAAGCAATATTCCTATACTTATTAAAACATTTCCTTAACATTAATTAACAGACAATTTAAAGAGTATATATTTAAGCTGGAAAATTCCAGTGTGGCTTTCATTATTTTCCTATAGTAAGTAAATTCATGCTGCTTTAAGCTTTACAGCTTGCAGTAGGTTGGCCAAAATATCAAGTCTCTAGGATTCACATTCCATTTTATTTAAATTTAAATGAGCATGCTTTACTTGTTCCAATTAAAATTACAGATTTGTAGGGATAAAATCATTTTATTTTTTCAATATTAGAGCTGGCATTTCCAATTTTTGGATGCAAGAACTTAATTCAGGCTTTAAAAACAGACACATTTAGACATTAAACAAAGACTTCACATACAATCACACAACTCAAGAGTAAAACCCGGAATTTTAGAGATTAGAACGTGGCCTGCTTGATCTTACATAGGGCTATTTTAATAGTAATGTGATAAGGATAAATACTAAACAGAAATCTCTCTTAAAAAATCTCAAGTTGGCCGTGTGAGATCTCTGTTTAGCCATATCCAAACAGGCTCCCCCTTCACCCTCTTTCCAAGCATGGCATTATTAGCTGGATAACAGGTTTGACAGAGAAGGGATGAGTGCATGGTAAATTAAGCCTTATACAATTGCTTTTGTGAAGTGAGTCTCTCATACAGGGTCATGGTATCCCACCAATCATTCAGGAACCCACTGAAGAGCTTCAGCAGACCTAGGAAAAATACACACATATCCTCGGCCTCACAAGAGAACAGGGTCTGGCCCTTGTCAGATTCTTATAAGTGGGTCCCTCCATCGTACTTCAGGGAAGGCTTTCTTTGTAGGATTCCAGAGTCTCTCAGCTGCTGAATGACCTTGTACATCAGTATTCAAAAATTTTAAAGTAAAAAGAGCATGACGAAGAAGATTTGCAGGAGTTTGAGGGTATAATTCCCCTTTTGTTATTTTTTCTAGTGAATTTTTAAGTGTTTGATGTGCATGCTCTACAATGCCTTGACCCTGGGTATTGTAAGGAATTCCCATCTTTAGGTCAAGTCCAAAAGTCCAAAAGTAAATGCTTTTCCTACATATGCAGGAGCATTGTAAGATTTAATTAGTTTAGGAAGTCCAATAATAGAAAATGCATACAAACAATGAGCTATAACATGCTTAGCAGCCTCTCCTGTTCTGGCAGAGGTTACTATAAATCCAGAATAAGTATCCATTGTAATGTGGACAAAGTACTGTTTGCCAAATGAAGGTATTTGAGTAACATCCATTTGCCAAAGTTGTCCTGGTAGGAGTCCTCAAGGGTTAACTCCAAATGAAGGGACAGATAGTAGTATAGGACACCTGGACAGGATTTAACAATCTGCCATGCTGCTTCCTGAGAAAGTTGAAACTGTTTACACAGGGCTGCAGCGTTCTGGTGATGAACAGTATGAGACTGGATTGCTTGATCTGTCATGGTTGCTCCAATGATTTTCTTTTGGGTAGTTTGATCAACAAGGGCATTCCCTTGTGCTAAAGCTCCAGAGAGCATGGAGTGAGCTCGAATATGTCCTATACAACATGGAGCTCTATGTTGATGTACAAGTCTTTGAAGAAGGAGAAATTGCTGCAATAGTTCCTCATCAGCAGTTTTCCCTAAGACAGCAGTCTCTATAGTGGAAACAACCATAAGTAAATATTTGCTGTCTGTATACAGATTAAAGGAGGAACATGGCAAATGCTGAAAAGCCATGATAATGGCATGTAATTCTACCCTTTGAGCTGATTTTAAGGCGACTGTTTCAGTATAAACTTGTCCATCAATTATTAAGCCTGCTATTCCTGAGCTGGACCCATCAGTAAAGACTGTAGGTGCTTCAGGAATAGGCTCATTAACAATTGTCTTAGGAAAGACAAATTTAGTAATTAATGAAAATTGAACTATTTATCAGCTGGGTAGTGAGAATCAATTTGGCCTGTAAAATTTGCAAAAGCAATTTGCCATTTTGTGGAAGTTTCCCAGAGCCATTGTTGTTGATTTTTAAAAAAAGGAACAACAATAATTTGAGGCTAAAGACCTATAAGCTGTGCCTGACCAGGCGGTGGCGCAGTGGATAGAGCGTCAGACTGGAATGCAGAGGACTCAGGTTTGAGACCTGAGGTCGCCAGCTTGAGCGCAGGCTCATCTGGTTTGAGCAAAGCTCACCAGCTTGGACCCAAGGTTGCTGGCTCAAGCAAGGGGTTACTCAGTCTGCTGAAGGCCCATGGTCAAGGCACATATAAGAAAGCAATCAATGAACAACTAAGGTGTCGCAATAAAAAACTGATGATTGATGCTTCTCATCTCTCTCCGTTTCTGTCTGTCTGTCCCTATCTATCCCTCCCTCTGACTCTCTCTGTCCCTGTAAAAACAACAACAAAAAAAAACAAACCCCCAAAACCTATAAGCTGTAAAAGTCACCTACGCCCCTTGATAATCAAGGAGGCGACAAGACCAAAATAAGGAGATAAAACACTCTTAGGAGTAACAGCTAAATGAATCCATTCAATAGGACCTGAAGCTTGCCACAATAGTCCCGTTGGAGTGTAACTTGAAGGACAAATTAGTAAGGCTATTGAATCTTCAGGATTTATGCGTTTTAGTTGTGCTTGTTGCAAGACTTTTTCTACAAGCTTTAAAGCAGGGGTCCCCAAACTACGGCCCGCGGGCCACATGCAGCCCCCTGAGGCCATTTATCCAGCCCCTGCCGCACTTCCGGAAGGGACACCTCTTTCATTGGTGGTCAGTGAGAGGAGCACAGGATGTGGATGCATCCTGTGCTCCTGGAGTACTGTATGTGGCAGCTAGCGCAGCTCACGTACAGTACTACTTCCGGTGACGCGGCATGCGTCACGGCTCTGAAAGTGCATCATATCACTTGTTACGGCTAGCAGTGACAAATATGGAACCAGACATTGACCATCTCATTAGCCAAAAGCAGGCCCATAGTTCCCATTGAAATACTGGTCAGTTTGTTGATTTAAACTTACTTGTTATTTATTTTAAATATTGTATTTGTTCCTGTTTTGTTTTTTGTTTTGTTTTTTACTTTAAAATAAGATATGTGCAGTGTGCATAGGGATTTGTTCATAGTTTTTTTTTATAGTCCGGCTCTCCAACAGTCTGAGGGATAGTGAATTGCCCCCTGTGTAAAAAGTTTGGGGACCCTGCTTTAAAGCTTGCTGTCCTGCAGCTGTAAGTAGCTGAGAAGTTGGTTTGGCTGAGCCTTTAAGAATATCAAAAAGTGGCTTCAGTTCCCCGGTAGTTAATTTCAAGGAAGGTCTAAGCCAATTAATATCTCCTAATAATTTCTGGAAATTGTTTAAAGTTTGCAAATGATCCGTCCTGATTTCTAACTTTTGTGGAAGAATTTGTTGTCCCTCAATAATTTGTCCTAAATAAGAGAAAGGCAAAGATTGCTGTACCTTTTCAGGAGCTATATAAAGTCCTGATTCTTTCAAAGAATATTCTAGTTGTTGCAAAATGGTTAGCACAGTGTCTTTATCTGGATGAGCAATAAGAATATCATCCATATAATGAATTATGTATGCTTTAGGGCAGTGGTCCCCAACCCCCGGGCCACAGACCGGTACTGGTCCGTGGGCCATTTGGTACCGGTCCGCAGAGAAAGAATAAATAACTTATATTATTTTCGTTTTATTTATATTTAAGTCTGAACGATGTTTTATTTTTTTTAAAAAATGACCAGATTCTCTCTGTTACATTCATCTAAGACTCACTCTTGACGCTTGTCTTGGTCACATGATACATTTATCCATCCTACCCTAAAGGTCGGTCTGTGAAAATATTTTCTGACATTAAACCGGTCCGTGGCCCAAAAAAGGTTGGGGACCACTGCTTTAGGGTGTTGCCTTCGTATTGGAAAGATATAATAGTTTGAGCAACATATTTTTGGCACAATGTAGGACTGTTAGCCATACCTTGAGGCAAAACTCTCCATTGTTATTGCTCCATTGGAGCCTGGAAATTTTTTTTTTTTCTTTGTGGGAGAGACAGAGAGAGTCAGAGAGAGGGACAGGTAGGGACAGACAGACAGGGAGGGAGAGAGATGAGAAACATCAATTTCTCATTGTGGTTCCCTAGTTGTTCATTGACTCATGTGCTTTGACCCGGGGGCCCAGCAGACTGAGTGACCCCTTGCTCGAGCCAGCGACCTTGGGCTTAAGCTGGTGAGTCTTGCTCAAACCAGATGAGCTTGTGCTTAAGCTGGTGACCTAGTGGTGTCAAACCTGGGTTCTCCACATCCCACTCTGACACTCTATCCACCATGCCACCACCTGGTCAGGCCGGAGCCTGGAAATTAAGTGAAGGAACACTGAATGCAAAACGCTTGCAATTATGAGGTCTTAAAGGAATAGTAAAATAGTAATCCTTTAAGTCAATAATTACAATTACTGCCATTCCATGGTGAAAATTCCATGGAATGGCAGTAGGAAAAGGGAGTCCTAGCTGGAGAGGACCCATAATTTCCACAGTCTTATTTATTGCTCTCAAATTTTGTAACAGCCTTCAGTTTCTTGATTTCTTTTCAATGACAAATATAGGCATATTTTATGGGCTACTAGAAGGTTCAATGTGCCCAAGCTTTAACTGCTTTTGTACTAATTGAGCAGCTGTCTTAAGTTTTTCTTGAGTAAGGGGCCATTGGTCAACCCATATAGGATTATTTAATTTTCAAGTAATTGGGTTTGTATAATGCATTATTGGGGTAACAGGAGCTACCAAGGTTCCTATGCTAAATTTTGATATACTAATCCATGCCTTCTGGTATTGGGTGTCACTTCTATGAGGGTGAGAATTCCTCGCTGTTCTCTGAGCAAGCATATGAGTACTGACTAAACTATTAGGACAAGCAACGCTCCCATATTTTTTAAAACATCTCTACTCCATAGATTAATTGGCAATTTAGGGAGCACATAAGGCTGAAAAAGTCCAGAATGACCTTTCTTATCTTCCCATTGTAAAAACTAGAGTTTTGTTGAAGGGATTTACTCTGCCCTATACCTTGTAATTCTGTGGCTGTTGCATGAGTGGGCCAGGAAGGAGGCCAATGTAGCTTAGCAATAACAGATACATCAGCTCCAGTATTTAGAAGTCCTTTAAATTTACACCCTTGTATTATTAGTTTCATTTCAGGGCATTCTTGACCTATTTTTTGAATGCAATAGGCAGCATTAGTGGAGCCAAATTCTCGATTCTTTCAGGGTCCCTTTTGCAGGGTTTGGCCTTGTCTTAAAAGAGGTAAAAGGATTAATTGAGCAATTTTCATGACAGGGGAGATAGTGACTATTTTCCTCAGAGTGTGAGCCATTACTTTAATTTCCCCTGTGTAATCCGAATCTATTACTCCAGGGAGAACAAAAAAATTCTCTCATAGTTAAACTATTTCTGCCTAATAAGAGTCCTACTGTGTTACTGGGAAGTGGCCCAAAAATTCCAGTGAGTATAGCTTGAGCTCCCATTTTTGGAGTTAATATGAATTGGGAAGTGAGACTGAGGTCCAGTCCTGCACTGCCTGTTGTTGCCTGAGATAGTTGGGCAATGTTTGACCTGCTGGAATCATAATTTGCTGAGGAAACACCGACATTGCCGCTATTGTTTGATGGGGATGGGGAAGGCCCTATTGTCCATTTCCCTGAACTACCTGCCCTTTGGTAGTATATTTAGACTTACACTCATTCGCACAATGTTTCCCTCTCCTACAACATGGGCAGAGGTCTGCAGTTTTAGGAACTGGCTGCCCATGAAGGGGAGGCTGAGACTGATATCCAGGGGGAGTAGAGCAACTTTTAGCAAAATGTCCCACACCCCCGCATTGGAAATGAGGTCCATGAGCAGCAGTACTTTCCTGACCTTCTTTTTCTTGTTTCTTTTGCCTTTTATCAAAATACCCTGGAATTCTTGCCTTAACGTCTGTGGTAAAAGCAAGACCTTGCATGTATGAAGTCCCAACATCAGTGCATATTTTGATATAGTCCTCTCTATCTCCCTTCTTGCAGTGAGGCCAAAATGCAGCCTGACAAGCCGAATTAGCACTTTCATACGCTAACTGCTTTATTACAATCTTTCCTACATTTTTATTCTTTACTATTCTTTCGACTGCTTGAATTAGCCGTGAAACAAATTCTTGAAATAGGTCATCTGTGCCTTGTCTAATTTTACCAAATTCTTCCATTTTGGCCCCTGGAGTAGGCAGGCATTTCCATGCCTTTATGGCTATCTGATTAATTATAGTATAAGTAGTTAGTTGACACTCTAATTGAGTTGCCATATGGGCATATTGTCCTTCTCCAGTTAACATATCTATAATAACAGCAACCTCCTCTTGCTGATTTTTCTCATCTGCTCTATGGCCTTTTCATGAAAGTCTGACTTCCACAGCAAATAATCACCCCCAGAGAGACAAGCATGAGCAATCGCCTTCCAGTCATTTGGGGGAAGAGCCTTTGCACTAATAGTATGATATCTAATAAACTGAGTGTAAAAGGGGCAGTAGGCCCATACTGAGCACGAGCAAGTTTAAGTTCTTTCAGAGTTTTAAAATGTATTGGTTCATCTTGTCGCACTACTTTCCCCCGTTGTTTTGTCTTTCTACAACTCCAGGAAAACAGGTAAAGCCATTTATTGTTTCCCTTATGTTTCGAGCCTGGTCTATAGATTGTTGGAGCGGGGATTTCCAAGGGTCTCATACAAAGACCTTGGTAGCAGGGGGCGGCAGAGGCACAAAGTTTAAAAGGGCCACAGCTGTGATATTCTCATCTCCCGAGTTATTCCCAGACTCCAAGTTCTTCTTATATTTACATTCCTCTGTTTCTACCTCATTCTGATCAAACAACTTATTCTCAAATAAAAACATCTGTACAAAAAGAAAAAGGTCCCTCACTTTTGAACCTATTTGTCCCATGGTTATTTACTCTCAAATTACTTTATTATTATACTCTCCTCCCAAACTCTACTTAAAAGCTTCACTCTCTAAAATCTTTATACTTACTTCATGTGCACACTACTGAGGGGTTCCATTACCTCTCCTCTTTCCCTTTTTTGATGGTCACATGTATGGGCGCCAATTGTCACAGTCCAGCCATGACGAGTCTATTACGGGGTCTTCGAACGGGAAAAGGTATGGAATTGAATAAACAATAGACAGAGACTTAAAGATATATACATACAGATGGGTTGGGGAGGATGGCACCGAGAACAGTCTCTACTGTTCCTAAAGCCGTAACATGGCCATGGCCACTCCCAAAAGCGCATCCATCTTTATTCAGGGAAAAAACGTGGTCCATTAGCAATTCAATTGTTTCCAAGACAACTCAAAGACAACCCCTACTATACCATTCAAATCTAACTGTACACCAATAAGAAACTAGCTTCCAGCCTCTTCCGGAGAACATGGGTGGAACAAGGGAGAATCAGGTATAGCTCTTTGTTAACTAGGCAGGTGAGGTGGGGGGTTGGGCCCAGCACCTTTGTCCCCAAGATATCCAGATTGTAAAAATACCCTGTTTATATTTCGGTCTCCAACACCAGTTGATAGTTCCCATATTAAATTTTGTCAATTAAAGCATATGTGATAATATTTAAGTCCCTCATCATTTTTCTGATACTTTAAACCACCTAAAATCATCCTAGTCCAATCCCTACTTGTTTTACAGAGAAGGAAACAAAGACTATGAATGATTAAGTGATACTTCAGCTAAGGTCAGAGTGGCAGAACTTTTACTACAATCCTGGTCTCATTAAGTACTAATCCAGTAGTTTTCTGCTATAGCACATTATCTCTCTATCAAGAATTATTTGTACTCATTTAACGCTTAGTCAGTGATGAGCACTTACCCTGTGCCAAGCCCTGGGCTAGATGCTTCATACACTTTCATTTCACTAAGAATCAACATATACTTTTTTTGAGAGAGAGAGAGAGAAGGAGAAAGAGGGACATCAAGCTGCTCCTGTGTGTACCCTGACTAGGGAATCAAACCCTGCAACCTCCGTGCCCCAGGAGGACTCTCCAACCAACCAAGCTACCTGGCCAGGGCAAAAACTAGAAAGCCATTACAATCAATTCTGGGAGAAGGGACTTTTTCCTAAAAGGAATTTCAGGTAAGAACACTTTGGGTCTGTAGGACCACTCAATTTAAAGGCTTCTATTCCTTTCTTGCCCTAATGATGCATCCCCTTCTCCTTATATGCCCTCTCCTCTAAACTCAATTTGGATTTGCTAGGGTGTCGAACATTATTAATTCAACACTTCTGTCTCATCTTACAGAGTTGCTGGTTTTCTTCTGAAAGGCATTTTCCTGGGTCTTGCAGGGGGAACAGAATCTAAACTTTTTTTCCCTCTTCACCTCACTTGCCCCCTGCTACAAAGCCTCACCGCAACAACTCCCCTCCCATCCACAAATGGACAAAAAGGAAGCAGGCACAACGTGTTGATTTTTAAAAGGTCTTGTTAATAGTTTGTCCATTTCAATGAGTATGAGAGCTGCTCTAATCGGCGCCTTATGGGGAAAGGCATCTGTGCCCGGAGGAAGGGAAGGTACTCTCACACTAAGGATTCCCAGCTGCATTCCGAGGGCTTTCAGATTTAGTGCAAGTCCCCGTGTGCGCAGCCCTTGAATCAGTTTTAACTGAGGTTAACCTCTGGCTGGACCGTTTTACCGGTTTCTCACGGTCCTGCTTCTCTTCCGTTGGTCTCGGCTCCTCCCGGGAGGTAGGCCTGTCTTCCTTTAGGACTCGTCCCCTCTCCTCTTCTATCACTTTGGCCCTTGTTTCCTCCTTGGCTCTGGAACACACCTGGTCTTTGGCTCTTGGCCTCGACCTCCCCGCGGTGCTATTTGCCCTCGCGCTCCGTCTCAATGCTTCCCCCGCATTCCTGGTCGCCCTGCCACGCGCGCGGCGCTTCCGTGGGCCCCGCGGCCGCGCAGGGCTCCTCCTCCGGGACCGGGCTCCCTCCTCCAGCCTCCGGCGCCTCAGCTTTCTCTTCGGCTTCCGGGTCTTCCAGACCCTGAAATAGCCGGCGGAGGCGTTGCCGCTGACCCTGATGAGTGTGCTCTTAATATCAGACTTGGGCGCTTCGCCCGAGCGGCAGCAGCACTCCCTGCGCACTTGGTAGCCAGCATTTCCCAGCTCCTTCCTGAGAGCGGCCAGGGTCAGCCCTTTGTGCGCGGCGATGGCTCTGAGCAACAGCTGGGACACTCTGAGCACGGATGACGGGCCCCGCCTCGGCGGTCCCCCGAGGACTTTTTCCCTGGGCTGCTGGATTTTAACTTCAGCGCCTTCGGATTCCCCACTGGGCTCTGCCGTCTCAGCTTTGGCCTCCTCGGCCATGGCCCCGCTCCGCGTCCGCGGGGCCATGGCTTTGGGACTCACCTACCAAGGGATGAGGTAAGGCTGAGGCTTGTGGGTCACGTCACAAAGGCCGGCCCAGGTTCAGGTCTTCGTTAGAAGGCTGGCAGATCCCTCCTCGGTAGGGGGCTTTTTTTTTTTTACTTTTAATAACCTATTAAGAGTCCACATCCGTCTAGGTCTAAACCAATCCAGATCTTCCATCACCTTTATAACCTTCCCGGTTTTGTTCCCTGCCATAAACACACTTCTTATTGATCTTGATCTTCGCCACTTTTTGAAGTTCACTAATTTTCTGTGAAAAATACTGCACACCACCTACCCACATTTTCCTAAGGTGAGAGACACTGCTCTCAACTATCCAAAACAAGTCATACGATGCCTTTAAAAAGTAACCGTGGTAGTCTATAAAACGCAACCCGGCCTAAAAGCACCCACTTTTAGGTGCCATCAGGTATCTGCAGTCATGTTCCTGACTCAATGCAGGGCGAGGAAGGACTGTGATTACCCTAAACAATTCCCACACCTAGGAAGTTCAGATGCCTCACTCAATGGATAAAACAGATTCCAAATAGCCTAAGAACACTAGTCTAATCATTATTCTTTGAACAGACTTTATGCTTTTCTCCCTCCAGTCCCTCTTCTTGGCTTGCCATCCCTTTCTCTGCCCAGATAAATTCTACACATCATTCAAAGTTCTGTTAAATCCTTTCTTCACTGAAAGACTCAGACTCTTTCAGTCAAATGATTTCTCTGTTTTTAACTACCACAATTACTTTTGCAATCCTACACTGCTATTTCTTTATTTTAAATTAATTTGGTATTAGAGGGTATTTTTTAAAAGAAAAAAACAACAACCCTGGATTTGGAACTGGAAAACGGATACATATCTCAGCTCTTTAATAGCCATATGACATTAATAAATCCTTTAATATCTTTGGATCTGACTTCTTTAAAAAAAAAAAAAAGCCAGTAATCTCTTCCTACCAACATCACAATTATTGCAAAGATTCAGAGGAAGTCTACCCAAATATAAGGCATAAAATTGTTTTACTTTGACTGGTTATGTATTTGCAATTAGATAAAAAGGTTCCTGAGAGCCAGATAGTCTTTGAATTTCTACTTCCCATCCTGTGCCTAACACCATCTTTCATTATACACAGCAGGCATTGTTTGAATCTGTTTAAGCTCCTCCCTGGTGAGGAGGCTCTCTCTGAATTCAGAAGGAAACTCCCAGAAAATCAGGAGAAGAATGTCAAAGGGTTGGAAATGAAGGGACCAAGGAAGCTAATTGCTCAAAGACCTCTATTATGGACACAGTTTTATTGAGAATAACTCAAAAAATTCTTCACATTGAAAGCATATTGTACTTTTCCAGAATATATTCACTTATACTCAGCAGTCTACTGTGACATAGTTTCTTCCAGGAATCCATGTTTCAGGAAATAGCTTAGATCTGCACTTCTTAAACATTAATGTGCATTTCATAAAGTGCAGATTCTAATAATTAGGTCTGGGATGTGGCCAGAAGTTATACCTTCAAACAAACTCCCACGTGGTTCCATCTGGCTAAAATACAGGGGAGGGTAGGCAATGAGAAGGGAAGTGGCAGGAAATGAGACTGGAAAGGTGATAGGGCTGAGGTGTAAAGGACAGATACCATAATAATGACACATCTGTGAATGATCGGTTGCACAGCAGTAAGTGGTCAAGTTTGGAATCGAACCTAGGTCTATTTAATTCTAAGGTCTGAGTTTTTAACCACAAAACTCTACTTGGTTTCCCTTTCTCCAAGATTGACCCTCCACACTTTACATATCTCTATTATAAAGCAAGGGGAAGTTTATCTCCATAATTACAGCTCAAAATCAAGAGTATCTATAAGCACTCACGGTACCTTCTCCCAGTGTTTAAATCAGGGAAGAGTACCATGAACCTCAGCATCTCCAAGGGCAGGGGAGTAACACATCAGCGTATGACAGTGCACTATGGGGGAGTTGCTAGAGGGAGAGGCAGAACCACGTGGAGCAGGATTTCTCCCATTTGTGTATTCCCTTGCTCTGACTATACTTGCTGGTTGCCACAGGGTGGGGAAACCACCAGAGGAAAAAAGAGACAAAACTGAATGCTTTGAGGATAGGAGAAAAGTAAGTGAAGTCTGACTTCCAAATCAGCTGATTCCAAGTAAAAATAGGTCAGCTGCACACAATGGCATTATCATGAAAGACAAGCACCAAATCAAACAACCATGTTTATTGATACCCCTGTGATCACAAAGAAGGCCAATTAGAAACCTTTGGAACAGGCTGAAATGAAAGGAAAATATATGAAAAACATGTCAAAAACACCTATGGCAAAAAAAAAGCAACTAGTTTCATTTATACATAACCATTTATTTCTATATACAATAGATTTCTATATAAGTATGTTGTAAGTAATAGAGGAATAACAACAATGAGAGGTAGGAAACAAATGCCCACTACACTCAGGTGGCTCAGAAGACAAGAAAGCCAGCTGATGGACATTTTTTCCATCACACCAATCCCTTAGAGTTTTCTTCTTCTTTGGAATAAGTCTACTTGCCAGGCCTCTTCTTTTGATATTGCAAAAGGGAAAAACAATTCAAAAAAAATTTATTTAGGAAAAGAGTCAGTACAAACTAGCATTTACTACTAATCAGGAAACACTAGCCCAAGCTCCAGAAAGACAACTATCCCTTCCAATTTGAATGGTCTCTGATTATGAACCAGAAGTTAACAGCTAGAGAGGACATGTGAGAAAGCGCAACAGCTATTAATTTCTGGACGCCTTCAGATTTAGTAATGGGGGCAGAAGTGCGGGGTGGAGGAAGGATACCAGAAAATAATGTCTAGCTTAAATCCTTTTGCTTCAGGTTCCAGAGCAACATTGTTTTGTTCTCAGTTGGTAGCAAGACTCTTCCTCTAGGCCTCTAGGAGGTCTCTAGAAGAATGTGGTTGATTTAGAAAATAAGCCACCTTTAAGTACTATGCTAAAATTCAAGAACATCAGAGGTTTCAATTAATCTCACTCTCTCATACAGAGCTTTAACTTCACCAAGGATAACTCCATGCCAGAGTGCAGTAAATGTTAGTAGCACACTCTGATCTAACCTCATTCTATAACTCATTGCTCGTCCCTAATCCACAGGCCTGGGTTTCCCAGGTGTTAGGTCTTTCTGACTCAGTTATCTTTCAGTGACTCAGTTTACCTCCCCCCAAACTGAATAACAAAAATGTGTTCAATAATCTATTACAACTCCCCCATTGACCTTAAACTGCTAGTTCTTTATTCCCCAAAAGGAATTTTCCTTCTCATTTTGTTTTATATTCTAAGATCCGTTTCCCTTCCTGAACTATGTGCCTCCACTTTAATACAGATGACCCTGCAATAGTTATTTGAGCAAATAAACCCACCAGTCCACTTTGGAAAAGACTATAGTGGCACACAAAAAGTAATGCAAAAATAAAATAAGCTTCCTTAAAAGCATGGAGTTATTCTGGAAATTGGGCATTTGCCACGAACCAGTGTGGCTAGTACTTCCAGGTCCTGAGTGGGAACAGCACAGAGGAAAAGAAACCTAAGAGAGAAAAAAGATGGGATCAGAGGTCTCTTTGCAACACAAAGATAGCTTGCAAAAAGCACCTCCAACCCCTTACCTGCTTTATTTCTAGGGCAGAGTAAAGTCATTAACAAATCAAAGAGATCTTTAAAACAAAGTCACATTTCCAAGGCAACCCAAGATTTCTCCCAAGTATGGAAAACCCCCACCATACATAACATCTTAACTTCACAAAACAAAGGATAAAAAGAAAACTGCCTCCAGTTTCTCCTAGGGACATAGGGGATAGGACGAGTAAAAACAATCCAGCCTGACCTGTGGTGGCGCAGTGGATAAAGCATCGGCTTGGAAATGCTGAGGTCACCAGTTCGAAACCCTGGGCTTGCCTGGTCAAGGCACATATGGGAGTTGATGCCTCTGGCTCCTTCCCCTTCTCTCTCCCTCTCTCTCTATCTCTCTCCCCTCCTCTAAAATGAATAAATAAAATCCTAAAAAAGAGGAAAAAAAAAACAAAAACAATTCAGCATCACAGCTAACATGGAGGTGTGGAGAAAAACTTAGCCTTTAGCAACTTACCCAAGCAACTGAGGTGGGGTGTTGGGCAGTCTGTAGCTTACTGCCAGTTTTCCATACCTCTGTCCCCAAAAATCTAAACTGCAAGGACCCTGGCAGTTTGCAGTCCCCAATATATCCCCCTTTTTTATTTTTTAACTTCAATTCATGTGCTGTAATTTACACTTGTCTTATTTCCCATGTTCTGATTTGGAGGTAGACTGAAAAAATACAAAATAAACAAAAGTTTAATATAGCCAATGCTAACAAATACCAAAACAAGTGTCTTAATACATTGAAGGGATTAAAGCCTTTTAGATTATCAAACAAACTCTTAGTCAATACAGCAAGATCTATAATAGAGTCTTTGCTGTTTTGAATGTCCTTAAGATGTTGATGTAGCCTGACCAGGCAGTGGTGCAGGGGATAGAGCATCGGACTGGGATGCAGAAGGACCCAGGTTTGAGACCCCAGGGTCTCCAGCTTGAGCGCGGGCTCATCTGGCTTGAGCAAAAAGCTCACCAGCTTGGACCCAAGGTCGCTGGCTCGAGCAAGGGGTTACTCAGTTTGCTGTAGTCCCACGGTCAAGGCACATATGAGAAAGCAATCAGTGAACAACTAAAGTGCCACAACAAAAAACTGATGATTGATGCTTCTCATCTCTCTCTGTTCCTTTCTATCTGTCCCTATCTCTGACTCTCTCTCCCTGTAAAGAAAAAAAAAGATGTTAATGTAATTTCACCAAGTCCATGCTGACACCATCACCATTCCACATTCTCTGTAAATGCAACTGTACCCCACTTCAGTCTGAGAACTGTCCTAAGGAGTAGGAGTCACACACATTTAGAAAAAGTCCACATAGCTCTGGAACTGTTGTCGCATTTCCACACTCTGCAGCTAGCACCCAAGTTCCAAAGACCACTGCTTCCAGCACATTAAGCTTTTGTCTCAAGCTCAATGTCAACTCTGGAGCTCTGGCAATGACCCAGGCAGACTGGAAAGGCCATCTGCAGCATGTATGAAGATGGAACTTCTGTTTTCTTTAACCTGGAAAGATGAAACCAGGGAGCCTTTTCCTGGAGTTTTGCAGCTGTGGGGTGGTGAGGAGAACCTTGGGATTCACTATGCTGGGTAGTAGAGGTAAATTTGTAATAGAAGTGAGCATATTGGGCTGGCCAAAAGCAGCAACAGGACTAACTCCAAGGATGGGAGGTGAAAGGAGAGAGAGGCTCTGAATTTGGAGAGTAGGTCCCGGCCTAAAATAGGCATGGGGCATCGAAGCAGGAAGAGAAAAGAGTGTGTAAAGGAGACACTATGTATTAGACAAGGCAGTGGATCCATGGCAAGTGAGGAGGAAAATAAGACAATCAACACCCAGAACAGAGATCTTCGAGGGATGAGCAGAACCCGAATATTCAGGCAAGGCAGAGTAAGTGGCGCCTGTGTCTATAATAAATGAGATTGGCTTACCTGCTACTTGGATGGTTACCCTAGGCTCGTCCATGGTGACATGAGATGGGGTTGATAGCCCTGGGCACCTATAGTCTTCAGTGGTGAGTCCCAGCAAGCTGGGCAAGGTTAGGTCAGAGGTGGCTGGAGCAGGGCCAGAAGAGACTGAACCCTCCCTTGGAGGAGCGAAGGGGCAACCTACCTTCCAGTGTCCCTTTATCCCACAGCAAGGGCATGGCCCTGGAGGGGGCCGAGAAGCCAGATAGGCTTCAGCCCAATGACCTGCCTTTCCACACTTGAAGCAGGGCCCTGATGGAGTCTTATGAGGTCCCCTTAGGGGCGTTGGAGCCTTTAAGGGTGTATGCCAAGAGCTGGTATTTTGCCTGATCTCTTTGGGCTCTGTCTGCCTTCTCCTGTTCCTCTCGGTCATTATAGACCTTAAAAGCTATGCTCACGAGATCTCGTTGAGGGGTTTGAGGGCCTTCCTCTGCCTTTTTAAAACTTTTTCTGAATATCTAGGGCTGATTGGAAGAAGACAGAACGCAGAATTTGCAGGAGGAGGAAGTTAAGAGGATTTGATAGGTGGAACAGGTTAGAGAGAAAAGGACAAGAGCAGAGTAAAATAAGCCTTATACAATTGCTCTTGTGTGGTGAGTCTCTCCCCCTGGCTCATGGTGTCTCACCAAATGTTCAGAAACCCATTGAGGAGCCTCAGCAAACCTAGAAAAGACACACACATATCCTCAGCCCCACAAGAGAACAGGGTCTGGCCTTTGCCTCATTCCTGTGAGTGCGTTCTTCCATTGCACTTCAGGGAAGGCCTTCTTGTTGGATTCCAGAGTCTCTCGGTGGCTGAAAGGCCCTGTATATCAGTATTCAAAAAATTTTTAAAGTAAAAAAGCATGATAAATAAGATTTGCAGGAGTTCCAGGGCATAACTCTCCCTTTTTTATTTTTTAGTAGACCTTTAAGCATCTGATGGGCATGCTCTACAATGTCTTGGCCCTGAGGATTATAAGGAATACCTGTCCTCAGGTCAATTCCAGAAGTCTGACAAAATGTAGTAAATGCTTTTCCTACATATGCAAAAGCATTGTTAGTTTTAATCACTTTAGGAAGTCCTAAAATAGAAAATGCATACAAACAGTGAGCTATAACATGCTTAGCAGCCTCACCTGTTCTGGCAGAGTCTATCATAAATCTAGAATAACTGTCCACTGTAACATGGACAAAGGACTGCTGGCCAAATGAAGGTACACGTGTAACATCCATTTGCCAAAGTTGTCCTGGTAGGAGTCCTCAAGGGTTAACTCCAAATGAGGGGAAATTGGTTCAGCAGAACCTCCAAGAATGTCAAAAAATGGTTTCAGATCCTCGGTAGTTAATTTTAAGGAAGGTCTAAGGCAGGCATGGCCAACATACAGCCCGCGGGCTAGATCCGGCTCATGTCATGAGTTTATGTGGCCCGCAATTAAATTTTTAATATTCTCCGCTACTTTAAAATCTCAGTTACTCAGAAGCAGAAGCATCTTTGATTATTGGAAATCGAGATATTTAAGAAGATAGTGATATGCGGAAAAGAATTCTGCATGTGACTAATCTAGGGTTAACTTCCAATAATTGGTCGAATGGATTCGCGATACTTCTTAGTTTTAAAAAAAATTCCATTATAAAGATTTACAACTTTTGTACTCATCTGTACTCGACATGAACTGTTTGACATTTAGTGGCGATGTGAAACCCACATTCTTTTAGGCGGACTTTGCCAATGCGCACCCAAGGTCAAACAATTCGTTATTTTTGTGGTCAAGTGTGCTGAATCAAGTGTCATTGTAGCATAGACAATAGCTGCAGTTGATAACTGAAAATGTGTTCAGGCTGTTTGTAAAACAAAATAATTGTTTTATTTGCGATATAACCCCTTCAAGCTCATTCTATTAATTAAATATTGTTTCGATTGATTGCGATACAGTTTGGATATTTATACGGTATGTAATTATATTTTTATTAAAATATATTTTTATTAAAATAACATTAAAAAATTTTATTCATTTACATTCATAAACAATTACATAATAAAATTTTGTTTACTTAAACAAATTGTTTTTGTATTTAACATTTTTTAATTTTAATATTTCATCTGGCCAGTGAAAAAAGTTTTCTTTCTAATCTGGTCCGGGGGCAAAAAGTGTTGGCCACGCCTGGTTTAGTGGGTGGCCTCGGGCAGGGGCACTGCCGAGCCCAGTGACCCTCTTTGCTACATTTAAAGCAAGCTCCTGGTGGGATCCCTCTTTGCAGCCTGGACTAGGGTCGGGCACATCCAATGCCTTGCCTCTGTTGATCTGCCAGCCTCAGGGCTGCCACAAGAGCCTGGGTTTACAGTGTTACCTTTCACTGCATGCGGGCCTGGCGAGCAGCCTCAGCCTTTTTCTCCTGACCATTAAAAACTTTAAATGCCATATTCATCAGGTCTTGGATGGGCTTTGGGGGCCCTCATCTGCATTTTTAAGTTTCTTTCGAATGTCCGGGGCTGATTGGAAACTAAAGTGCATGGGTAATACAGTGGCCCTGGCATCTGAGGCAGGGTTTACACGAGTATATCGGACCATAGCGTCAGTGAGGCGGTTCAAAAAGAGGGCTGGGTTTTCCTCGGGTCCTTGAGTGATTTCTCTCAATTTGTCATAGTGAACTACCTTCTGGGCTGCGCTTTGCATACCAGCTATGGGAAATTCAATCATTTGGTTTCATGGCCTCCTACCTGTTTGTCCCATCTGGTAATTCCAGTTGGGGTCCGTGTTGGGGACCGCTTGTACCCCAACTGGCATTTGGTCATTTGCGAAGTGAACCTGATTGGCATCAGTCCATGCCGCCATCCAGATTTGGTCCTGTTCATCAGGGGTAATGGTAGAAGACATGATAACAGAGATCATGCCAAGTGAGGTCATATGCCTAAATGAGATATTGGAATTCCTTGGTAAAGGCAGTAAGACTTGAACAGTAGGAACCTAAATGCTTTACAATTGCAGACAGATCAGAGAGGGAAAAAGGAACATGAACCCGAACAACTTTTTCTGCTCCAGCCACCTGGCGGAGAAGGCAGAGAAGGTTGTCTCCCTCTTGTGGTTTGGAGTGAGATCTGGTGTGAGCACTGATGGGAGGAGACAGAGGGACTGGTATCTGCAGGCAGATGAGACACAGTTCCAGCAAAGGGAGAGGAGGACCCTGCTAGGATGGAGCAGGTCATGCAGGAGGAGAGAGAGTTCTTCAAGGGGGTCGGCGAAGGAGGAAAGATCAGAAATGAAGGGTTTAGCTGAGGGTTCTCTGGCTAAAAGGAACTGTGCCTTAGAGCAGGGGATACAGAGATTAGGATAGGAGCGCAAATACCAGAAGCCCTGAATGTAAGGGATCTCCGACCATTTCCCAGTTCTTTGGCAATAGTTCTGTAAATCAGTGAGGATGTTAAAGTCGAAAGTTCCTTCAGGAGGCCACCTGGTCTGGTTATCCAGTGGGTATCGTGGCCAGGCCACAGTGGAGAAGAAGATCAGTTTCTTCTTCTTTAGGGAGGGATCTATGTTTGAGAGTTTCTGGATAAGGCACCCAAGGGGTGTTTTTGAGTCAGGTTTAGATTCCTGTGCCCCCATGGCTGCCCTCAGCCTTGGAGTGATCAGAGATGAGAATTGGCATCTCGCAACTCAATCTCTGGCCACCGGACAGTCAGGCAGAGTGGGAGTTTCCGGAACGTTTCCACGAGCACACACACACTTGGAAAGGGTAGGAGGTCCCTGACGCAGCTGCGATTATGGACAGGGAGTCTCAGAGTCAAAAAGAACTGAGTGGAGGCCAGAGGCAGGGGACTTACCGCACCATGTGCTGATGTGGGTGTGAGGTCGGAGGTCTCTAGTCTTCCTCGGAAGGAAAGGGGAGAGAAGCAGCCCTTGCGGGCTCAAGCTCCTCCCAGGTTTCAGCACCAAATGTAAGGTATTTTCCACCAAGGAAGAAAGAAGGATGTAGCCACCAAGTGTGGACAAGCAAAAGCTTTATTTAGAGCACTCCCGGGCATGGTTCAATGGTCTGCAAGACAGGGGCCAGGGAAGTCACACAGCTTGTCCCGCCTGAGGGGTAATTTATAGTGTTGGTAGGGTGGTGGTGAGGTGATAGGTTGTGGCAAAATTTCATTGGCTGACAGACAGTTGTCTTTTCCAAGATGCTCCTGGGCTGTTTCTTTTGGCGGTCATAGGCTTGGGTGGTTCCTCATGTGACTTTCCCCCTTTGCCAACTGACCTCACAGAACGCATGTGAACGGGCTTTAGAAAATCAGCCCAGAGGTTTTTGGATTGCCCCTTCCTTTGTGCTTGTTAATTAGCAAAAGAAAAGAAATGTACTGACCAACATAGCCCTTTTTCCAGGTCAGCAAAATGGCCATTAATCATTCTTCCTTTTACCTTCTGGTCTCCTTTCCTTGTAATCCTGTTACCTCTGTTCTGCTTTTTATAATAAGAGCTAAGGGAGAAAGAGATTCAGGAGGTCTCTTTTTGCCTCCCTTGGCAGGCCTCTGTAAACCCAGTAGCCATGGCCACTATCACAGCTGCTGGCCCATGCAGGTTCGCATTTGATTCGGACAGATGGTAATGAAACAACAGAGCCAAGAACTGGTGGGGCATTACCTTTAATCCTAGCTTGCACCCAGCGGGCAAGTAAAAACACACACTGGGCTCCAAAACCCACTTATTCAGTGCTCACAATGCTACTGACATATCTGAGTTTCCTAGAATCAAAAGTTTCTAGCTCACCAATCTTATTCACCTATTTCCCATCTCCTTCTCTCTGCATAAACTCTACACAAACTGGCTTCTCCTTTAGCACTCCACCATCTTGGATGCTTCTCCTGGCCTCCTCCACGTGGCCTCTCTCTGTTCTCCTCTCTGCTCTCTCCTCTAATGCTAATCTCAGGAACCGAGAGAGCAAACTCCGGTCTGCCCCACTTTATAGTGCAAAAATCAAAACCTTTAATCCAATATACAAAATAGGGAAGTCTCTAATACAAAGTCACTTATCTGAGGCATGATGGGATTGTACCACCCCACATCGAAAAGGGTGGGAAAGGCTTAGTCCTAAAACCAAGCCCCAGGCTACAAGGATCCTGTTTGCCCACAGCCTGCCCCCTAAACACATAAATATCACCTGGGTGACGGGCTTCCACGTGGACAGCACCATCTTTAGCAAAGTGAGCATAATATATTTTATCTGCCCAACAGCCTCCTTCTCTGTTCCTCTTGACATAGTTTGTGTCTTGAGTAGGTTTTTTCCATGTTACACTGGTAGTTCCCAGTGGGATGGAGGATTACAATTTGTGAATGACAAAAGATGCTCTTTCCCTCCCTGTGTCCACCTGCAAGTGTTTCTCCAACTTCTGATGATCTTTCTACCACAGGCTGTCTGTTTGGCCCTAAGCCCTCAGCTTTCTCTTTACCCCCATTTTTCTGCCCATCAACAAGTTTTTGACCAGCTAAGTCGTTAAAATTAACTCCCAGTATTACTACTTGTGGGTCAAATAAGTTTGCAAATATGATGTATATATTTGCTCGCTTTTAGTTTGCACTGGATGTGGGAGACAGGCAGGGTCCTTATAGCCTAAAGCTTAGTTTTAAGAATTTTCCACCCCTTTAATCCTAAAATGTTCTCAACACTAAGCTTTTCCCTACACTCTTGACTATTGCATGATGTGAGGTGGTGCACTCTTATGAGGAATCCCATTTATGCCTATGATAAGTGGCTTTATATATCAGAGACTTCCTTATTTGTATACTGGCTTAAAGGTTTTGATTTTTACACTATAAAATGGGGGCAGACCAGGAGCTTGCTCTCTCAGTTTCTGAAATTAGCATTGCAAGGAGAAGCAGCCACGATGGCAAAGTGCTGAAGGAGAAGCTAGTTTATGCAGAGTGTATGCAGAGAGAAGGAGATGGGGAACAGAGGTGAATAAGGCTGGTGAGGTACAAACCTTTGATTCTAGGAAAACTCGGATGAGTCAGTGGCTTTGGGAGCCCTGAATGGAAAGAAAAGTGTTTTCTCACTGTGTATATTTTCTCACCCTCTGGGTGCGAGCTAGATTTAAAAAGGTAATGGCCCACCAGTTCTTGGCTCCGTTGTTTCATAACCGTCTGTCCAAATCAAATGTGAACCTGCATGGGCCAGGTGGCTGTGATGGTGGCTGCGGCTACTGGCTTTACACTACTGCTAGTATGCTTTTTAAAAATATGTATGTGATAACTATAACTAGATATGTGTATGTTGGGCAGATAAAATGTATTATGCTCACTTTGTTAAAGATGACACTGCCCACGTGGAGGCCGTTACCCAGGTGATATTAATGTGTGTTGTGGGCAGGCCGAATCCCTGTAGTCTGGGGCTTGGTTTTGGGATTAAGTCTTTCCCACTCTTTTTGCTGTGGGGCGGTACAATCCAATCATGCCTCAGAGAAGTGACTTTGTATTAGAGACTTCCCTGTTTTGTATATTGGATTAAAGGTTTGGATATCTACACTATAAAATGGGGGCAGAACGAGAGCTTGCTCTGGTTCCTGGGATGATTAGCATGAGAGAGCAGAGAGAGATCACTGCAGAGAGCAGAAAGAGGCCATGTGGCCAGGAGAAGCAGCCAAGATGGCGGAGTGCTGAGTGAGATGTCAGTTTGTGTAGAGTTTGTATCTGGGATAAGGAAGGAGATGGGGAACAGAGGTGAATAAGTCTGGTGAGCTAGAAACCTTTGATTCTAGGAAACTCAGATAAGTTAGTAGCTTTGTGAGCACTGAATGTGACTGGGTTTTGGAGCCCAGTGTGTGTTTTTACTTGCCCGCCGAGTGCAAGCTAGGATTAAAGATAATGGCCCATCAGTTCTTGGCTCCATTGTTTCTTTACCGACTGTCTGAATCCAATGCGAACTTGCATGGGCCAGGAGGCTGCTGTGATAGTGGCCCTGGCCGCTGGCTTTACAGTGTAAATATAAATATCCAGGAGAATTATAGTATTTGTTGTGTCACAGTAGGAGCTACTAATTCTCAAACTTTGGCTGTGCATATCAGATTCATCCGAAGAGCTTGTTAAAAAGTTGGGTCCTACTCGAAATTTTTCTGGCTTAGTAGATTTGCGAGGCAGCCCAAGAACTTGCCCTTCTAATGAATTCCTAGATGGTGGTGGTGTTGCTGTTCTGGGGACTACATTTTGAAAACTACTGGTCTAGCCTATCTAATAATAATAGAAATTACTGGACATTGTGCTAAACAAGTGATTTATTTTCACAAGCAATTCTCATCAAAATGGTAACAGATAAGAGGTTAATACTTCTATCTTATAGGGGAGGACACCTAGCTAAGAACAATGACTGAGGATATTCATTATTAGAGAAAGCTGCTAAAACTTTACAGAAACACACCTCTCCACTGCCAGGCCAGCCACTAGCTTCACGTTGTTCTTTGTTCTAAAGAATAATCAGGCATAGCACCTGTTGGTAGAATAAGTTTGTAAATATAATATATATGTTTGCTCGCTTTGGGTGTGGGAGACAGGCTGTAAACTAGCAAAGTCATTATAGCCTAAGGCTTAGTTTTAAAACTAAACTTTTCCCCACACCCTTGACTGTTGCATGATAAGGGTTGGTGCACTCTTATGAGGAATCCTATTATGCCTCAGATAAGTGGCTTTGTATCAGAGACTTCCTTATTTGTATATTGGCTAAAAAGGCTTTAATTTTAAACACTATAAAATGAGACAGACTGGGAGCTTGCTCTCTCTCAGTTCCTGCTATCACCATTGCAGGGGCGTCCCTGATCCCTTGCCCTCCATGGGAATAGCAGGTTTTCTGCTTTTCCCTTGGCTTCTCTTGTGGCTTGCCTGTCTTGGTGAGACACCAATAAACAGAATGGCCCACCATCCTCCAACTCCGCCATTTCTTTTCCGTCTGCCCGAATTCAATAAGAACCTGCACATGCATGGCCACGATGGCGGGCCTGGCCATACAGGACAGAATTGTGCTGTGGATAAAAATACCTTTGCCAGACAAGGTTCCCTAGGAGAGTGGCTTTGGGAAAATAATTTCACCTTTCCAAGCCAAGGTGTTATAAAGTACCACAATCCAGATTCTGAAAGGCATTGTACCTCATTTCATCAAGTTCACGTTGAGACACTGAGTCCAGATTGAATTTTGAAGAGTTTTATTAGAGGAGGAAATTTAATATGCCAGCCGCATATGGCTGACATGGGGCATCGGCAAGCCCAAATCGTGCAGTGTCAAAAATAGTTCAGAGGATGTTTATATACCCTTGCTCACACACATGGGTGGGGGAGAGCATGACATCATGGTACAAGCTGGCAACATTTGTTTAGGGCAGGGGTCCCCAAACTTTTTACACTGGGGGCCAGTTCACTGTCCCTCAGACCGTTGGAGGGCTGGACTATAAAAAAAACTATGAACAAATCCCTATGCACACTGCACATATCTTATTTTAAAGTAAAAAAACAAAACAGGAACAAATACAAATATTTAAAATAAAGAACAAGTAAATTTAAATCAACAAACTGACTAGTATTTCAATGGGAACTATGGGCCTGCTTTTGGCTAATGAGATGGTCAATGTGCTCCTCTCACTGACCACCAATGAAAGAGGTGCCCCTTCTGGAACCGAGGCGGGGGCCGGATAAATGGCCTCAGGGGGCCGCATGCAGCCCGCGGGCCATAGTTTGGGGACCCTTGGTTCAGAAACATTAAAACTCTCAAGGTAACACAATCAAAGATGTTTACAAATCTTTCAGGGTTCCTCTTCCGTCATTAGCCTAGAGGTACTTTACCCTCAAGGTTCCAGGAAGGGGGAGGAACTACAATCAATGCAAGGTGGTGTGTAAATGCTGCCTCCTATTGAAAGAGAAGTTTCTAGGTTAACCTTTATTTTAGATTTAAAACTGAATGACCCATTGTTCTTGGAAGCCAGAAACTTATACATTCTTCTCCCTTCCCTCCCTAAAGGAGGGACAGGACAGAAAGCCTGATAGGAAAGCCTGACCTTTCCTCTCAGAATATTAATATCAATTTTTAGCTTTTGGTACCTTACAACAAAGGTGTCTTCAAAATGTGCAGGTTGGACTACAGCAGTTAAACCATCAAGAGCCCTAACTGGGCCATGGTGGAAAAGCTCGGTTGGTTAGAGCATCGTCTGGAAGCAAGAGTTGCCAGTTCTATCCCCAGTCAGGGCACATTCTTGGACCTCTATCATGAGTGATAAATTATCACTGCACTTGAACCAAATCGATTTTTCTAAAGAAAAAGGAAAGGCTCCCTCCCTCTCCCTTTTTCTCCTGATAAAATCAATAAATAAAACATTTTTTTTAAAAAAGGAGCCCTAACTTGTTACAATTTTTCTTCCATGGGTCCTTAACTTTGAAGACTTTGCCTGTGTTAAGAAATTATTTTTTCTATCTTTTTATTAATTAAATACACTTTTTGTTTCTGGTCAGCATAGGATAACCATAGTTGCCACCCTGAGTTGATTTGTCAGCCAAAAGCAAAAAAAAAAAAAAAAAAAAAAAAAAAAAAAAAAAAAAAAATTATTTAGCATGCACAGTCTTAAGTAGCTTTATATTACTGTTAGAACATTTGGAATATTGAATATTATTTATGAACTTTTAAAGGTTTGGAGAACATAAGCTTGACACCACAGAAATAGTTGGTTTTTGATAGATATGTGAATTCCAAACTGTCCTCTTGATGTTCCGCTTATCTGTCAGACCTCACCCTTACTGGACTATTGCCCTTGAGACAGAGGAATTCCAGAAAGCTTATCAACCTGCCCCAAGAAGGAGCATTCCAGAAAGCTAAAATCCTAAAACTGTGAAAGGGAACATACCAGAACTTTTGACTCAGTACCGCCTCAGACTCTCCCAAGCCCTATAAAATATGCTCATAGCCTGTAACAGGTGCTCTTCTCCCTGGAGAAGTGCCTGGCAGGGTTCCTTTCTTCCTTGCAATAAAGCCTGTTACTCTGGTCTTTTCGGACTACCATGGATTCCAACATTTGGTGCTGAAACCCGGGACAGGGTACCGACTGCGTGGATGATCCCCTTGCTGGCTGAACTTACAACCAGAGAAGCAGTGGACAGCGGCAGCTCATCCGGGATAACTCCCCGATTCTGTTCGGCTGTGTGAGTGCGGTTGAACGGCAAGCAGTCCGACCCTGCCGGACCAGGAAGGTAAGGAGTTCCTCCCTTCCCTTCCCTGGTTGGCCTTCAAATTTCTCTCTAAAAGCACCCGTTCCTGGTTGGACGGTTTTGACTTTGGACCCCATATCTACGGGTGGTCTGCCTCTACTCCTTTATGGACTTCTACAAAAGTCTAGGCGCGCCAAGCCAGGCTCCTCTCCTATGTCTTGAAATCTCAGCCTTGGGGTGACGACCTCTTGTCTGAGACTCTCTTTCTATGGAGATTTTCTCCTCTCGGAACTGTGACTGAAGGAGGGGACGCCCCCTTCTCTCACCAGTCTCCTCTACTGTGGGCTCCTCTCAGTCCAAACCGTCCAGCCAGGTTCCCCTCGGAACATGGACTCCTCCCAATCTCAGGCCTCAGAGACGACTTCTCTACTCCTTTGGGACTCCTCTACTCCTTCTGGACTCACCCTACTCTCTGAGGATCACAGTTTGGGAGGTTTCTACTCCAAGCAGCCTGCTTCTACAGACTTCCTCGAAAGTCTAGGCACCTAGCTAGGTTGCTTTCTACTACCATTACAATATCCTAAGAGATCTTGACAACTTTTGCCACCAGACGGGAGGGTATCAGAAATTCCTTACGTGCAGGCTTTTTTGCTCCCTTCACTTCTGTCATTAATTTCTGTGCCACTTGTTTACACGCAGGCCGGTTTTGGCCAGAGAAACCTCACCTAAAACCTGCACTCCTAATCTCTCCTTCTCCGCGGACTCCCAACTCTTTCCTCCTGCCTGACTCCCAGGGGCACCCTCTCTCAGAACCCCTCTCTGATACCTCTGCAAATCTCTTCCACTTGAGTCTCTTCACAAAATCCTGTTTCTCATTCACCTGCAAATACTTGTCTGTGTTCTCCTCCCCTGCTGGCCAGGGGCCCCTCCCTTCTCCACTGTGTTCTTTGTCCCCTCCTCCCTCCTTAGAAGCTGTGGCTCCAGCTGCAGTGCCTGTCTCTCTTCTTTGACCCCTCCCACCAGCTTCGACTACAGCTATGCCCTCCTCCCCCTCCTCCTGCAGATTTTGACCCTCCTTCTTTTCCATCCAGCTGCTCACACTGTCCATCTGTCTGCTTTCATTCTTCTTCCCCTCTATGCTGACAACTCCCTGCCATCTCGAAAAGATTAAAAAATAGAATTGTCTATTGAGCTGTGTGAGTGAGTAATCCGTTTTGTCTCTGTTTGTTAGAAAATATCTCTTAATATAATTTGAATCGAAACAAGTAAAGCATGCTCATTTAAATGTCTTACTTTATAATTTGTATATAAAGTCTTTGTTTAATGTGTAACTGTGTCTGTTTCTAAGGCCTTAAACCAATAATTACCCACCTCTTAAATCAAGGCTTACTCATCCCCATGGACTCTCCCTGCAATACCCCCATCCTTCCTGTTCAAAAACCTTCAGGGGCTTATCGCCTCGTACAAGACTTACTCCTAATCAATGATGCAATAGTTCCCCTCCATCCAGTAGTCCCTAATCTCTACAAGTTACTGTCACACATTCCCTCAAACACCACTTGCTACACAGTCCTAAACTTCAAGAATGCCTTCTTTTTTTTTTTTTTTTTTTCTTTTCTTTTTTCATTTTTCTGAAGCTTGGAAACAGGGAGAGACAGTCAGACAGACTCCCGCATGCGCCCGACCGGGATCCACCCGGCACGCCCACCAGGGGCGAAGCTCTGCCCACCAGGGGGCGATGCTCTGCCCATCCTGGGCGTCGCCATGTTGCGACCAGAGCCACTCTAGCGCCTGAGGCAGAGGCCACAGAGCCATCCCCAGCGCCCGGGCCATCTTTGCTCCAATGGAGCCTTGGCTGCGGGAGGGGAAGAGAGAGACAGAGAGGAAAGCGCGGCGGAGGGGTGGAGAAGCAAATGGGCGCTTCTCCTGTGTGCCCTGGCCGGGAATCGAACCCGGGTCCTCCGCACGCTAGGCCGACGCTCTACCGCTGAGCCAACCGGCCAGGGCAACAATGCCTTCTTTACCATTCCTCTACACCCTGACTCTTACTTTCTGTTTGCATTCACCCGGACTGACCTGGACACTAATGCAGCCCAGCAACTTATGTGGACTGTCTTACTGCAGGGGTTCAAAAACAGCCCACACTTGTTTGGGCAGGCACTAGCTCAGGATTTAGCAGCATGCAATCTCAGAACTAGTACTCTCTTACAATATGTAGATAACCTACTCCTCTGAAGCCCCTGCCTGCCTGCCTCAAGGAGACACAGAGCTACCCTTCTTAACTTCATTACTGTGAAGGAATATCGTGTCTTCTCTGCTAAGGCTCAACTTTACTCCTAGTCTGTAGTCTATCTAGGCATCACCTTAACCCCCACCACCTGAAGTCTCACCCTAGATCAAACTCAGACCCTCTGCAGTCTTCAACCACGTACCTCTGCAAATCAAATTCTTTCTTTCCTCAGTCTAATAGGCTTCTTTAGACACTGGATTCCCAATTTTGCTCTCTTAGTCAAGCCCCTCAGTGAGATCTTCTGAGCATGGCTTTCAAGGTCTATAATGGCCAAGGAAGTAAAAGAGAAGGCAAATAAGACCCAAAAGAAGTCAGGAAATACCAGCTTTTGGCATATGCTCTTAAAGGCTCCAGTGCCCTAATGGGTTTCAAAAAATTCCATCAGGGCTCTGCTCCAGAGTGGAAAGAAAGGTCATTGAACTGAAGCCTGCCAGCCTTCCCAGCCCCATCAAGGAACACATCACTGCTGTGGAAAGAGGGACACGAGAAGGTAAGCTGCCCCCTTGCTCCATGGAGGGAGGGTTCAGTCTCTTCTAGCCCTGCTCCAGCTACCTGTGACCTGACCTTGCCCAGCATGCTGGGAATTGCCACTGAAGGCCCAAGGACATTGTTCACGAGCCTAAGGTAATTCTTCCAAGTTGCAGATAAACTAATCTCATTTCTTGTAAACACAAGAACCATTTACTATACCTTGCCTGAATATTTGAGTTTTATTTATCCCTCGAGGGTCTCTACTGTGGGTATTGACAGTCTGATTTTGTTGCTTTATTTACTCCTTTATTCCTCTTGTATCAATGCCCCATGCCTATTGTAGGCTGGGACCTGCTGCTAATTCCAGCTAGAAGCAGTGGTCACTAGGACTAGACTCTAGCTGCAAAATGTAGAAATATAACCACCCTCTCCCTAAGTACTTGCAAGATTTACAGGTTACTCAGCAAACTGTTCAAAGACTGTCCAAGAGACACTTCCAGCATTACATCACCCAAGGACTGACTTTCACGTGGACAGGTCCACACACCGTGATCCTGACAACTCCCATTGCTGCTAAGGGTGACTCTTTCCTCCACCCTGACCATCTAGAGCTCATAAACAAAGAAACAAAACCAACCCTTTGTCCTTCTATTCTCTATTCACCTCTCAGCCTGCCTCACCCAATCAGGGGCTTTCTACTTGTGTGGGACTAACACCTATATGTATCTCCCTACTAATTGGACAGAAACCTGTACCCTAATCTATCTCACCCCAAATATCAACCTAATCCCACCCCATGAGCCTCTTTAAATTCCTGGTACACTACCCGTCAATCTAAGGACCAAACGAGCTGTACAGGTAATCTCTCTTTTTGTTGCTTTAAGAATTTCTATAAAAATAGGTCTAGGGGCAGGGGGACTGGCCTCTGCCCTGTCTTATTCTCTCTCTCTGAATCCCAGTGAATTCATACACGTGGAATCAGTGGTTTCACACAGACTGGGTATCTTGACTATTACCTTTTATTAGTCCACTCACTCTCCTATTTATTTTTCTAACTTTTGGATCCTGCCTCCCATGTTTGTTCACTAGTTTCTTACCGAACCACACACAGACCTTCACCAATCAGAAAATTGGAAAAATCTACCTAACCCTACACACCAACCCTGAAACCTGCCCTTGCGAAACAGAAAAATCTGAAACCCTATATCAGCAAACCTCCTAAATCCTATCTTTCAACCCCTACAGGTCCCTTAACCCTAAAGCTCTCCCATATCCCTGAAAAACTAGGATAATAAATAGGATTCACCTCTTAATGCTTCTCAGTCTTTTTACCCTTCACATAGTAAGGGGACAAGATCGCTGGGTCTTCTTGGCTGAAGAAGAGCCTAGAAATGAACATGAAACATTTCTTTTAGCTCAAGGTAACTGCTTTCTCCAGGGCTGCCAGGAAAGAATATCTCTAACTTTACCATGGAAGAACTTTCACCCCGCTATACAACCCTCCTTATCTGAACACTTGCCCCCTTCTTTATCAAGTTACTACAGGCCCGGATGAGAGAAATCTCTAGGATTATCTACAATCAAATGCTCCTACACTCCTATTCCCCAATACCCAAAGGAGAACTTCACGAGGGAAGTATCAAATAGGTAAGGATGACAGCAGGAAGAAGCCGCCCCTCAGCCTGAGAAGTTCCCTCCTGAATGTTCTCCAAACCCCCTTCCTTTTAAACTACACATACTCATTCCTTCTAAAACTTACACCAACAGGTTCCCTATCTCTAAAAATCTCCACATATCCTTCCATTCGAGAGGAACCAGACCAGCATTTCTCATGAGACTCATCCAGGAGACCATGTATCACCATGTCACTCTGTCCGCTCAGCACTCGCAGCAAGCAACTAACAATTATTACCTCACAAAATTTTTTTACTTCCTCACTCAGGTTTTCGGAGACATCGCCTGGTTCAGACCTCACAGCACAGAAATTGATGACCTCCTTAACTGGATGAGGACTTGTCTTGACAAGGTTCTCTTCTTGAGTTCTCTCCAGAAGAAGCAATAATTTTCCAATTTTTTCTCCCCTTTCTCCTCATCACCCCTCACTGTGTATTATAAAATTAATAACTGCCTTTCTTTTATATGTAACCACAGAGTTGAGAAATGATAGATACGTGAATTCCAAACTGCCGTCTTGATGTTCCGCTTATCTGTCAGACCTCACCCTTACTGGACTATCGCCCCTGAGACAGAGGAATTCCAAGAAGCTGGCAAGCCCCCCAAGGAGGAGCATTCTGAACATACCAGAACTTTTGACTCAGTACCCCCTCAGGCTCTCTCAAACACTATCTAATTCACCCCTACTCTGTAACCAGTGCTCTTCTGCCAGGGAGAAGTGCCCGGCAGGGTTTCTTTCTTCCTTTCAATAAAGCTCTGGTCTTTTCGAACTCCCATGGATTCCAACAGTTTTCAGGGTCCTTCTAACACTACATGAATTTCTGTAGGTGTGATTCTTGTAGACACAGGGCTGACAGAAGATTGTGGAAACCTGAACTGCATCAATCATAACTGTTTTGATCTAGGCTTGAATCTGTGGGATAATACTGTCAACATCTCGGTTCTTTTATTTTAGAGATGAAATAGGAATGAAAAGTGGACATAGTGTTCATGAAAATGAAATTCAGTTTCTATCATAACACTGCTTGGGATCTAGAGCCCAATTCAAAGAGTCAGCACAAATTATATGGTCTCTGAGGCCAGATTTTTGGACCTCTATAATGCATGATAAATTATCACTACACTTGAACCAAATAGATTTTTCTAAAGAAATAATTATTCATTTTTTAATGAGTTATATAATGGAACATTATGTAACAATGGAAAAAACTCACAGATATCATGTAGAGTGAAACAATTCAGACATGATTATATTCTGTATTTCTATATATATGAAGTTTAAAACAGGAAAAACTAAGCTGACAGTTTATGCTCAAAATGTTCAGTGTTTTCTTTTTTCTTTTTCCTTCTTTTCCAAGGAGGGGTGATACAGAGACAGATTCCCACATCTTCCCTGATTGGGGTCCAACCAACACCCCATGTCTGAGGCCAATTGCTCAGCCCATCTGGGCCAGGCTCACAGCTGAGCTATTTTTAGCGCCTGAGGCAGACATCTTCAGCACCCAGGCTGACGTGCTTGAACTAATTGAGCTATGACTGTTGGAGGGGAGGAGAGAGAGAGAGAGAGAGAGAGAGAGAGTTGGTCAAATAAGTTTGTAAATATGACGTGTATGTTTGCTCACTTATAGTTTGCATTGGGTTTGGGAGACAGGTTGTAAGCTGGCAAGGTCCTTATAGCCTAAGGCTTAGTTTTAAGACTAAGCCTTTCCCACTCTTTAATACACCTACTAAAATCTTTTCAAAACTAAGCTTTTCCTCACACCCTTGTGCACTCTTATGAGGAATCCCATTTATGCCTCAGATAAGTGGCTGTGTATCAGAGACTTCCTTATTTATATACTGGCTTAAAGGCTTTAATTTCTACACTATAAAATAATGCAGACTGGGGGCTCTCTCTCTCAGTTTCTGCCATCAGCATTGCAGAGGAGAGGCAGTCAAGATGGCGGAGTGCTAAAGGAGAAGCCAGTTTGTGCAGAGTTTGTGCAGAGAGAAGGAGATGGGAAACAGAAGTGAATAACGCTGGTGGGGCCTTTCATTCTAGGAATACTCAGATGAGTCAGTGGCTTTGGGAGCCCTGAATGGAAAGGGAAGTGTTTTCCCACTGTGTGTATTTTCTCACCCACCGGGTGCGAGCTAGGATTAAAGCTAATGGCCCACCAGTTCTTGGCTTCATTGTATCATTACCATCTGTCCGAATCAAATGCAAACCTGCACGGGCCATGCGGCTATGATGGTCGCCGTGGCTACTGGCTTTACAGAAAGAGAGAGAGAAGGGGAGAGGGGTGGAAGAGCAGATGGTCACTTCTCCTGTGTGCCCTGACTGGGAATTAAAACTGGGACATCTACATGCTGGGCTGATGCTCTACCACTGAGCCAACTGGTCTGGGCCTAGTGTTTTCAATAATCATTATAGTGGTAGTATTGTTATTCTGAGATTGTATGAGATGTGGAATAGAACAACTTAGTAATTATGGGATTTTCTAATTTTGTCATCTCTTCATCCTTAAAAATCAGGATTACTAAAGTATAAGAAAGGAGATTTAGATCTAATACAAAAAGTTAAGTTAAAAATTCTGTAGTCTTGAATTGGTAATATCAATATACAACATTTATATATAACTGCTATGTCCCTCAAATGCCTAAAAAAATGAGCAAAAGAATTTAAAAAAAAATAGTAGCAATGAGCATCCTAAACTCTATACTGCTTAAAGTCCAAGCATTTTGTGCCTCGTTAGTATATTTTGTAGCTTCAATAGATTTTAACTTCCTTTGCACAAATCCTCTCTAGAACCTAACACATTACCTTGTATATAGTATAGGCTCAATAAATATTTATTGAAACTTACTAGTGATTACTTTTATTTATTAATTTATTATTTATTTATTTATTTTTGTGACAGAGACAGAAAGAGGGATTGATAGGGATAGACAGACAGGAAGGGAGAGAGTTGAGAAACATCAATTCTTGGTTGTGGCACCTTTGTTGTTCATTGACTGCTTTCTCATATGTGCCTTGACAGGGTGGGGGCAGGGATTGTACAGCAGAGTGAGTGACCCCTGCTCAAGCCAGCAACCTTAGCCTCAAGCTAGCAACTCTGGGGTCATATCTATGATCCCATGCTCAAGCCAGCGACCCCGCACTCAAGCTGGTTAGCCTGTGCTCAAGCCAGCAACCTTGGGGCTTCTAACTTGGGTTTTTTTGTGGCCCAGTTTGACACTCTATCCACCGTGTCACCACCTGGTCAGGCTGATTACTTTTATATTTATGCTACTGTCAATACCTTTCAGTCACGAGAAAACCTGCATGTAAATAAATTAGATCTAGTAGTCACTGTAGCAAGGGAGAATACACACCATGGGAAGTCACAGGTTGTCTCAGTTAAAGGATATTAGAAAGAACTAATTCTGGGATTTGGGTTTTGGTTGGATATTTTTGGGAAGGGTCTAAGGAAGCAGAGGTTTCTAGTTTTGGTATTGCCAAAAAGCAGGAGCAACTCTGTGATTGGGTATCTTATACATTTTATCTAAAGGGAGGGCAAACTAAAGTAAAGGTAAAGCTTTAATTGGTTTTAAAAAAAAGTAGCATTTCATTCATTCATGTGACAGGAAATGTTTGACAGTTTTTGGGTTGTACAATGATCTTGCCTGGAGTGGATGTTCTGGTAAGATTGTTTATGTCTAATGAGGGCAGCATATAACATAGCTGTGTAAAATCAGTGCCTGAGTATTAAGGATAGGTGTTTTTTTCTTTCTCACTGTGTTACATTAATAGTAACCTCATATTTGATGTTTTTCACTCAAGAATTATTACAGTTTCACTTTGCTCTCAGTGTTGAACTCTCTCCCAGCTACGATGGCTTGCTGCTGCTTTACCAATTGCAGCTTTATTAATTTGATTTCACCACCTCCTAGATAATAACTAAGATATTCAATTAGAATTGCCCCATTTTCTGACAGACTCTTCCCAAACCTAACACAAGTACAAATCACAAAATAATCCCCTCTTTACCCCCTTACCGAGATGTCCCCAGGTTCCCCCTGGTGCACTGCCTCTCAACACAATGGACCCAACTTTTATTTGCCTATGGTGTGTTACCTGTTCTTTAGGCTGGTGGGCACAGGCATCTAGATGTTGATTGTGCTCACGCGTGATACATATATTTTTTCCTTGTCTTTCTCTTGTCCCTTAACCTTACTTAGGCTACTTCTATTATGGAGAATTTCTAATTTATGTTGTCAGTGTTACCAGTCTCCTCCTTTATGATTTCATAGCTTTGTGACCGTTTCCCTCTCTAAGGTCAAAAAAATAGTATTCTCTATTTTCTTTTAATACTTTTACTTTTCTTAATATTTAGCTCTTTAACCCATCTGGACTTTAAATTCGTGTGGAGATAATGAGGATTGAAGTTCTTCGCAAATCTTCAGGATTAAAATTCACACCCATATCTTTTTCTGAGTGGCTACCCTTGACTCCCTTTCCATTTCCTCAGTCTGAGTTAGGAGTCCTTGCATTTTGTTCCCATAGTACACATCACAACAATCATCATTTCTGTCTCAGAATAGACTGTGTGAGAGCAAGGGCAGCATTTTATTCACTGTTTTACCTTCATTTCTACTATGTTGTCTACACTATAGTTCAATAAAGGATTATTGATTAACCAACTGTCCTCATGTCATTTCCCAGAGAGCAAGAGCCAGATCTTACTTGGTGGAACTCTACCGGTGTTAGTTGGTTTGAAACGGAAAGAAACCAGAATTTTCATTCCTGGGTCGTTGCCATGGTAACGAGGCAGGTTTTTTTCAGGTCTACAGCATCAATTCTGCACTACAATTGGCTAAGAAATTGACTGCTTATCTCATTCCCGACCACATTTTTCTCCCTGCCTACTCCACAAAACTAAAATTATGCAAACTGCATGAATAATTTCTGTGCAGTTTCACTCAAGTCCCTTTCCTGGGGCTCTGGCTGCTTCTTCTTGCCCCAAAGCTGAGGGGACACACGCAGTGGACTTGAGGGACCACAGTCATGGGACACGGACCGTGAAGTGTCCCAGCATTACCACAAGAGGTGCTGGAGAAAGATTGGGCACCTGGAGTGAGTAAAAGTGGAAATTTTTCATCTTGTTGTGCACCCCTTTCCTGTACTCTGGAGACTACCGGTGCCTGACCTACATACACTCTAAAGGCCTTGCCTATCCTGCTCATCTTGAGCTAATAATCAGAGCACGCATGCCCCCTAGGAGGACGTCCTGAGACTGGAAAACCAGAGCAGTGGCTTGTGGGAAATGTAGTAGTCTCAGGGCCCCCTGTGTTGTGAATGGGGCCTAAGAGGCTGCTCCCACTAAAGAGCTGTTGCAGTCATTTGCCTCTGAAGGAAGAGGCTGTTGTGTTCTTTATTAATGAGATATAGAAGAATGAGAAATGAATGAGAGGCGAGTTATAAACAGTCTGGGATAGATTTTGGTGGTATCCTAAATGCTAGCATTACAGACTGAGATTGTGTTTAATCTCTATAGAGTGCCTATATTTATGCGTATAGGAGGCTGCACTTCCGAAAGTCTGTATCTGTTTTCTTAGATGCTGGCTTCCCTCTGGCCTGCAGTTGTCCTCTAAGCTGAATAATGCCTTCAAGGCCATGCATTGGAGCCAGAAGAGTTCCCTGTGTTGAAAATCAGGAACATTCCCCCTGGAATCAGGAGTCCAACCTAAATGTAATTCTTTTGCTCCTGAGATTTCCTGCTATAGCTTCTTTGAATTACCTCTGATTCAATTCTAGCAGCTATATCTAGGGATTGAGGCCTGAATCACACCAAGGAACAGATCCTGGAGTTATAGTGCAGATTCCTTTTTTTTTTATAACTAAAAAAAAAATTTAGTGAGGCGAGAGAGACAGAGAGAGAGAGAGACAGAGAGAGAAAGAGAGAAAGAGAGAGAGAAGTGGGGGAGGAGCAGGAAATATCAATTCCCATATGTGCCTTGACCAGGCAAGCCCAGGGTTTTGAACTGGTGACTTCAGTATTTAGCTTGACACTTTATCCACTGTGCCACCACAGGTCATAGGTGCAGATTCTTAATGTTCTGTCCAGTGATACCTAATCCTGGATTCTGTCTGTAGGAGCATCCAAAAAGTGATGAGGAATTTGTGACCATGATATAGGAGAAAACTTTCAGAAAGAGTCCTGGAATCACATACAGTCGATAAGATGGTCAGGGAGGAAGAGAAGCTCTAAGGGCAGAGTTAGAGAGAAGGAAAAGGGCCCATAGCCTCTCTGTTTCTCATAAGGACACACACAAATTCACTATATGGAATACTGATAATGTTTTTAAGAATTTTTTGCCTGAAAGAAAAGCAATGAGAAATAAGAAAGGGGTTTATGATTGGGCCAGTATCCTTCCTTTATGTTATAAAGATTTATATTTATTTTGAGTCCCTAATATTTTGAGAGAAGAGGTTAGTGATTCCTTCTGGAGGCCCTTTAGCCCCCAATATGTCCCTCTGTTTGAAGTTATTAACTATTTCTTTTAAAAAATTCTTTTTTAAATGATTTAGAGAGAGAGAGAGACAGAAAGGGAGAAAGGCAGAAAAGAGATGAGAAGTATCAACTCATAGTTGCTTCACTGTAGTTGTTCATTGATTGCTTCTCATACGTGCCTTGACTGGGGGGCTCCAGCTGAGCTAGTGACCCCTTGCACAAGCCATTGACCTTGGGCTCAAGCCAGCAATCTTGACTTCAAGCCAGTGATCTTTGGGCTCAACCAGTGACCTTGGGATCATGTTGATGATCCCATACTGAAGCCAGTGACCTGTGCTCAAGCTGGCAAGCCTGCACTCAAGCTGGTGACCTTGGGGTTTTGAACCTGAGACCTCAGTGCTCTAGATCAACATTCTATCCATGCGCCACCACTGTCAGGCCAAGTTATTAACTATTGAAGCACAGCAGAGGTCATGATGGGATGAATAAAACCAGCAGTATAATCTAGGGCAACAAAATTGAGTAGAGATTAGAAATTCTTTCTGCTTTTTTTTTTTTTCAGAGAGAGGGACAGATAGAGAGAGACAGACAGGAACGAAGAGAGATGAGAAGCATCAATTATCCGGGGTTTTTTTGTTTTTAATTTTTTTTTAATTTTATTTATTATTTTTTTTACAGAGACTGAAATAGAGTCAGAGAGAGGGATAGACAGGGACAGACAGACAGGAACGGAGAGAGATGAGAAGCATCAATCATCAGTTTTTCATTGCGCACTGCGACACCTTAGTTGTTCATTGATTGCTTTCTCATATGTGCCTTGACCTTGAGTCTTCAGCAGACCAAGTAACCCCTTGCTCAAGCCAACAATCTTGGGTCCAAGCTGGTGAGCTTTTGCTCAAACCAGATGAGCCTGCACTCAAGCTGGTGACCTCCAGGTCTCGAACCTGGGTCCTTCCGCATCCCAGTCCAACACTCTATCCACTGTGCCACTGCCTGGTCAGGTCAATTTTCAGTGTTTTTTTTTTTTTTTTAAGAAGCCATTGGGGTTGTTTTTTTTTTTTTAAAGATGCTGCAACTAAGAGTTGAGGCTTCTTTTTTTTTTTTAAGACTTTATTTATTCATTTTAGAGAGGAGAGAAGGAGGAGAGAGAGAGAGAGAAAAAGAGAGAGAGAGAGAGAGAGAGAGAGAGAGAGAAGAGGGGAGGAGCAGGAAGCATCAACTCCCATATGTGCCTTGACCAGGTAATCCCAGGGTTTTGAACTGGCGACCTCAGCATTCCAGGTCGTCGCTTTATCCACTGCGCCACCACAGGTCAGGCTCAATTTTCAGTTTGTGTGTGTGTGTGTTTTTTTCTTTTTAAATCTTTTTTTTTTAATTTTTTTTATTTATTCATTTTACAGAGGAGAGGGAGAGACAGAGGGAGAGAGAGAGAGGAGAGACAGAGAGAGAGAAGGGGGGAGGACCTGGAAGCATCAACTCCCATATGAGCCTTGACCAGGCAAGCCCAGGGTTTTGAACCGGCGACCTCAGCATTTCCAGGTCGACGCTTTATCCACTGCGCCACCACAGGTCAGACCGAATTATCAGTTTTTTGTTGTGACACCTTAGTTGTTCATTGATTGCTTTCTCATATGTGCTTTGACCGCGGACCTTCAGCAGACTGAGTAACCAACCCCTTGCTCAAGCCAGCAACCTTGGGTCCAAGCTGGTGAGCTTTGCTCAAACCAGATGAGCCCGCACTCAAGCTGGCAACCTCGGGGTCTTGAACCTTGGTCTTCCACATCCCAGTCCGACGCTCTATCCACTGCTCCACCGCCTGGTCAGGCTCTTTCTGCTCTTAATACTCTTATATCTCAGTAGACCATAACTCTAGTTTTAGGCCAGAATCTTCTGGAAATTTTTTGAATGTTCCTAACAATCCTTGAAAACAGGACTCTATTTTTTCTTTCCCCTTCTCTTATTCTTCAGGTTGATGCAAAACCCAAGCCTATTTTCCAAGAAGCCTTAACCCTAAATGCTACAGCAACAAGGAATGGTCTTAGGGTCACAATCTGGAACAGGAACAGGAAGTTCTCTTGGTGGAGTTGGCATTATTGAGTTCCCAGGAGAGAAAAATGAACCTAAGAGGAGGGGTCACAACAACTGTATCCTAGATTAGAGGAATGGGAAGGCACAGGTAAGTGAGTGGAAATGTTTCAGTGATTTAAACCTGATGTAGACTAACAGGAGAGAGAACAGTTTATGAACCCTGTGCTTCTGCTCCCACCGAAGATGTCTTATTCTCACTTTCTGAGAGGTAAATTCAGATTAGGACAGCTCTATGGCTCACCAAGAGAAAGTTATGACACCAAACTACCTTTCTAGAATCAATTTTCTTGGGAATAGATTTCAAATTAATGACAGAAAAATACAAAAAATACATTTCAGCTCTCATTTTCCTGGAGTTGCTAGTATTACTATCTTTGAAGTGATAGACCCTTTTATAATGAAGAAAATTAGAATATTGGTTATTTCTAATTACTTACTTCTTTTGTGGATCATCCACTTTCCTGGTTTCCCTCTCTTTCCGCTCACAGTAATGCTAGGGACTGAAACACGAGATCCCCACTTTTCTCACTATTAGGTCCTAAGTAAGATTTTCTTTGATCTTATTGAGAGGATGACAGGCTATAACTTAATGACTCAGAAATCATCTAGCAAATGTGGACTGCCATGGAATTTCTGTGATAAAATTTGACAAAAAGCTTCAATGATAAAGCTAGGGGAGATGATTTTCTGGTACTTTGGAGTGTGTGTTTGCTTATATGTACATGTATTTCTGGAATGTGATTTTGGAAGGGTGCTAAAAGAGGAGAGATGGCCCTACATATACTCATCCTATGATACTAAGCTTCTAAGTCATGAGTTGGCAAACATTTTTCTATAAAAGGTCAGATAACAGATATTCTTTATTTTGCTAGCCAGAGTAATGGTCACAACTACTCAGCTCTGCCATTGTAGCACAAAAACAGACATAGACAAAATGTAAACAAATGAACATGGACAGTTTTTTATGTGTGACACAATTTTATGTCCCAAATATCATTCTTCTTTTGATTTTTTTCAAGCATTTAAAATAGTAAAAGCCATTCTTATCTCACAAGTTGTACAAAAATAGGCATCGAACTCATTTTGCCTAAGGGCTGTAGTTTGCCCACCCCTATTCTATGTCCACGAGATTTCATTGTGCATTTTGGGAAGTAAGGAGGGAGATGTAAAATGTGGGTATTTACAAATAGAGAGCAAGCTGGATATTCGGACTGAATATCCAATTTGAATATAAGCCAAAATCAGGCAGATGGCTTTTCTTGGAACCCAATGATTTGATTTGATTTGATTTTTGTTGGTGTCATTAACTTTATTTTTTAAAAGTTTTTAATTATGGTTGAAATAGTGGTTAGAAATTTCCATAACTTATGAAGTGATCTCTGCTCCATAGTACTCACCAGCTACTATACACAGTTATTAAAATATTATTGACTATATTCCCTATGATGTACTTTATATTACCATGACTATTTTGCCATTAACTTTACTCTTTCACTTATAGTTAACATTACATATTATTTTATATTAGTTTCAGCATAGTGGTTAGAAATATATATAATTTATGAAATGATCTCCCATCCATAAGTCTAGTACCCACCTGGCACAATATTATTAGCTATATTCCCAATGCTATACTCCTCATCCTCATGACTGTTTTGAAACTAACAATTTGTACTTCTTAAGCCCTTCAATTTTTCCACCCAGCCCCCTCACTTTTCTTCTCTCTGGCAACCTTCAGTTTGTTCTCTGTATCTATAAGTCTGTTTCTGTTTTGTTTTATTTTGTTTTTTTAGATTCCACATATAAGTGAAATCATATGTCATTTGTCTTTTTCTGTCTGACTTATTTCACTTAACATAATACCTTCTAGGTCTATCTACATATATTGTCACAAATGGTAAGGTTTCATCCTTTTTATGGCCAAATAATATTCCATGATATAACACACACACACACACACACACACACACACACACACACACACACACCACATCTTTTTCATGGGCACTCAGGTTGCTTACTTACCTTGACTGCTGTATATGGCACTGCAGTGAACATAAGAGTGCATATATCTTTTCAAGTTAGTGTTTTGGAATTCTTCAGTGATATACCCAGAAGTGGAATTGTTGAGCCATAAGGTAGTTTTTGTTTTGTTTTGTTTTTTAACAGAGACAGAGAGAGAGTCAAAGAGAGGGATAGATAGGAACAGACAGACAGAAACAGAGAGAGATGAGAAGCATCAATCATCAGTTTTTTGTGGTGACACCTTAGTTGTTCATTGATTGCTTTCTCATATGTGCCCTGACTGCGGGTCTTCAGTAGACCGAGTAACCCCTTGCTGGAGCCAGCGACCTTGGGTCCAAGCTGGTGAGCTTTTGCTCAAATCAGATGAGCCCGTGCTCAAGCTGGCGACCTCAGGGTCTCAAACCTTGGTCCTTCCGCACACCAGTCCGACGTTCTATCCACTGCGCCACCGCCTGGTCTGGCAGTAGTTCTAGTTTATTTTTTGAAGAAATCCATATTGTTTTCTATAGTGGCTGTACCAATGTTTAATTCCACCAACAGTGCATGAGGGGAACCCAGGGATTTTAAATATTACTTTTGATTTTGGTTAACAAAATTCATGCAGTAGGCCCTGGCCGGTTGGCTCAACGGTAGAGCATCGGCCTAGCATGCGGAGGACCCGGGTTCGATTCCCGGCCAGGGCACACAGGAGAAGCGCCCATTTGCTTCTCCACCCCTCTGCCGCGCTTTCCTCTCTGTCTCTCTCTTCCCCTCCCGCAGCCAAGGCTCCATTGGAGCAAAGATGGCCCGGGCGCTGGGGATGGCTCTGTGGCCTCTGCCCCAGGCGCTAGAGTGGCTCTGGTCACAACATGGCGACGCCCAGGATGGGCAGAGCATCGCCCCCTGGTGGACAGAGCTTCGCCCCATGGTGGGCGTGCCGGGTGGATCCCGGTCGGGCGCATGCGGGAGTCTGTCTGACTGTCTCTCCCTGTTTCCATCTTCAGAAAAATGAAAAAAAAAAATCATGCAGTAAATAATAATATTGAAGACTTATTATAAGTAAATAATATTGAAAGACTTATTATAACTATAGTGGCTTTCTGCTCCACTTCTTACTTCCTTCTTGCGTCTTCCCCAGAAGCAACAGCTTTGGAAATTTTTTTTTAGCTATGTCTTCTGACTTTTATATATCTTTGTTTACTTACTTCCAAATTTCTAAATATCTTCTTCACTCACTGGACATTCCCTGGGGTAGGATATTGTTTAGGTGAAGAAGTTAAGCTTGAAATAGTGTACCTAAGGAAGGCATTGTGTAGCTGGAGGAGCAAATATTTTGGCCATTTCTGGGGACTGGAATGAAGGTAGAGTGAATTTCTGGAATGAAGTAGTAGAGACTTTCTGAATGGTATTAGTATTCATGGGTGGCACAATGAATCTGTGTATTGGCATTTCCTGTATAGTCATTCATTTAATAATTTGTCAGAGAATATAGTTCCACAAGGACAAGGACTTTTGGCTCTTGTTCACTGATGTATCCTTGGCACTGAGAACAGTGCCTGGCAAATGATAGGCATTTTGTACCTATTTGTGGAATGAATGAATGAATGAATGAATGAATGGGGAGACACAGCTAACACCAACATCCAAAATCACGTCCTCTGTGAATACTAATTCTGGATAATGCCATGTCAGTCCCGTCAGTGGAAGAGCTCCCCTCAGTGTCTCCACATCTGTTTTTCAATGAGGTATGGGGAGCTCTGGAGGAACAAAGAGGGAAAGAAGCTACTTACAGTGAGAGTAGTTGGAGGAGAGATTAGAGCAAGCCTGGGATGCCCTGTCATAAGTTTCCCTCTGATTTTTTTTTTCATATTCTTGCTCTAACTTCAAGGTGATACCAATAAAACAGAGTCCTAAATTTGTGTGGATGGTTGTGGGGTGTCAGGGAGCACAGATCTGCTCCTAATTTCCATGCCCAAGCACAATTTGGAAAATACGCACAGATCTCTTCTCTCTCTAGCTCAGAAGCCTTGCTCCAGATCACGTTAAATGTTTTTATTAATTTCTGAATTTTGCTCCTCTGATTAGCAAAGCACTGTTGGATATTAAAGAGAAAAAGATTCTCTTTCACTTTAGGAGTTTATCATACAGATATAGTTGTTCAAGGTTATGTGTATAAGATGTTCACTTACTAGTAACAGTGACAGTTTAGAAACCTAATTATCAAGACTGACATTGGGCTGCAATGCAAGAGGCACTCAGTGGGGATAGCGTTAGCATGGGCCTGGAAGCAGATGTCCTGGTTCTACTACCGTACCTGCTGGTCACAGCGCTGTACATGCTGGAGCCCTGGGAGCGAACTGTGTTCAATTTCATGCTGGTTTCTGTCATGGGGATGACACTGTACATGGGATATGTCTTCATGCTTCGGTACATCATGGCAATATTGCACTATTTTGAAATTGTACAATGACCAAGATGTGACCAGAAGTGAGAGAGGTTCCTGAGGGAAGAACCACCCTGTAAAGTTGGAATGAGACTTCATCAAATGTCACAAGAAACTCTACTAGATGTCAACGTAACCAACCCTCTGAATATAAAGACTAAAATTCAAGAGTAGAACAGAAAAAGAATCCTGATCCATGTGTTGTGTTCTTTATTTTTAATTTTAAAAGAGGCTCTTGTATAGTAGTTTTTGTCTATTTTAACATTGTGTCATTTGCACTTAGTTATCAGTATTTTCTTAACCATTGTGACTGTTTAAATATTACCCTGTGAAAGCTTTTCTTAATGTAACTTTGAGCACATCTTAATTATCTTCTACTTCTAAACTCAAAGTCGTTAGTTGGGCTTTACTGCTCTTGCTTTTGTATGGCATACACCAGGAGTCCCCAAACTACGGCCCCGCGGGCCACATGCGGCCCCCTGAGGCCATTTATCCGGCCCCCGCCACACTTCCGGAAGGGGCACCTCTTTCATTGGTGGTCAGTGAGAGGAGCATAGTTCCCATTGAAATACTGGTCAGTTGGTTGATTTAAATTTACTTGTTCTTTATTTTAAATATTGTATTTGTTCCCGTTTTGTTTTTTTTACTTTAAAATAAGATCTGTGCAGTGTGCATAGGGATTTGTTTATAGTTTTTTTTATAGTCTGGCCCTCCAATGGTCTGAGGGACAGTGAACTGGCCCCCTGTGTAAAAAGTTTGGGGACCCCTGGCATACACACATCTGCCTGGACATATTTCTAGTCTTGACCAAAGTTTTGTCAAACTGGGCAGGGGAATAAAAGAGGGAGGGTATTTTACTGTGAACTATTTACAAAAGACTTTGCTGTAAGTTGAACTCAGGAGTACAGTTTTAGCTATCCAGACTCGACTCTAACAGCTCCTGCTTTAAAACTCGTGTTTCTTAACAAAGAAAAAAAAAGATCTTGCTCAAGTTCAAATTAAGGGACATTTCACCATTTAAATATTTAATTTGTGGGCACATTTCCAGAAAACTTTGGTGATGATTCTTGTGACAAAAGGTGGTTATGTTGCATTATTGTGTAATGCTTATATACCATAGAGTTTTTAATAGAAAGTAAATCAGTTTCTTTTGAAGTGAGGTCATTATTAACAATGTACTTTCTTACGGTTAGTTTCATGATTGTAAATGGGTATTGCAAATGCATTTGAACATTGCAATAAAATATGATGAGATGAATTATTAAAAATTGTAGTAAAAAGAAATGTAAACTTGGCTAAAGTCCTTTCTTTCACACTTTGTATTGCTTTTTAAAGATTTTTATTCCTTAAATGTAAAATGACTAAATTTTTTATGTAAACTCATTAAATTCAAAGAGAGAGAGAAAGAAAAAAAAGAAACCTAATTATCCAAGAATAGGAGAATTGTTCAATAAATTATGATCCATCTGTGGAAACAGTGCATGGAATATTTGTTAAAAGCATGTTAAAAGCCTGACCAGGCAGTGGTGCAGTGGATAGAATATCGGACTGGGACATGGAGGACCCAGGTTCGAAACTTTGAGGTTGCCAGCTTGAGCATGGGCTCATAGACATGACCCCATGGTCACTGGCTTAAGCCCAAGGTCAATGGCTTGAGCAAGGGGTCACGCACTTTGCTGTAGCCCCCCCCTCAGTCAAGGCACATATGAAAAAGCAATCACTGAACAACTAAGGAGTTACAACAAAAAATTGATGCTTCTCATCTCTCTCCCTTCCTGTCTGTCTATCCCTATCTGTCCCTCTCTCTGACTCTCTCTCTGTCTCTGTCAAAAAAGAAAAAAAAGCATGGACTCTGGAACTGAAATGTCGAGCTTTAAATCCTGGCTCTGGCCCTGGCCAATTGGCTCAGTGGTAGAGCGTTGGCCCAGCGTGTGGATGTCCTGGGTTTGATTCCCAGTCAGGGTACACAGGAGAAGTGACCATCTGCTTCTCCATTTCTCCCCCTTCTCTCTCTCTCTCTCTCTCTCTCTTCTCTCCCACAGCCATGGCTCAATTGGTTCCATCAAAGTTGGCCTCGGGCACTGAGGATGGATCCATGGCCTCTACCTCAGGTGCTAAAAAAATGGCTTCGTTCCTGAGCAACGGAGCAACAGCCCCAGCTGGGCAGAGCATCATTCCCTAGTGGGGTTGCCAGGTGGATCCTGGCCAGGGCACATGCAGGAGTCTGTCTCTCTGCCTCCCCTCTTCTCACTAAAAAAAAAAAAAATCCTGGCTCTGCCATCTCCAGATCTATAATATGGAGATATACTAGTCCCTACCCAATACAATTATTATGTGACTTTGAATAAATTATTTCATCTGTTTGATCTTATGTTTTCACCAGTAAAATAAAAGTAGTAATGGCTTCTTTGCTGTAAAGAAAATAATGACTGTCTATTGAGGATTTAATCTTCACAAGAGATATATGACATAGGTACTATTATTAGTCTCCTTTTACAGGTGAAAAAAAACGGAGGTAAAGACAGATTACATAGCTTGCCCAAGGTCACAGACTTTAATAAGAATTAGAAACTGTATGTGATAGCTACTATTTATGAAATAAGGCACACTATTTTCTGTTAGGATGCTTTCAGATGCATGTAATATAAACCCAACCCAAAGTGACAAAACAACGAATATATTGTTAAATAACATAGCAAGGACTACAGAATGGATGAGCCAGGGTTAGTTAATTCAGTAACTCAATAATCTCACCAGAAGCCCAGATGTTTTCTAAATCTTTCTGCTATGACATCCTCGCTTGATTTGCCCTCTTAGTATGGATGCCCAGGTGCTTCCAAGATGCTTCCAGACATCAAATGCCAAAAACTACTTTCAGAAGAATCGAAAGTGTCCCTGTGTTTGTGCCTCTTTTAAGAGTAAGGATGCTTTCCCCAGAAGCCTCCTAGGAGATTAGCTGGGAGGAGACCTTGCTACCCTTGGAGTATTTGGTCATTAGGAAGAGGGGGAACAATATTAGGAATCTATAAGAGAATGACAGGGTGCAGTGTTTTCTACTTTCTTGGCTAATTCCTTTCCCTTGAGTATGGACTGGACCTACTGATGTGCTCTTATTAATGCATACAGGAAAAATGATGGGATGCCATTTTCATAATTAGGTTATAAGAGATTTCAACTTTCATCTGACTGGCATTTCCTCTCTCTGGCTCTTCTTGTGTGCTTAGTTTGATGAAGCAAAGTGGAAAATCCCATGTGACAAGGAACTGAGGGCAGCTCTTCACTAGCTACTGTACTAGGGAGGAACTGATGCCTCAGTCCAAACAAACGAACATTTATGATACTAAATAAATATCTTTCTTTTGCCCTTACAAAACCATGCTCCACCCTGCTCAGTGCTCCCAGGGGGTGCTCAGGATGGTCTCCATCATGGGCTTTCCTGGCCCTTTGAGTTCCATTTGGGTTCTACAGAGAGGGACACTGGCTAGATATTAGAGGTAGAACAGAGAGTGAGTTCTGGGTGTTTATTCTCCTAGCAACCTCTCTGGGCATGTGAACTTATCTGGAAATAGGGTCTTTGTAGATGGAATCAAGTTAACATGGGTCATCCTGGATTAAAGTGGACACCTGTCCAAGGACTGGCATCAATATAAGAAGAGGGAAATTTGGGCACAGATACACCGGGAGAAGGCCATGTGATAATGGAATATTATGTCTGCAAGCCAAGGAAACCCAAGGATTTCCAGAAGTTACCACAAGGAGAGAGGCATGAAGCAAGTTGTCTCTCAGAGCCTCCAGAAGGAACCAACTCTGTTGACATCTTGATTTGGACTTCTAACCTCCCGAACTGTGAAAGAATAAATTTTTATTTTAAGCTACACAGTTTTACAGTTTGTGGTAACTTGTTATGGCAGCCCTAGGCAACAAATACATTAAACAGTCATTTTTCTTTGGTGTTATGTTAGGAAATCTTAATTCCATGCTGAATGGTTCCATTGCCATTTTAATGTATTTTTTTCCTGGTTACCATACTTGGAACCTCTGGGATCTTTAAGTAGCAAATGCTGATAGGGCACTGAGCATCTCAATATGACTCTACTTCTCCTCCCTTTAGGCCTATTTCCAGAGACACCACAGTAACACATGCTACTGAAACTATAGAAAAGTTTAAAGAAAAATAACAATTAGGAAATATTATCCATGGTACTTCCATGGTTATCATTTTGGTATATTTCCATTTATCCCTTGCCTAAATGTGATTTTATATGGCTTTTTCATATGATATAGAATTCTTCATCCTAATTTTTACTTGAAATTATAGTTAAATAGGTATACATGGAGTAGACAACTTATAAATAGTTTGATGACTGCATAAATACCATTATCTATGTGCTCCATATTTTACTTAACAGTTCATTTATTGCTGAATAATTGGATTATTTTCTTTTGTTGTTGTTATTGGAAACAATCTGTGATGCAAGGTACAATGAAATGAAGGTCTTGTTTCTAGAATGTGATTTAATATGGCTATTGGTGATTGGGATAGATTAGAGAAATGCATATTAACAGGGATGTTCTAAAGTCAGAGACCAGGTTCTCTTGACTAATCCAGAGTGACTGCCAAGGAAATTTAGGGTGGGAGTACAGAGGGCCTCCCAGGGTCAGGCTTTAAGTTACATTGCAAGGAGAGCTGGCCCTGGAATTGCCAGGTTAATCATTATGCTCAGAACAAGATCTGCAAGAACATCTCCTGGACCTTTTCTCACTATTAATAAATCCCAGGCGTTCCTGATCTTCTTTGGGCTGTCATTTGGGGAGTTCCTGTAGGCATCTTCCTAACTAACCTCCTGAGACTCATTTAGTATAAAAGCAAAACTCAGGCTGACCTTAATTGATCTGAACTATAAAGCTGCCTGTAGGGATTTCCACACTTGGAACCTCTGGGATCTTAAAGTAGCAAATGCTAATAGGGCACTGAGCATCTCAATATGATTTTACTTTCTCCTCCCCTTAGGCCTATTTCCAGAGACACCAGAGAAGGAGGGAGCCTGAAGAGGGAGGAAAAGGAGTTCAGCCTGGGACCCAAGGACTGGCCAGGATCCAAGTGTCTCCTCAGTGTGTTCAAACTAGTATCAGGTTTCCCCAGGTAGAAAAGTTTGTAAATTCAGTAATTTCTATTGGCCTAACTCAGATGTGCTGGGGAATGCTTTGTATTATAGTTCATTGGGTAGTAGCGGGCTTTTACTTGAGATTATTAGATCTGGAAAAAGACCAATCCATTATTTGCATCTTTTCTTTGGTCAACTCTGGGAAGAAGTATAGCAATCTCACACCCTGTACAAAGAACATTTGGAATGAGATTGGAAAACCTTCAAGCAGGATGGGCTCCTTCCCAAGAGGCTGAATCACAGGGAAGTTATCTAGGTACCCAGTCTATAGAGATCCCTTCCCCTCACCCTAGAACTGGAAAATGTTCAGATCATTTCCTCATTCTTTCATTCAAAACACATATTCCGTCTTCTGTGTGCCAGCAGGGTCTGGGTGTTATGGGAGACATGAATAAAATATAGTCTTTGCCTAAGATAGGGAAAAATATGGCAGGAAAGAGAATTCATTCAACACAATCAATGCAAGAGTTAGGGAATGTTAAGTACCACAGTTGGCACAACAGAAATCAGAGGATGGTCAGCAATGGGACACTATTTTTGACTGGAGATATAAGGAGAGACTTCAGAGGGACTGGACATTTTAACCTGGCTCTTAAAATTTTCAAATGTCCTCTCCTTCCTTTCCCCATGGCCACTGCCCTGGATCACACCTTCATTATCTCACTCACTCAACATTTTTTTAAACCTACAAAGTGCCAGGGTCAAGGCCAGGTGTGGATAAAATGGTGAACAAGACAGAAATGGCTCTTGTTTTCATGGTGCTTACACTCTACTTGAGGAGATAAGTAATCAGACAAATAGAGTCATGATAGAATCAAACAGAATTGGGTAGAGAACATCAGGAGGACCAGCTTTAGAGAGCCTGGTCAGGAAAGGCCTATCTGAGAAAATGGTGTATATATAAGCCAGGGGTCGGGAACCTATGGCTCACGAGCCAGGTGTGGCTCTTTTGATGGCTGCATCTGGCTCGCAGACAAATCTTTAATAAAAAAAATAATAGTGTTAAAAATATAAAACATTCTCATGTATTACAATCCATTTATTTCCTACCACTCATGTTCATGGTTGCGGGTGGCTGGAGCCAATCACAGTTGTCCTCCGGGACATCACCAAATTTTTATTGGACAATATGTAAGTACATGGGTTGTTGTGAGGTCAGGAAGTAAACTTCCCTCCTTTTAATCAAGTAGTCAGCTAGCTAATTGCAGAAACCCTTTTGACAAAGAAGATGGCTAAAAGAAAAACAGATGAGGAGTATTGTACTTTTCCGCAGGAATGGACAGAGGAATTTGCCTTTGTGGAGAGAGCAGGTTCTGTAGTGTGTCTAGTATGCAATGATAAAATTGCATCGATGTAATGTTCAAATATAAAGCGGCACTTCGACACACACCATACTACATTTGCATCGAAATATCCAGCGAGGGACAGTAGGAAGAAAGCATGTCAAGAGCTACTGTGCAGAGTGCAAGCTAGTTAGCAGCAACTCCGTGTTTGGACCCAACATGGTGACTGGAATTCGGCTAGCTTTGCTGGTGCTTTAGCAATTGTGAGAAATGGAAAGCAATTCACACATGGAGAGTATGCCAAAACATTTATGCTTGATGTTGCCAATGAACTTTTTTTTTTTTTAGAGGTGCTGGTATTCTTTTTAATCTTATTTTTATTAATTTTAATGCAGCGACATTGATAAATCAGGGTACATATGTTTCGAGAAAACATCTCCAGATTATTTTGACCTTTGATTATGCTGCATACCCCTCACTCAAAGTCAAATCGTCCTCCGTCACCTTCTATCTGATTTTCTTCGTGCCCCTCCCCTCCCCTCACTCCCTCCCTCTCCTTCCTCACCCCCTCCCCACCCCTCCACCCCACTCCCTGTTACCTTCACAATCTTGTACATGTCTCTGAGTCTCATTTTTATGTCCCATCTATGCATGGGTTCATATATTGTAGTTCTTAGTTTTTTCTGATTTACTTATTTCACTCCGTATAATGTTATCAAGGTCCTTCCATGTTATTGTAAATCAGGGGTCTCAAACTCGCGGCCCGCCCACCAATTTTGTGCGGCCCGCAGACTAATCAAACTTCGTGGATTAGTCTGCGGGCCAGTGTGCGGCCGCACAAAATTGGTGGGCGGGCCGCAAGTTTGAGACCCCTGTAAAATGATCCGATGTCATCATTTCTTATGGCTGAGTAGTAATCCATAGTATATATGTACCAAAGCTTTTTAATCCACTCATCCACTGACGGACACTTGGACTGTTTCCAGATCTTTGCTATTGTGAACAATGATGCTATAAACATGGGGGTGCATTTCTCCTTCTGGAACTGTTCTATGGTGTCCTTGGGGTATATTCCTAAAAGTGGAATGGCTGGGTCAAAAGGCAGTTCGATTTT